>NW_006159649.1:1035100-1058908 GCF_000334495.1 Tupaia belangeri chinensis
CTGTTACTCAAAATGCTTGAAATCAGATATGTTTCAAATTTCAAATACTTTTCAAATTTTTTAATATTTGAAAATACATAATGATGTATCTTGGAAATGGAATAAAAAACTAAAATTAATTTATGTTTCTTACACATAAACCTGGAAAATAATTTTTTACAGTACTTTTGTACAGTAGCATTTTAACTGTGACATGTCACACTAAAGCTGGTATTAGAATACTTCTCTTGAGGCATTATGTTGGCACTCAAAATTTTTTGGATTTTCCAGTCTTTCAAATTTCATATTTTCAGATTAGGGATGCTCAACCTACCTTGAGTCCTAGAAATTGTTACCATTATATTTGATTGGTGCCATAAGGGGAATGATGAATGATTTTTGGGATAGACAGCCTATAGGACAGAATAGATTTCAAAGACCATTCCTACTCCATCACTGATGTTAAAGTCATCAGCACAGGTGTTCCTAACCTTATATCCTTGAACCATTAATGTGTCCCTAGAAGGTTTTCACTGTCAACCAACACTTTGTTTTTTTGTTTATTTGTTTGTTTGTCTGTTTATCCATCTATTTGTTAATTTTTTACAACTTTATGGTATACAATATGGTTTTTCAAAACATGCATGCATTGTGTAGTAATCAAATCAAGTACTTTGAAAATTGAAGAACATTTTTTCCAGGACATAACATTTATTTTAGAAGATTTTCAGATTTGTGGCAAAATATCTAAGAATAACTAGTCACATTGAATAGCTTATATCTTCTGAAACAAGGAAGTTAAAGTGCTACATAAATAATTTTAAATTATTATTATTATTATAGCAAAATGGCTATATTGCAGAAAGCTGAAAAATTTTCAGTTTCTACTTGTGATACTTTATCCTCTAAGACAAAAAGGTGAAAATTGGACCAAGTGGCATGTGGGCTAGAATTTGGGTCAGATTTAATTCACTGCCTTATATAGGAGCTCAGACAAGCAGAGACAGAGTAAAATCCCAAATGGCTAAATTTAGAATCATAGAAGGGTATAAAACTAAGAAACTAAATCTGGAAGGGAAGGGAAGGGAAGGGAAGGGAAGGGAAGGGAAGGGAAGGGAAGGTCTTGTGTTCAGGTCAAGGTCTCTCTGCACACAGTAGGCATGAAAATGTCCTCATGATAGGGGCTTGCTAAGGCTGCAGTGGATTGTGGCAAGAAGATCCTGTTGGAGATGACTCTCTCTCTCTCTCTCTTTCTCTCTCTCTCTCTCACATCTCTTCTCTCTCAGAAGAAATAAATTTTTAAAAAATATACAAGGAGTGCGTGACCAAACCCAATGATGGAAGAGCATCAATTGTAGAATATGAGATGATTGTATAACTAAGGAACCCAAAAAAAAGTGTGTTTAAATTACAAACTGTGAGAGATGGGAAAATAAGAGAGTGAGGCAATGAGAAAAATACTCCAGGAATAAGTCTTTGATAACAAAAGACACTTTTAAAATCTTATTGTTATGCTCCAATATATGAGTGGATAACATTTAAATGGGAGGTGAAAAGCTACTTTTTAGAAAGAGTTGAGCCTCCACAATGTAACAATAGAATATACAATAGAGAGAAGTGAAATTGGAAGGCAAAGAGGGCAGAGAAAACATTATAAATATATCTAGGGAAAAGCAACCCAGTGAAAATTGGCAGTGGCCCTCTGGCCAGCATACCAAAAGTTATTTTTTTAAAAAGCAAGAGTGAAAGAGAAAGTTGTGAATTCTCCAGAGGAAGAAAATACATTTCCTTCACTTGGCAGGATTAAAGGATTATCTGATGCAAAGCCACAAGTTGAGAGCTGGCTAAGGAGCCTATGATGACTTCATGGCCCTTAAATTCTCCAAAGGCAGCAGCTATCGTTGTTCACAGAACTAGCACCGGGCCAATAGGCGGGTGTTGGAGGAGAGATAGCTGCTCTTCCAGAAAGTAATGGAGAGAGTTTCCAGCCTGTTTCTGAGATCCATTGCCCACTGTGTGGGCAGACAAGGAAGACAGCATACATCGACAAAAAATTGTCCAGTGCCAGCCTCAGAGAAATCCAGTCAATTTAGTTACCAGATACTGAACAGAGGGGGACTGTTAGCTCTGAATCTGAAGCACATGTACCCAAGACTCCACAGGTAGACGAGAGGATTCAGCACGGCAAAGTCTGTTCCAGGCAGGGGACTGCTGTACTGTTCCGTGCAGCATAGTCAGTGTCTACGTGGGTGAAAACTGGTATTTTACTGCCCATTACATTTGTCATTAAGAATGTAAAGTCCCGGGAACCAGCAGTTAGTGTAATGGCTATGTCGCTGGACTCCCACGTAGTTGATCACGGTTCACATCCCGGACCCGGTGTCTTAAAATTCACGCCAGGCCCGTGTGCGTGTGTGCCCAAGATCCTGAGAGGAGAATGGAGGAGAAGGGATTGCGGTGTGGCCATGCCCCCGAGGGTGATTTCTCGCTTTCTGTTTCTATGTCTCTCTCTGTCTGTCTGGCGAGCACACGCGCCCTATGGTGAAAACCTCTCAAAAAAAAACAAGAATGTAAGGTCTCTTGTTATCCTATATTTCAAATAGTCCAAGTTTTTCCAGGAGAGTGATAACTTCCATGTAGCAGTATTCCAATAATTTTCTTGGAAGAATTTATACAAGATAGTTTACAATTACAGTTTTTCTTGCAAGAGATTTTCTATGGTCTGTAGTTTAAATAGTCATTCACTTGAAAGTTAAAGCTTAGAGGAATGACCCTATACCATTCCATTTGGCTTTGCAATGTTCTGAAAAGCTAAGATTTATGTTTTCATATTAAGAACCAGAAAAAAAAAAAAAAAAAACAGATATAGGGGCCAGCAGGTGGCATGGAGGTTAAGGTGCTGTCTTCCCACAGGGCTGACTATAATTCAAGTCCCAGATGGCGTGGCTTGAGAATCAGGCACATGTACATGAATGCCCAAAATCCCAAGAGGAAAATGGAAGAGACGGAATGGTGGCATGCCACACCCCCTCCCCTGGGAGTGATTTCTCACTTTCTATCTCACTGCATCTTTCTCTCTGTCTCTTTCTGGTAAGAGCACATACCCTATGGCAGAGACCCAAAGAAATGAAAGAAAGAAAGAAAAAGAGAAAGACCAGATATTGTATGAAACAGTGTAAAGTGAGAGCAAATATCCCTGATTCTATTGTAGGTGTGGTATTGCTACGTAGGTGTAAGTAAGAGTATGACCGATAGAAAACTGGAAGACAGAAATTTCAAAAACAAGAATAACATGACTTGTTTAATTTTCTACCCCCCCATCTAAACTACAGTTGAAATTTCCTTAAAACTTTCATCTTAAAGAAGTAAATCTGGTATTCTAACTTTAAATAGAAAACCATAGTAGATTTAAGAACTGGGTTTCTTGACTTTAGGGCTATTAACATTTTGATCAAGATAACTTCTTGTTGGGGGACTGCCTTATACAAGCCAGTAGCTGTCCCAACTGCACTTGGTAAAAACCATCTCTGCAATACAAAATAGTCCCTGATGAGAATGCAGCTCTACACAAGCAGCATGTGGCAATGACTGGAGACACTGTGGCCATCACCACTGCGGTGAGGGTGTGCTATGACCATGTAGTGGATGTAGGATAAGCAACCTAACCATCCCACAGTACAGAGGACACCCTTACAACAAAGAATAACCCAGCTCTAAATGTCAATAGTGCCAAGATTGAGAAACCCAACTTTAGAATGAAAACCTTAAGTTCTTCTTCACTGGAGTAGAGCTCTGTGAACAAACACATTTTTTAATATATAAAACAAACAAGCATAATTTGAGTGTAACTGAGTGAAATACTGAAGAGTCAAAATTGGATGCTAATATTATCACCACATCAAAAACAAACCCTGAGAACATCAAACATAAAAAAAAAAAAAACACAAATATCAGAAGATCAAAGTACCTGAAATAACACAGAGTTTTTCTGAGGTCCCACCTTAATTAAACAAGACTCTCACAAAACTTTCCAATCTGCTGCACAAGGGGAAGATATGATTACATTTTCAAACAAGACTAAACAACCAAAGTGTAGTCAACATGAGCTTCCATCCTCTTAGTGAACAGCTATAGTAAATGCAGGTGGAGAAAATTTGAAAATGCAAATGTTTAAAAGGGCTTGAAGGGAGAGGCTCCAGAGGCTCTGGTACACTGTCGGGTGTTATTTAAGGACACTGCAGAGGATGTTTCCAGAAATGGAAATACTACTGAATGGTACATGATTATTTTATCCCAGGTGGGATGTTCTGTGAGACTTCTAATTCCTGCACAAATTACTTGAAAATTTCAGTCGTTCTATTGACTGTTGCCAAATCTCACGGGGTCTTCCTTCACAATGTAAGGATCCTCCTATCTCATGTGCTCTGTCACTGAAGAACATGGCATGGTACCTGTCCCTTATACTCATGAATGGCAAAAGGTCATTCCTTAATATAATTATTTTGTTCTACTAAGTTCTTATATCCTAAAATTTTAAGCCATCCAAAAATTTTCAGAATATGTGACAACTATAGAGGGCTATTTCACTAAGCAATCTGACACGCTATACAAGTCTGTAAACTCTGAATGTACAGAATGCTTTAAAATGGGCCCTAACTGGCTAACTGGGTCTAAATTAACAAGGAGTCTAACAGCCTTTTGCTCACTAAAACTTTGGTTACACATGGACTCTATGCTCCTGGGAAACAAAACAAAACAAAACAAAACAAAACAAACACTACGTAAATGGAATTTTAGGACTTTAATTCCTGAACCAAGGGGATTGTGATTTCCATCAATCAGTCAGGGTGGAATACGTTTGAATTTCATTTGCATAGAGAACTAAATGGAAATCTGGGATGAAGCTTTTCCTCTGTAAAACTACCCCTGCCTATGTTTTTGCAAAGCCTATTTTCAGTTTAGGCTGGAGGCTACGTCTTTTCAGTTTGCAAACTGTTAATGAAATAAAGTCTCCTTTACTTTTCAAGTTTCTTTTCAGGGAAATTTTATGGTAACCAGTCAAAGATTTCTAAACATTTGGCAAACATATTTCACACTACTGCTGTTTTAAAATGTCTTCTGAGACTTCAAAGTGAGTTGCAGGATGCAGTGATGAGAGGACCAAGGTACCTGCTGCTAGGATATCCATCTTCCATCCCACTTCATAGGATGTTGACCAGCTGGTAGAAAACCCAAGGGTCCCATGTAGCACAAAGTGAATAGACTGAAAAGGCAAGCAGATAGCATAACACACCAATGACTAATATCCTCCTTTCCATTTCTCTGTTCTTCTAATGGTGTAAAAGACTAGGCAGGTGGGCATTGTAATCTTGGAGACCTACCTCTTCTTGCTGCCTTCCAAGATTGCTTCCTATGTAAATTCTACCTGAGTAAATCCTTGGCAACCTGCCACTCCAAAGTAATCTGGTTCTTTCTTTGGTCTGTGCTTGCCCCTGTGTGTAGAAGGTGGTTCTCAGTTCTGACAGGGAGTTTCCCAATAACTATGTAAACCAAAAGTGCAAGGCCCCTAAAGAAAGTGATGAAATCAAAAGGAACCCAAATAACTGAACCTGATTCAGAAGCTTTGTCAATGACCTGATGAAAGCTACAATTTTCAATCACGCTGTGAGATCACTTCTGAATATGTCAGATGACCTGAGTTATCAACTCAACTCCCCATATCTTCTAGACATGTATTTCAAATATGGTATGCACTTTCACTCTCAATGCTCGTATCTATAAACCGTGATATGAAAACTTGCTCTGACTATTCAAAACTATTTCTAATGAAATAAAATATGCAAATACTCTTAGAAACTATGAAATAAAATATCATACTTGAGACAAAGATTCTCTTTTACGCTAGAAACAAAAGTATTCCTTTCGTCCAGAGTGAATCAATATTATGTTGATATTTTAAATTACTACATATAAAAACAAAATTAAAGTCTAAATAGCCAGACACCTTCTGAATTTTTCTAAGGTCTTAATTAAGCAAAGATCACAAAATATTTTTTAAACAGAAAAAGTCAAATTTGAATTTCCAGCAAATATAAAACAACAAGGTACAATCAATGTTAGTATCACTCTCTATTAAAAATTAAGAGACATAATGTTATATTTATAGGCATAAATGTGACAAAGACAGGTAAAATTGTTTAAGTGCAATTACACTGGCTAATTTTTTTAAATTTATTTTTTATTATCATCATAATCTTGTTTATATTACGTTGGATTGCATATAACTTTACAGTGTATTCCATTGCTTTTTCAAAAGGGAATGCCATGCATGTCAGTCAGTACAGAGACATTCATCTCCCCACTTCATCATTCAGTATCTTTTCTATGTTTTTCCCAATCATTATTATTATTATTATAAATCTGTTATACACACACACACACACACACACACACACATACTCGCACGAAAACTCACACAAGCAATTCTTTTATACACACACACACACACATACACTCACATGAAAACTCACACAAGCAATAGCTTGTTACTCTAACAAAAAGAATTGGCCAAAATCTCTAATAAAAAGAATTGGCCAAAATTGTTAAAAAAAACTGATTCTATTAATTATAATGAAGATATTTCTAAAAGAAAAGTGATTTTTAAATTTTAGAAATACATAGGAAATCTTAGCTTGAACATTTAATTAAATTCATTAAAATGTGTAAATGATTATCCTAGTATGTTCCTAGATAGAGCATATCTGAGATATAAACTTACTTCATTACTTTTTCTATTAAAAGTCTGCAGGTGACTTTTGTTTTTCTGATATTATTTGGTAAACTAACCTTAAAGAAAGTATTCTGCTTTTGTTAATATATACCTTGGACTTGGTACTCTCTGATTGTGGGCCTTTTTTCTCCCACATTTTCACTACTATTTGGGATTAATCTATGCTTTTATTCATCTTCATGTGGTATTCATGATAGAATTCTTTATATAGCATTTCATATTTTAGAAATACTATCTTTTTATTCTTCAACTTTTTTCATGTAAGGGACCCATTGAAGGGATTGTAATTTATATTGGTTCTAAGTCAAATTTCACCTAAATCTCTATTCCTCAGCCCAGTTCTATGAAGCATTTTCCCATATATTGTCTGTCCTTTAACTAATGTAAAGAAAAATAATTACAACAACTTATTCCTCAGTAGAAATTTGGTAAAGCCTATGTTACTAATGATTATATGGTTATATGACTACTGATCATAATGTAACTCTGATAAAATTACAAAGTCTCAAATTACTATAGAAGTTTTACTTTCTATGAACTTAAGAAATACACATTGTAAAATGAAATATACATGACTTTACAAAAATATCCAAAATACAACTGCACAATTATATACAACTGCGGTTTCTTACTTCTGGTGCATTTCCTTTTCCTTAAAAGGTCCTACGTAAACATAGATTCAAAATATGAAATAATTTGAAGACACCTTAAAGATCAAATTATCTACTCACTTATTTCATAGACGACAAAAATGAGACTTGGATAGCTCTAAATCAAGAGTTAAACCCGTATTATTTTTGTATTTGGTATATTTGCAATGATTATTTTTTCTACTTTGCCATCTAGGTTTTATCTTTTGTGATCACATGTTAACCGATTATGTTTTAATGTTGATAGCTGAAAACCATCTTGAAGAGAGGAACTTACCTAGTTGTACTACTGATAAATCGATGGACATTATTTTATGATATAGTAACTGATTTTGTGTGATCTTAATGGTAACAGAATTCTTGTACTTTCTCCAAAATTAACATTTTTCTTCAGGTTCTATACATTTGGGTTTACTAAAGTAAATTTTTTAGAAAACCTTGTGGGTTGTTTCAGGTTTCTTTTCTTCTCCCTGGCTTTGCCGTGTAAATTTATTTTACATAATGCAACCTAGTGCCAGTGGTAAGTAAATGAAAAGTAAATGAAAGGAAAATAAGTGAAAGCAAGTAAACTTTCCCTGGAAAATAGGAAGGGCTTTTCTAGGGAGGCAGGCTGGTATTTGGTTTGTTTGTTTGTTTTTCCTGAGTGAGACTCAGAGGAAACAGAGCTGTGTAAAGTTTACATTAAATGAGGCAGAGCCAATAATCCTGAGCTAAGGCTGAGCAAGAGGTAACAGAGAAAAGAGAAACCTGTCACTCGACAAATTAGTCAGTAAACCCCAAGATTCTTATTTTGTCTGTGAAAAGTTAAAGGAGTTTTGAAAAAAATAGCCTGACATATAATACACATTTTATAAAGAACAGGATAATTTTTAGAGGGAGAACTCTAGAACAACTTGGAATACTAGTTCCAAATTATACTTTACTATCAAAACCATTAAGATATATAAAAAAACAAAACAAAACAAAACAAAACAAAAAAAAACACCACAAAGGAGCCAAATAACTCCCCAGTAACTAATAGGAAGAAAATGGAAATTTATAAATGACATGAAAAGAAATTCACATTTACTGTTCTTAAGGAAACACAATGATACATAAGTAAATACTGAAGGAGAATTCAACTCAATCAGGGAAACAACTTATGATCTGAATGAGAAATTTAACAGAGATAGATCTGAAGGAGAAATTATGAAGCTGAACATTTTCATATAAAAAAAATAAATTTAGGGAACCAGCAGTTAGCGTAATGGCTATGTCACTGGACGCCCACGTAGTCGATTGCAGTTCACGTCCAGGACCCTGTGGCTTACAACTCACACCGGGTGCGTGTGCGTGCGTGCCCAAGATCCCGATAGGAGAATGGAGGAGAAGGGATTGTGGCGTGACCATCCCCCCTGGGGGGTGATTTCTCGCTTTCTGTCTCTCTGTCTCTCTCTGTCTGTCAGGCGAGCACACGCGCCCTATAGCAAAAATCTCTCCAAAAAAAAAAATAAATAAATAAATTTAAACATAGAAAGAAAGAAATAACAGCAGACTAAATGAGCAGATGAAAAAAATCTAAACATGAAGATAAGTCTTTTGAAATAACCTAGTCAATGGGAATAGAAGGAAAAAAACAAGACTGAAAAAGAGTGAAGACAGTCTGTAAGACTAAGGGACATCATTAAGCACAAATTATTTGCATTATGTAAATTCCAGAGAAGAAGAGACAAAGATAGAAACAGAAAATATATTCAATGGAATAATTACTGAAAATTTCTCAAGCTCTAGAAGACTTATGGACATCTGAGACAAAAACCTTTATGGTCCCAGAGATATTAAACTCAAAGAGATGTGCACAAGTCATATTGTAATCGAACTGTTGCAAATTTAAAAAAAAAAATGAGAATTTTGGGTGTCAGCCTGAAATACAATGATGACACACTGTACAACATAGAAACTTCCTTGACTTTGCATCCCAGGACTTTCCTGAGCTCCCCAGGTATATGCATATGCCCATGATATGTGCGTGCTGACAGTGAGGAAGAATCAAATCTCATGAGAGTTCTCTCCCTCTCTCATCAAAGAAATAAAGGAAAAAATTAAATACTAGATATTGTATTATCAGAAGAGTCATAACATATTTTTCTATATTTTACTAGGCAAAAATGTGTCATGATTTTTTGACAACTGAATGCATAGGTGAATATAGAAGACTGTGCATTTCTTTTCTTTTAATTCCTTGTAAAAATTGAGAACAGCATAAAGCAAACATTATAGCAAGGCAGTATCATGTTTAATATCAGTATCACAAAAGTCAAAGGAATTAAATTGAATTTAAAAATTTGTGTTTTATGTCTTACATAAAATGGAAAAATATTAATTCTAAATATTGAGTTTTCATAAAAGTCATGACACATTTTTGTATAGAAAAAAATTCATCATGACTTATACAAAATATAATGTTATATTTCGTAATATATTATGATAAGGATGCACAGTATAGTATCTAAAAGCAAAATAATTAAGTAATAAAAACATACATCTGAAAGACTGGAGGAATAAACATGAAACAATAAAAAAAAAACAGTCAATCAAAAGAAAGCAGCAAAGAAGAAAAGATAATTTTGGAAAAAATCAATAAAAAGACAGTTGAAAAACAGATTTCTGACTTGAGAGTTTAATTCCAATTCCAGAAACTTAAAAAACATTGGGTGCACATGCACACATGTCCAAATATCCTGACAAGATGAAGAATAGGAGGGAAAAAGATCATGGTGTGACCCTGTGACCATGCCCCCTTGAGGGATTCTCTTTCTCTCTCTCTCTCTCTCTCACCAGTACTCTCACCCTCTGGCAATTAAAAAGAAGTGTATAAAAATTATGATTTTATTTTTCACCATAAGAATCTAGACAAAATAAAATAAACCAGAAGCATAGAAAGGACATTATATTCAATAAAAGCAGAAAACAATGAAAGAGAAAAAATAGAGAAAATCATCTTTCTTAATGTTGCCCATATCAAAGATTTAGAAACTAATGAAGGTTTACTCAGATGATTAATGAAAAAGAGAAAACATACATTAATAAAATCCAGAACAGAGGTGGGATGGGCCAGTTTCATGGTGCAGTGGTAATATACTGGTCAAAAGAAGTTAGATCCCACAAAAGTTGGAATTCCTAGGCCAGTCAGCCCTGAAGCACACTGGGCATCTGCATGAGTATACAATATCTGTCAGGCTGGAGGACTGCAGGAAGAGGACTGTGCTGTAGACAAACGGTGTGTAATATGCTTCCCACCTTCTGTCACATGTGTGTGCACATACTCTATCATGAATAATTTTTTCAAAAAGATAAGATATTTGGGACCAGCAGTTAGTGTAATGGCTATGTTGCTGGACTCCCACGTAGTCGACCGCGGTTGGCGTCCCGGACCAAGTGGCTTAAACTCACGCCGGGCATGTGTGCGTGCGTGCCCAAGATCCCAAGAGGAGAATGGAGGAGAAGGGACTGAGGTGTGGCCATCCCCACTGGGGGGTGATTTCTCGCTTTCTAGCTCTCTGTCTGGCAAGCGCACACGCCCTATAGCAAAAACCTCTCCCTCTCCAAAAAAAAAAAAAAGATAAGATATTCAAAAGATATTAAAAGTAGTAGGAAAATATCAAACAAATTTAGGATTATAAAACCAACAAACTAAATAAAGTGAAATTTCTGTGAAAAGCACAGCTTACTAAAACTTACATAGGAGGTAATAGTTTATCTAACTAACCCTACATTTCTGAAAATATTATATTGTTTAAATGTTTGCCAGGAAGAAAATTTAAGATTATTTTTCTGGTGAATTTTATCATGTTCAGTAGGAAATTTTACAAATCTCACACAAAATTCACCAGGAGAGTCCATGTTTCAACTTCTTTTACAAAAGCAGAATACCCCTTGCTCCAACAGCTAGGTGTGTTTTAAGACAGTCCTAATATTCGTCATGATCAGAGATACAGAGCTCTTAAAAAATGTTAGTCAAATATAGGACTATCTTTAAAAAAGGTAATACAACATACATTCAATATAGGTTTATCATTTTAAAAATTAAAGTGATTTAAGACTTGAGTCCGGGCAAGCCTGCTTGGGTGAGTCCATGCTTAGGACTTGGGAGTAACTTTGGAACTTTTATCACTCCATTGTCCTCCACTCTGGTGGATAGGTCTTGTCCTGCCTGTCTGCCTGGAGACTTGAACCAGGTCTGGGAAGGTATCTTTGGCCTGGGGCCTGGGAGCAACTTTGGGGCCTTTGGTACACCACCCCTGCTCTGAAACTTGATCCTCTTCATTAAGTTATATCTCCTTAGCTTGCTACCACTTTACAAAGAGCTGACTGTTTGGTAGAGAAGCCAAGCACCTGAAGTTATCGAGAACTGCTCTGACCTGGGAGACAGAGCGCTCCAGTAGGAACACACACCTTGGAACTAAGAGTGAAATTTCCCCTACCAATACTACAGAATCTATTCCAATTAAAAAAAAAAAAAAAAAAAGTCTTGGAACTAAGAGTGAAATTTCCTCTACCAATACTACAGAATTTTTCCAATTAAAAAAAAATGAATACTGCATCAGATGACTAGAAATCAGCACAGATCTCAAAGAAAAATGAGAAAACAAGGGAGTAACTTTCCTCCAGGTAAGCACAGTAGCCCTTTACCAACAGCGGATAGCATAGAGAAATAAACAGAAACATCAGGAAAAAAACTATGAATGTTCATAGTGACAAATCTCAATGAGATGCAAGAGAAACAGGTAATCTGTTTCAGGAAATGAAAAAAAAAAAATTCAGGACATGAAAGAAGGTAATTTGTAAAGAAATAGACACCCTAAAAAAGAATCAAGGACCAGCAGTTGGTGTAATAGTTATGTCGCTGGACTCCCATGTAGTGGACAGTGGTTCGAGTCCTGGACCCAGTGGCTTAAACTTATGCTGGCCGCGTGAGTGTGTGTGCCCAAGATCTTGAGAGGTGAATGGAGAAGAGATTGTTGTATAGCCATCCCCCCACCAGGGAGGTGATTTCTCTGATTTCTCTCTTTCTTTCTGTCTCAAAATCTCCCTCCTCTGTCTTTCTGGCAAGCACACAGGGCCCTATAGCAAAAACCTATCAAAAAAGAAAAAAAGAATCAAACACAATTTCTAAAAATCATGAAATTAATAAAAGAAATTAAAATCTCCTTGGAAAACATTAAGAGCAGATTGGACAATGGAAAAGAATAAAAATTCTAACCTTGAAGACAAACTCTCTAACATAGACCAAATCACCAAAAAAGTTTTTAAAAGTAATTAAAAGAAAATGAGGACAACATATGGGAAATTCTAGAAACCGTAAAACATCCAAATATCTGTATTATAGGTATCCAACAAGGTGAAGAATCTGCTAAAGACATGGAAAACCTCTTTCATGAAATACCATATGAAAGTTTTCCACATGTAGAGAAACATGAATAAATTCAGACCTGAAAAATAAAAAGGACCACAAGTAGTATCAACACAAAAATATCCTCTCCCAGCACAACATAGCCAGACTGTTAAAAATTAAAGACAAAGATAATACTCTAAAAAGGGCAAGGGAGAAATGTCAAGTTACTCATAAAGGTTATCCCATTAGGCTAACATCAGACTTCTTAACTGATACAATACAGGCAAAGAAAGAATAGGAAGATGCATTTAAAACATTAAAAGAAAAATAATACCAACCAAAGATACAATATCCAGAAAGATAATCCTTCAAGGGATCAGGAGATGGTGTAATGGTAACCTGACTGAACTCCCATATGGTTGACCGGAATTCAAGTTCCAGATTGGGCTACCTGAATCTTATGTTGGGCACATGTGTGTGTGTCCAAAATCCGGAGAGGAATGGAGGAGAAGGGATTGCAGCATTTCTATCCTCCCTGAGAGTGATTTTCCACTTCTTGTCTCTCTCTGTCTCTCTGGCGAACACATGCACCCTCTAGCAAAAACTCTCTTAAAAAAAAAAAGATTATCCACCAAATGGAAAGAACAGATAAAAGTATTTTGAGATAAACAAAATCTGAAATAACTCACTAATTGTAGAACAGCTCTACAGGAAGTACTGAGGGGAGTATTGTATCAGGATAATTAAGAGAGACAAACAGAAACAGGAGAACAAAAACAACTGAGAAAATGGCTGACAAAATAACAGGGATAGATCTGCAAATATCAGTAATAATGATGAATGTCAATAGATTAAATTCTCTCATAAAAAGACACAGATTGGCTGAATGGATACAAAAGCAGAAGCCATCTTAACTTGCTTACAAGAAACACATCTCACTAATAAGGACATATACAGACTGAAAATAAAGAGCTGGGAAAAGATGTTCCATACAAACAGAAACCAAAAAAGAGGCTGAAGAACCAACACTGGTATCAGACAAAATAGACTTTAAGACAATAAATGTAAGAAGAAACAAAGAAGGACATTATATAGTACTAAAAAGAGATTATATAGTACCAAGAAGATACAACACTTATAAATATCTATGCACTCAACAGTGGAGGAACTAAATACATCAGAAACTGTTAGATCTTAAGGACAGGGACCAGCAGTTAGCATAATGGCTATGTCGTTGGACTCCCATGTAGTCCACCGCGGTTCACGTCCCAGACCTGGTGGCTTAAAACTCACGCCGGGTGCATGGGCATGCGTGCCCAAGATCCTGAGAGGAGAATGGAGGAGAAGGGATTGCAGCATGACCATCCCCCCTGGGGGGTGATTTCTCGCTTTCTGTCTCTCTGTCTCTCTCTGTCTGGCTGGCAAGCACACACTCCCTGTAGCAAAACCACTCCCAAAAAAAAAAAAAATCTCAAGGAGAGATAGACTGTAGCACAGTAATTGTAGGGGATCTCAATACCACACTGACACCTCTGGACAGATCATCTAGACTAAAAAATAAACAAAGAAATACGAGATGTAAATATCATACGTGAAATGGACTTGACAGACATCTACACAGTATTTCATCCAAGTACCACAAAATATCCATTTTTCTCACCCCTACATGGAATATTTTCAAAAGTTGACACATAGTAGGGCACAAAATAAGCCTCTACAAATTCAATGGTATAGAAATTATACCTAGCATCTTTCTGACCAGGATAGAATCAAACTTGAAATCAACTACCGAAAGAGCCCTTGAACATTCAAACACATGGAAACTAAACAATATATTCCTAGATGTCTTTACAGTTATAGAGGAAATGGTGACTGAAGTAAAAGATTCATAGAAAACAATGATAACAAATAAACAGTATTTAAAACCCGTGGGACACAGCAAAAGCAGTCATGAGAGGGAAGTTCATAGCAAAGAGTGCTCACAAGGAAAAAGTAGAAAGGTGGCAAATAAACATCTCAACGACAAAATTCAGGGAACTGGAAGAAAAAAAAACACCAAAAAGCACAAAAAAATTCCAGGAGCAAAGAAATAATAAAGATTCCAGCAAAAATAAATGAAATAGAGAATAAAAGAGCCATACAGAAAATAAACAAAACCAAATGCTGATTCTTTGAGAAGATAAACAAAATTAACATACCATTAGCTAGATTAATCAAGAACAGAGAAAAGAACCAGATAGCTCAAATCATCGAGGAAACAGGCATTATTTCAACAGATATAACAGAAATACAAAATATCATTAACGTTCTATGAGCGACTATATGATCACAAACAAAGAAACCTAGATGAGATAGACACATTCCTGGACACTATAACTTACCAAGATTGAACCATGAAGAAATAGAAAGTCTCAATGAACCCATAAACCCATAACAAGCAATGAGATTGAATCAGTAATAGGTAGACTGCCAACTAGGAGAACCCAGGTCCTGATGGCTTTACTTCTGAATTCTACGACGCTTTTAAAGGACTAACCCAAATTCTCCTTAAACTATTTCTAAAAATTCAAAGTGAAAGAACCCTCCCAAATTTATTCTGTGAAGTCTCCATAATCCTAATTCCAAAACCAGACAAGGATCTGACCAAAGAAAATCAAAAAACAAAAACAAACTACAAAAGTCAGGCCTATATCCATGATGAATAGGGATGCACAAATTCTCAACAAGATACTAGCAAAACATATTAAACGACATATTAAAAATATTATACACCATGGCCAATTATTCCAGGATGGTTCAATATATACAAAACAATAAATGTAATATATCACATTAACAAAAGTAAAGATAAAAACCATATTATCATATAAATTGATGCAGAAAAAGCATTTGATAAAATGCAACATCCCTTCATGATTAAGACTGTCAACAAAATGAGCATAGTAGGGAAATTTCTCAACAAAATAAAAGCCATTTATGAAAAATCCATAGCTAACATCATACTGAATAGGGAAGAACTGAAAGCTTTTCCACTAAGAATGGGAACAAGAGAAAGCTCCCCACTTTCTCCATTCCTTTTTAACATAGTACTGGAAGTTCTAGCCAATGCAATTAGACAAGAGTCAAATAAAAGGAATCGAAAAGGAAAAGGAGAAGTAGAATTATATTTATTTGCAGATGATATGATGGTATCCATAGAAAACCCAAAATAATTCTCAATAAAACACCTGGAAGTGATAAATGAATATAGTAAAGTAGCAGGATAAAAAATCAATATAAAAAATCAATAGCATTTTTATACACCAACAATGGACAAATTGAGACAGAATTGAAGAAAGTAATATCATTTGTATTAGCAACATAATCATAGTAAGATACCTAGGAATAAACCATATCAAAGATATAAAAGATCTTCATAAGGAAAAATATGAAATAGTAGAAAAAGAAATTTAAAATGATACAAAAAGTTGAAAAACATCCCACATTCCTGGATTGGAAGAATTTATATAATCAAGATGTCAATCTTACCAAATTAACCTACAAATTTAATGCAATCCAATCAAACTACCAGAGATATTCCTCATAGAAATAGAAAAAACAATCATAAAATTAGTCTGGAAGCATAAAGGCAAGGGGAATAAAGTAGGAAGCATCTCACTTCCCAACCTCAAAACATATTACAAAGCTGTGATAATTAAAACAGCATGTTATTGACATAAAACAGACAGGTAGACCAATGGAACCAATTGAGAACCCCCAAATAAACCCCTAACCATACAGCCAACTGATTCTTGACAAAGGACACAAGACAATCTAGTGGGGTAAAAACATCTCTTCAGCAAATAGTGCTGAGAGAACTTTATACCCACCTGCAAAAGGATGAAACTGGATTGTATCTCTCATCACTAACAAAAATCTACTCAAAATGGACTGAGGATCTAAACATAAAACCTCATCCTATAAAAATACTATTGGAAAACACAGAGGAAACTCTTGGAGGTCTTAGAGTAGGCAGTGACTTTTTAAAGAAGACCTCCAAAGCACAGGTAGTAGTCTCAAAAATAGACAAATGGGACTCTATTAGACTGAGAAGCTTCTGCACAACGAAAGAAACAATAAGTAGAGTGAGAAGACAACACTTAGAGTGGAAAAATATATTTGCAAACTATACCTCAGATAAAGGACTGATAAGCACAATATAGACTTAAGCAGCTTACCCACAAAAAATAAAATATAAAATAAAATAAAATAAGTTACAGTTACAAGATGGGAAAAATGAGATGAACAGACAATTCTTTAAAAAGGGAGATATGAATGGACCAAAAGTATATGAAAACATGCCGATATCTCTTATTATAGGGAAATGCAAGTCAAAACCACAATGAGATACTGTGGTAGGCAGTTAGTCATGAGCGGGCAGCCCTAAGAGAAAAGCGAAAGGCTCACCTAGCTTCAGTTGCCAGGAGGGTGAGGCAATTTGCCATATTAATTCCTTGAGGCTTGAGGGAAGCATACAGGGATAGTTCATAGATTTTCTTTTGTCAAAAGGACCTAAGCAAGCATTTGGTCATTAATACAATAGACTAATAGGGCGATCTAATTGAGGTAACCTGACTTGCACTGGGCTATGCAATTAGGTGATCAAATTCCTCACTTTACCTGTGAGGAAGGTGCGCAGGTGCAGGAGAGAACGTGTGGATTCAAATTTAAAGGAAGAACATAGGCAGCGTAAGGGGGCCACTCACTAATGAATATTCATGACTTCAAGTAATAAGAATAACGGTTGACCAGTATCAAATGCAGTTGCCACTTGCCAATCTGCCCGCCCAACAAGCTTTTGGGTATACTTCCTTTCTTTCCTTTCCTTTCTTTTCTATTAAACTTTCTTTTCTGCTTCATTCGTGGTTGCGATTTCATTTTGCACTTAGGGACAGATCTCTAATTTTAGTGATCTGGACCCAAAGGACCAAGGATTTCACAACGCAGCTCAACAATCTTCCATCCGTTAACAATACCACTTAACCCCAGTCTGAATGACTAAAATTTAAAAATTAATGAATAATGATAAGTGATGGCAAGGCTGTGGTGAAGAGGTAATTCTTCTAAAGTGTTAGTGGGAATGCAAATTAGTACAACCACTTTGGAGAATGGTATGGAGACTCCTCAGAAACCTACAAAAAGAACCACCTTAAGACCTAGTAATTCTACTCTTAAGTATTTACCTAAAGGATAGAAAAAACTTTGATCAGAAAAACACTTGCACATCCATGTTTATTGTGGCATTATTTACAATAACGAGGACATGGAATCAACCCAAATGTCCAAAATTAGATGATTAGATTTACTAAATGTGGCATATGTACGCTATGGAATACTACTCAGCCATAAAGAACAATGAGACCTTGATCTCTGATACAACATGTACGAATATGGAAGGCTTAATGCTACGTGAAGCAAATGAAACTATGAAAGGAAGACTTTGTATGTCCCCACTCTATATATACCAATTGTCTGCACTCTGTAGCAGAAACTAAGTTTGGAAGGTATAGTAACAGGGAGGGCAATAGTAGATACTAGATATAGTAAGGATAGGGGTAATATGGGTGTGGGTAATAGAAGGAGGGAGAGACAGGAACGGGAAGAAAAAAAGGTATGTGTAATTGACAAAAAAATTAAAATGATGATAATGTATATAGTAATGCCATTGTCTTGACTGACATGCATCTTTGTGCTTGAAAAAGCAATGTTGTAAGCTGTAAAGATATATGTGATTAAGTGGAAATTAAAATAAAATATTTTAAAATAACTTTTTAAAAATTAGAAAATTAAGGTAATTCCCCATGTTAATTGTATAAAGCAAAAGAATAAACTATTTGGATCATCTCTATAGATTAAAAATAAAAACAAAATTAGAAAACAAAATAAACTACATGCAAGGGGGACCTTTAAAATTATTCTCAGAGGAAAGGTGTCAGACATTTATACCTTCATATGGAATAGTAATTAGGTATGGTCTGCCCAGGGAAGAGATGCAATTTTGAGAACGAGCCCTAAGAGGATTTGTAGCTCTCATAAGAGAACACTTCAGGTCATAAGACCTGAAGGAGGATCTGGGTGTCTCAACACAATGTCTATTATATTTCCCATACATTGCAGAAATTAACATTTTTAGCATAAGTTCTAGAGGCATCTGGTTTTGAGGCCACAGCTATTTGTTCTCTCCATCCTCCATTACTCTCTCTAGATTACCTTCACCCTCAGCTAGTGTCTTTCTCGGTATCAGAGATTTACCTAGTGGAGTGACCCTGAGTCTTATCCTTAAGTGGTCCAGGTCACTAAGCACCATGCTCTGGTGTGGGAATATCCAGATATTTAGAGGACAATAGAAACCAGAACTGAGAAGATGTTGATATGCAGGACTTTAAAATGAGTATCACTGTACTCATGTTAAGAGTGGGGCACGTAGGAGCCAGCTAATAGACAGTCCTGGCAGCAGATTATCGCTGCCGCACTTGCCCATTGCCCATCAAACCTGGGGAAGGAACACAATTATACTTGTGATAAGATTACCTGGATGACAAAATACTTGTGGTTTCCTGACCCCGATTGTATAATAGCTGGCCTGTTTCCTTATGAACAGGGTAATTTTACATCTACCAGTACAATGACTTCTGCACTACTGGTACTTTGGTATGTAGAGGCCAAAGTGTCTATTCTGCAGATTTACTTTAAAAAGTTAATCAAAGGTATTAAATAGGAGGAGTCGTGCAATACTTTTTTTCTGTGAAAGGCAAAAATTTGAATTATTGCACTTTGCATGATGTCATCAAGGTCCATCAATGTTGTCAAAAAATGACAGCACTGGGGACCAGCTGTTAGCGTAATGGCTATGTCGCTGGACTCCCATGTAGTCGACTGCGGTTCGCATCCCAGACCTGGTGGCTTAAAACACACGCCGGGCGTGTGTGCGTGCGTGCCCAAGATCCCTAGAGGAGAATGGAGGAGAAGGGATTGCCGCGTGGCCATCCCCCCTGGGGGAGTGATTTCTCGCTTTCTGTCTCTCTTTCTCTCTCTGTCTGTCTGGCGAGCGCACGCACCTATAGCAAAAAAATAACAACAACAAAAAAACCCACTTCAATCGAAATAGACAAAGGTATAAAAGCAGGCAATGAAATGATGGTTTCCAGGGAATGGAGAGAGGGAATACAAGGGTTTGTTCAATTAGTAAAAAGTTACAGTTATATACCAGCTAAGTAACTTCCATAAACTTGCTGCAGCACACAGTGCATTTAGTTCATAATAAAGTACTATATACCTAAATATTTGTAGAGGATGGATCTCATTTTAAGTATCCTAGACAACAACACATCATTAAAAATCTTGCTGTTCCTCTTACCAAAAATATACCCTCTCTAAACCCACAGAGCCCCAGTAGGTGGGGACAGAAAGTAAAAATTTGGCAAGAAGGTTGGCGCCATGCTAAACAGATACACTTCTCTTTTCATGTCTTAATTTCTAGATTCATGTATTCAACCTAATATAGTATCAGATAGTTGTTGATTTGGAGTTATACACTACATCTGGAGGATAATGGTCATTGTTTTCCGGGACCATTTCCTAGCTGGTATCTCAGCTGAATTTTCCAAAATGCTCTATTAGGATTGCAATTTATGGTTTGTGCTGTATGATAGATAGGACCTTAGTCAAGTGCCCACTGCCTGATTTCCTTTTGTGATAATTTAGTCCCTTTAGCCAATGCAATGTGTGGAATTTCATGTCCATAGATTGCAAGGCTTGTTCTAAATAGGACACTATGGGTAACCAAGGCAAATCCACACCCAGAATATGTATTGATTTTGGTCAGATGAATTACTTTCAATTCTGAATCAGAAGAGATGCGATATAACCAACTTGCCACTAAAAAGGCTGGATGGCCTCCTAGTGTATGCGAAGGGAGATTTTTCTGTTAAAGGCTAAATATTAAATATCTTAGTTTTGTGGGCTAAAGTGTGCCACAATTCAGCACTATTACAAAAAGCAGAAAATGTATGAATGTAAGAGTGAATTCCTTCAGATCATTTTTTTTACAAAAAGCAGTGGGCTGGATTTGAATGTTAGCCATAATTTGTCAACTCCTCATTGAGAGAGGGGCCCCATATCAAAGGGGGTTAGAATTGGCCCTTCAGCAGTAGCAGAAGTGAACGTTGGTGAGTGGGAGCTTTTCTTTCCCAGACATGCATAGTTCCCAGCCCCACAATAATGGCTACTTCATTGATGTATCCATCTTGCTAGTAAGGAGGTACCCAATTACAGAGACTGATGGGTGAAAACTTACAGAATCTTTCTCTTTCACTGATTTCATGCCTCTCCATTGGTGGACAACTTCTAAGGCAGTCCTCTAAAACTTCATAGGATTTATCTCCCAGCCTCTGGCACACATGTGTTTTATAAAGTCTTGAAAAGAACTTATCATTTCTTGCTCATTTGTTTTTACTTGCTTGAAGCCATCAATGCAGAGCAATGTTCTGGGGATTTCCAAACCATTCAGGTTTCTTTGAACATGGATTATATACTGTAACAGTAGGGTCAAGAGGGTGGGAAGGAGAGGATTATTAAGGTTACATAGCCCTTGAACACCACTGGAACTGTGCACTCTTGTCTCTTTTATGTGAATGTGAACTATTTCCATCTTCATTGATACATTTCATAAAAGAACAATCCATTAGACAACAGTCACATACCACATATCTGAGACGGTGGTGAACTGCATTAGCAAAGACAGAGCAACTGGCTCAATAGCTACAACTAGGGCTAATCCTGACCAGGGCATGTGGTGGGGGACAGTTTCTCAGGCTTTTACTTTTTCTCTACTAATAAAATTGCTTTTAACCCATAAGCTGATATAGTAGTGTGCCAACTGGGAATGGCCATCACAGCACTTCGGGTTGTAGGGAACTCACCTTGAGTTGGTTCTGTGTCAGGATTCAGTTTATTACTTGGCTCTATGCACCCCCATCCTTCATATGAACACAGTAATGATTCTTTTATGTCATGTGTATTGATGTTTACTTGGTTTTTATTTCTATAGTCCTCTAAATATCTGAATATTCTCATGGCAGTAATGGTTCCCAAAGTCACTGAAGCTATATATTTATCTAGGAAAGCACTGAGAGAGTCCTTATATGTTTTTGTACACTTATTGTAATGTTGCAAGACACTCTCTCCTATAGATCTCTTTGTCTTTTAGTCAATGAGTTCCATGTCTGAAAACAGTCACTTTGGGGATCCGGGCAAGACATTGTGGTCAATGGGACTAGCAGCCATCAGTCTTCTGAAGAAACATTTGTGATTTCTTTGGGTTGACTATTTTAAATAGTCTTTTCTTGCTGCCCTTCTGTCTTGTCCTTAGGGGTACCATGATTTATTAAGCATTCTTTTCTCTCTCTGCAGGTCAGGCTCTCCTCTCAGGCTGCCACTCAAACATTAGCACTTATGACGATCAGTGTACCTGCTCTGCTTCTTATAGAACCACCACCTAGACTTTAATATTTTAGATTCATTGCCCAACTATTGCTAATGTAAAACAATTTTGTCATGATTATCTCCTACTATAACTCCCAGCCCACAAGGATGGACATCACTGAGTGCTCTCACTAGGTCATTCTTACCACTGTAAACTGAATGTCCACTGGATTCTCTGGCACGACATCATCATCCAGTGGCTATTCCGGCCTTATGTATTGTACCTAGTATCCAACATGCTTAAACTTCTGTCCTTTTGGTCTCTTCTTATGTTATCTTTTATGGCACCTCTGATATTTCTACCTCATTTTGTACAGGCTTCTGTTTTCTCCTAGCTTCTAAAAGCTATCCTAACAGCAGGCTACCATTTTTCCCCTGGTACCTCTTATGAGGGTATTAAAATCTCCTCAGAAAAGGCACTCTCATACTAGTAAAAAGTCCATTTTCCAACTTTATGTTCTTCTCTTTTTGAATCAGCATTTCATGTCTCCTAATTTGGGGGTCATTTCTGTTTTTCTATGCAAACAGGTATTATGATTTTTCTGATGACCCAATACTCTCTCAGGTCCTCCTGATACCTATTGGCCAGCATTCATAGCAGCTATCTTCCACGAGCTGGCACAAGACTTCTCTGGATAGTTTACACAGTAACTTAATTCCGGTTATTGGTTTAGTAGTCGGGAGAGAAGTTGGGGAAGGTTCTTTTGTGGTCAACTGCTCTCTTATAAAACAGAAGTTTTTCCACCGTCTTTAAGAAAAGGAATATGCTTGTTAGTCTCTAAGAGGGAGGATTAGAGCAACACTTCTAAAAATTTGAGAATTCAGGGGAATCTGAGAATGTAACGCACTAACCCAGATGTTCCCTTCAGAGAAGTCAGTTGCATTCCTTCCCAGTCAGGGTTCTGACCTTGACACAGCAGACCTGCCTGGCTGATAATGTTACATGCTTTGAAGTTCTGCTACTCAAAACCTTAATTCTGAACCTGATCCTCAGCATTCTCTGCCCTTTAGCTGTAGGAGACCAGCATATTTTTATATGCTGCCAAAGAGGCTTCCTTGCTTTCACATCTAGCCTTTAATTACTGATTAATTACCTTAACCTTTCATTATCTTTCTCCACAAAGTTCATGAAAGTGCCCCAAGCCAAACCTATCTAATTCAAAAGCCATCAATATAATTCCTTGTATTTTTAAATGAATGATAATATTGGGCTTGTCAGCATATTTCCTTCCAAAGTTTATTCCATCTCACTTCATGGATGAAAATTTTAGCAGCCTCACTGCTCCCTGTGTGCGTTCTACTCCCATCAGATGAGGTCCTTAAGCCACCTGGCCAGATCATGATCCAGCTTTAAAAATCTCAGTTGGATGTCTATTTTCTCTGCCCACTACCATTGTCAACTACTGTACATAAGCTATCTGGAAAACAGACATTGAGGTAGAAATTGGCATGCAGAAAATTTATTGTGGGATGCATAGCAGTGAGGGAAGGGA
>NW_006159649.1:1059155-1075646 GCF_000334495.1 Tupaia belangeri chinensis
TTTCTGATTTATCTGTAATTGGGAAAATGAGTCAGGAACATCTAGCTCCAAACAGCCCAGTCCTTGGTTTCAGGATCTATAGGAAGAATGTGTATTCTTATAAGATATATTTTAAAAAGGATGCTTTCTGAGAACTCACAATCACAACACTATTAGAAGTTGCAGTAAGGATTGGGTGGTTGAATAAAGTACCCGTTAGAATTAACTATCACTATTTTGTCTCATTTTAAATTCATTCTCAGTAGCTTTTGATATAGTTAGCCATGGTTCATGTGACATGACATTTTCTCTTTTTTAATTCTTTCTTTGTCACTCCATACCCTCTTTATATATAGCTTCTTTTCCTCTCAATTTTCTTTATACATTAGTTCATTAATTTCTATATTAAACATCATCCACAGATTCAGGATTCTTTGATTCATGTCTTCAGCTCACATCTGTCCTCTGAGGTCCAAGGTCATATATCTACCTGCTTGTTAGACAACTCTTCAACAACAAATCTCAAAAATACAATGAACAGAGCCAGCCCATAGCCTAGTGGTTTAGGAATCTAGATCCCATGGAGCCAACTAAACTGATGGAGTCCCAGACCAGTAGCTTGCAAAACATCTGGCATGTGCACATATGTACCCCAAATCCTAACAGGATACAGAAATGGGGGAGAAAGGATTGTGCTATGAGCATATCTGGCTAGGACCAGCCTCTTCAAAGATAATCCTTCCATGAGGGTGAGTGGACATTGGTCTTGGGATGACTCAAGCACACCACATGCACCCTGCACCCCATTTCCACCACTAACAGATTACAATGTGCAAAGAAGCAATCACACAACAATATGCTTCACACTCCCGTGAGAATCCAATAATACCACTGAACTGACAGGAGGTGGAGACCAGGTGGCAATGAGAGTGCTGGGGAGCAACTACAAACACAAATGAAGCCTCGCTTTGCTCCCACTCACCCCACACTGTGTAGATTGGGGTGGTGTCTAAGAAGCCATAGACTGGCACCTTTCTACACTCTGGTACCAAATGGCTACAGACTGATCCTGCTTGTGGTCTGAGGTCTGGGGACTCCTTTACTAATTTTCTAATTATAGAAAAATTTTGGGACCAGAAGATGCATATAAGTTACACCACTGGACTCCTACATGATCTATTGCAGTTCGAACCACAGACCCGGAGGCTTGGAAATCACGCCAAGCATGTGTGCAAATATGCCCAAGTCCCAGGAGGAGAATGGGGGAAAAGGGAATATGGAATGGCCAGTGCCCTGGGTGCATTGACAGTGACAGTGACTGTCACTGTTTCTGTATGTCTCCTTCTGGCAGCACATGTACCCTAAGGCAAAAACTTTTTCAAAGAAAAAGTCATTCATCTCAGTGATCACACCAGAAATCTTCGTTGTTATTAGTACCTCCTTTTTTCTCAGCCTGAATGCAACCCAAATCGAAGATAGTCAGTTGTTTGTACTAGAGCTATTGCTGTATTTCATTTTATGTCACCATATTTTTAGTCTAGACAGTGGGAATATTATCCTTGCTGATTTTTCAATTCTATCTTTGCTCCCTCATGACTTTCTTTGGTCAATAGTGACAGTAAACTTTTAAAGCAAATCAGGTCATATCATTCCAAATTTTGAATAATTTAATGGCTATTATTAGCACTACATATAAATTTAAAAAGTCTCACCTTTGAGAAGTATTTTTCTAGGGGGAAGACAGACATGAACACCTAATAAATGAGTAAGCTTGGCTATTAGAACATAATTGCTGTATGAAAAAATTAAGAAAAGGGACCAGCAGTTAGCATAATGGCTATGTCGCTGGACTCTCATGTAGCCAACAACGATTCGAGTCCTGGACCCGGTGGCTTAAACTCACCCCAGTCACCATGTTGATGTATGCCCAAGATCCTGTGAGGAGAATGGAGGAGAAGGGATTGTGGGGTAGCCATCCACCCTGGGGGGTGATTTGTTGCTTTTTATCTCTCTGTCTCTCTCTGTCTTTCTGTGAGTGCATGCAACCTATAGCAAAAACCTCTAAAAAAAAAGTAATTAAGAAAAGAGAACACCAGATGAAAGGAATTGGGAGTATCATGGTCATGGGGGGATATTATTATTTTAAATAGCTCATATTTAACCATTTTAAATAAAGGGGACATTTCATGGAGAAGTTTTCATTGAACAGATATTACTGAATGAAATTATCAGGCTAAATGGAGAAACAGTTTTGCAAAATAAAGAAACAGCTGATGGAAAGGCCCCAAGATAATAGCATTACTGGCATTTCTAGATATAATAGAAAATATCAATACGAAAAGGGTAGAAGAGGGACCAGCAGTTAGCGTAATGGCTATGTCGCTGGACTCCCATGTAGTCGACAGCAGTTTGAGTCCTGGACCTGGTGGCTTAAAACTCACACTGGGCACATGTGCGTCCGTGCCCAAGATCCCGAGAGGAGAATGGAGGTCACTTTCTGTCTCTGTCTGTCTGGAGAGCGCACATGCCCTATAGCAAAAACCTCTCCCAAAAAAAGGGGTAGAAGAGAAGGACGAGACATCAGGAAAAACATTCAGGATGTGGGCTAGAAGTTGAAGCTGGACAAATATCTTGATATCTTAAATCTATGATGAGTACATAGATTTTTATTCTAGATCAAATGTAGAACCATTAAAGAGTTTTGAGTAAATTGTCTTGTGATCTGTTTTTCTTTAATTTGCTATAAAGCATGTGTGTTCATCAGAGAGACAGAGACAGAGACAGAGAGAGAGGGAAGAGAGAGAGGGAGAGGGAGAGAGAAAGTGAGAAAGCATCCTCCAGGAAGAATTATCATGCTCCAATCCTTTCTCCATTCTCCTCTTGGGATTCTGGGCATGCATGCACACACACCCAACATGTTTTTAAGTCAGTGAGTCTGATTCTGGAACCACATTGTCAGCTACCTTATCCGTGATGCTACCAGTTGGCCCAGATGTGATAAGTGTTTTCTGTTTTGTTTTGCTTTGCTTATGTGTGTGTGTGTGTGTGTGTGTGTGTGTGTGTATGTGTGTGTTTAATTTTGTCAGAGGGCATATGTGCTTGTAAGAGAGGCAGAGAGAGAGAAAGAGATGGAAAGTAATAAAGTACCCTCCCATGGGGGATGGTCACTTGGCAATCCCTTCTCCATTTCTTCTTCCTGTCAATTTTGAGCAAGCATTTACATGCATCAACCATGTTTCTCAAGCTTCCAGCCACCTTGAGACTGGCCTTATAGAATGCATCTTCCTTAAACACCATGCCACTAGCTGCCCCACTATCTGTTTTGTAAAGCCCACCTTGAATGCTTGATTAAATAGCTAATGTAAAAATGTAAATAATAGATGATGGTATTTGAACCCAAAAAAAGTAGTGAAAAGCACTCAGATACAGCATATATTCTGAGGGTAGTGCAAAAGAATTTCCTTTGGAAAATGACATCAGTCAGCCAACAAAAAGATATTTTATCTTTTTTATAGTAAAATATATCTCAGGTTATTCTATTTCACATCCATAAGATACCTATCAAGGAGCATCCAGACACTTTGCAGAGTGACTAAAGATAAAATATAGATAATAACCACTATATCCACAAAGTGACAGAACCTCATACGGTAGTACTGTCAAAACTAATATTCACACAGGATAAATATGTGTGTATTGTCTATCTATGAGAGCAGACTAAAAGTTGTTAGTTGGGTTAAATTTTATAAGTGATTTGGGCATCTATAGACAAAAACATTACACATGTTTTATGGGTATCCATGAATCTATAAATAAAGAAACTAAAGAAATATATGGCACCCAGGTCTGTTGCAGCAGAAGGGGAAAGAAAGGTGCATTAAATTTTTGCTGTGAGGTATGCAGTGGTAATAATTCATCTGTTCCCTGTGGTAATAACAACTCTGTTTCCTTCATTCAAGATTTTCAAAAAATAATATTTGTTGGAGATAAATCGTTTGACTGCTAATCACCTTTATCTTTCAATAGATAGTGTTTTCCTCCCAGTTATATTATCTCATTAGATAATGCTATCGGCCCAGGCAAACAGTAGCTGTTACTATTATTTCCCAAGTTGAGAGAAACAATAATCAAGATACCCATTAAAAATGTTCATTTCAATGTGTTTATGGTTTTGAAACAAAATAATATATTCAGATTCCTCCAGCGGGTGGGTGAAAATGTCCTTAACATGTGTAAATAGTTCACTTTATTAGGTAAATTACTTTCAGTCTGAAGAAACACAAAAATGCACCTTCAATTACATATCTTTCATTTAGTAATGAACTTTTATATGCTATTTACAGGTATTTAAGACATTTCTTTCTTTTAAGTTTCTTTCTGTTTCTGCATTCCTCTTTCTTCTCTCCCTCTCAACTTGTTTTGGTTTTGTTTGTTTCAATTATCCATTCTTCTAAAACCTTGAAGAGGAACATAAAATTATCTAAACATTTAAAGTGAGCGAGAAAATGAGACCAACAAAAGGCTTGTTATCATATGGTCATTTTTATTAAGATAACTAACATAGATGAATCTTGATCTTTGAGATTATAGTAATCTCCTCTCAGTGGAATCAAAACACCTATTAAGTAGTCTATGCAGGACAGAAATGATCATTTACTCTTTCTTTTTCTTTCATTGCCAGAGGACATTTGCTCTGACAAGAGAGAGAGAGAGAGAGAGAGAGAGCACTCCAAAATGGAATGTGGACATGCTGCAATCTCCCATTTTCTTGTCTCATCAAGACTTTGGGCATGCATATATGCACAGAGATTTGGTGTGTTTTTTTAGGCAGCCAGCCCAGATTCAAACTGTGGTTGTCCAGATATGATCTAGGCCCCAGTGCTGTGCTTAACCATTGCATTATGGGGCAGGCTCCAGAATTCATTCTTTCTATAGAATAGAAAAACAGAAAAGTCAAACAAATTTGATAATATCTCTAAAAATATAGTCTTAGGTAGTTATGAAA
The DNA here is from genome assembly GCF_000334495.1 of Tupaia belangeri chinensis. NCBI lineage: Eukaryota > Metazoa > Chordata > Mammalia > Scandentia > Tupaiidae > Tupaia > Tupaia belangeri. Next base: position 1,064,140 of record NW_006159649.1, read on the forward strand.
AAAAATGAGAATAAAGAAAGAGTTGTAGAAATCAGTACAGCTTTTGCCAAAATTTTTGAGAGAAAGAATTGTAAAATTTGAAGAGACTGTAGGGCCTAGCAAGTGGCATGGTGGTTAAGGTAGCAAGATCCCACATGGCTGACCGCATGGTTTAAGTCCTGGTCCTGGCAGCTTGAAAGACATACTGGGTGTTTGTGCTTGCATGCCCCAAATCCTGAATGGAGAAATGGAAGAGAAAGGATAGTGATGTGACCATCCTCCATGAGATGTGCTTTCCGATTTTCTGTCTCTCTCTCTGGTAAAGGTGTATGTATTCTAGCAAAAGAAAAAGAAAAAAGAAAAAGAAAAAGAAAGCTAGATCTTCTTTGTGGAATATGAGTGTTGTAACACCATCAAGATAGAAAACATGTATGGCAGGGATGGCAAATGGCGAAGTGGTTACGTCACTGCACTTCCACATGGCTGACCACAATTTTGGTCCTAGTTCCAGTGACATGAAAATCACACCAGGCTTGTGTACATGAATGCCCAAGATCCCAGGAGAAGAATGGAGAAAAAGGGATTGTGGCATAGCCATTCTCTCCTGGGGCGGGGGGGAGGATGTCTCTTTTTAATCTCAGTCTCTGTCTCTGTCTCTCTCTCTCTCTCTCTAGCAACCACATATGCCCTATGGCAAAAACCTCTTTAAAAAAAGAGAGAACAAGTATGGCAGTAGCAAAATTTATAGTGCTAAATATTTATAAATAACAAAATATGCACTGGAAAATGTATATGAATACTACAAAACACATTTTTAAAAATAAAAATGACCTATATAAATGAAAAGTGTTTTTCATGGATTAGATTCAATATGTCAAAATGTAAACGTTTTCTCATATAATCTAGTAACAAAAGCAACCCAAATTTAAAAATCTAAATATTAATTTGTAGAGCTTAGCAAATTGATTCTAAAGTCTGTTTAAAAAAAAAAAAAAGGAAAGGGCTTAGGATAGCCACATGGATTTATATTACTTGGTCCTTTGAGACCAGCAGATAATGTAATAAGTCACTGGACTCTCATGTAGACAGCCCTGGTTCAAGTGTCGGACCCCGTGGCTTAAACTTATGCTGTGTGTGTGTGCATGTGTGCCCAAAATCCCAAGAGGAGACTGGAGGAGAAGGGATTGTGGCATGGCCATACCTCTCGGGTGACGATTTCTCACATTCTGTCCCTGTCTCTGTCTGTCTCTCCAGCAAGCGCATATGCCCTATAGCAAACATCTCTCACAAAAAAAAAAAAAAAAGTAAAGAATCAGTTTGACTACTCTCATTATCACACTACCTGATATTACAACTTACCAACTTACTCATTAAAGTAATTGAGAGAATGAGGTATTGGGGAGAGAAGTAACACCAAGATAAATGAAACAGAATAGATACCCCATAAATACAACCATAGATATATAATAACTTACCTTTCACTAAGGACCAAAGGCCAAACAATGGAGAGGGAATAACCTTTTCAACAAATGGTGATAGGACAATTGTAAATAAGCATGTAAAGGAAAAAGTACTTAGACAAAGAACTTACTCCTTTTACAAAATCTTACTCAATGTGGAACATATATCTAAATATAAAATTTCAAAAATATAATAGGGAAAACATCTTGATGATCTAGTTTGGTGATGTGTTTTTAAATGCAGCAACAATAGCATGAATTATGAAAAACAAATAATAAACTGGACTTTTCAAAACTTCTGTTCTGCAAAACAGACTCTATTAATAAAAAGAAAAAGTAAACCACAGACTGTGAAAAATATTTGTAACATATTCGACTATAAAATTCTCATATATAGATTATTTAAAGAACCATGAAAACCCAACAGTAAGAAACACTCTAATTAAAAATGAATATTAAAAAAATATATACCTTATCAGATAAGACACGCAGATGCACTTAGGCATTTGAAAAATACCTATCATCATTTCTTAGTGGTCAACTGCAAAAATATATATATTTTAATACATATGCATTAGAGTGGTAAGAATACAAACACTTGATAATAGCAGGTACTAAAATTGATGAATAACAGGGAGTCTCATTTATTGCTTATGGAATGCAAACTATACTGACCTTTTTAAAGATAGTTTGACAGTTTCTTACAAAAATTAAACAGTTTTATCATAAAATCTAGGCTACTTGCACTCTTAAGTACTTATCCAACTGTTTAAAAAAAAATGTGTCTAAACAAAACCTCGCTTGTGAATGTTTATAGTGACTTTATTATATATACCAAAAAACAGAAGCAAACAAAACCTTCTTTAATAGATGAATAGATAAATAACTAGTAGTACATAATTTAGTATCTGCAGGAGACAATGGGATATTAGCAATTACTGATAAGAAACAATCAGTCAATCACAAAAAGACAAGCAACATGAAAATGCCTTAAATGAATAATGCTAAATGAATGAAGTCAGTCTTAAAAGTCCATTCTTGTGTGATTATAGTTACATGATATTGCGGTAAAGGCCAAAGCATAAGAGAGGATTGGTTATTGATTGCCCAGGGTTGGATGGGAGTGTGATCGAATGAATCAAGTACAAAGTAAGTGTTTTACAGTAAAACTTTTATATAAAACATTTAATTACCAATTTAAGCCACTGTTTGCCAAAATCCATAGAACTTTACAGCAAAAAGAGTAACCTTTCTCTATGCAAATTTTAAAAATATTTAAGAAGTTATAGGAATCACAAGAGAGAGTTTAGCATGTTATAAAAGAATCTGTTTTACCAATGTATAAAATAACCTCAGTGAAGGATGAGCTCTTTGGGAAAAAAATGGTTTCTGTGTAATTAAAGACAAAGTGAACTGTACAAAAATTTAAACTTTAGTTAATTAAGTTTTTTTCCAGAGGATTACGTGCTAACCATTCTAAAGCCACTATACTTACATAATGGAATTAATTAATGAAGTAAGTGAATGGTGGGATCCAGTTTTTAAAGACAAAATTAACAGAAAAGGAAAGGAAAGAGGTTCATAACTGTGGAAGAGGATCACATGGTTCATAACCATGTGGTAATCAATTAGACTTGGAGACATCAGTAGGAAATCATGGTTAGCTTAAGGTAGATCATATGGCTACATAGAGAAACACCTGTAGATATATACACGTATATAAGTTAGGATACATGCACTTATTACTTTGCTTTCCATTAGAAAGTTCTAGAAGCCATGAGCATACCTAACACTTGTTTCTAGGTTTCTAATGACATTTTCCAATAAAAGAAACAGGGGCTTTTTTGAGAAATGTCTTCTTTTAATCTGAGGCAGGTAGTATTCAACAGGTACATGGAGCATTTTGTAGTTTCAGAAAGGAAGAAACTGATAAAAAAGTAAAATAATGGAGATATATCCAAAGAACACAGCCAAATAAAAGAGTTCCTAATGGCCAATTTGATCAACAATTTTTTAAAAAATATTATTGGACAATAATTTAAGTATAAAATAAATACACTTGATTCTACATGGAAACCTAGTAAACATTACCCCAGTCAGGGCATCAAGATGCACTATAGTGATATATTAGAAATACAAATCCTAGAAATCAGGTGATGAGAATGGACATTTTTATCTGTGGTATTTCTTCCCAAAACACATTTACGTAGTTTAACCATGAAAAAAAAAATCATCAAACAAATATCAGTCAGGAACATTTTATAAACTATCTGACAAAAAATTCCCCCCAAACATTCATAATATTAAAACAGAACAAATAAATATTCTGAGAAACTATCGCAGTCCAGAAGAATAAAGAGAAGCCAAGAAAGAAAAGTCATGCTTGGCCAATGTAATGTGATATTTTAAATGAGATCCTAGAACAGAAAAAGGGCATTAGGTTAAACAAAAGAATACACTAGAACTTTAGCTAACACTTATGTATTAATATGAGTTAATTAATATATTAATGTAATCTGATAATAACAGGGAAAATAAAATACTGTCTAATGGAACTTTCTGTACTTCAGTTCGGCAAGTCTAAAATTCCTAAAATAATTTTAAAAGCTTCTTAAAATAAATTTAGGTGTATAAACAGTGATAAACCTTCTTTACTATTACTCATATGTTTACTTTAATCTTAGAAGTTTACATTTTCCAAGGAAATAATTTTAAATAGGCAGAAGGGAAAAAATGAGCAAATTTAGATACAGGGCAAATAAAACTTTTAAGTCTGAGAAAAGAAAGAAAAACAAATAAAGAAAAATAAATAGAACCTAAATTAACAAAGCTATGGGACACTAACAAGCATATCAGCTTATGAATGATGAGAGTACCGGAATAAGAGGAGGAAAAGAAAGGACTAGAAAGATGATTTTAATAAGCAATGACTGGAGACTTATCCAATTCACAAAAGACAAGAATCTACTAATCCAAGAATTTCAATGAATTCCAAATAGGGAAAACTCAAAGCAATTCATCCTGAAGCACATTATAATCAAAATGTTGAACGTTAAAAAGATAGTATTGGAAGTAGTAAGAGTGCAGAAATTCACCATATCCAAAGAAGCCTCAATATGATTGATAGCTCCTTTCTCATCAGATGCTAGGTGGCAACAAGCTGACATATTTCAAGGCGAAGGGAAAAGTATAAGACAAGAAATCTGTAACTGACAAAACTTCACTTTAAAAATAAAGGAGAAATCAGGACCAGCACTTGGCATAATGGCTATTTCGCTGGACTCCCACATGGTCTACTGCTATAGGAGTCCCAGACCCGGTGGCTTAAACTCACACTGGGCGCGTGTGCGTGCATGCCCAGGATCCTGAGAGACTGGGGGAGAGGGGATTGCAGTGTGGCCATCCCCCCTGAGGCGGGGGGGATTTCTCGCTTTCTGTCTCTCTCTTTCTCTCTGTCTTTCTGGTGAGCACACACTCCCTGTAGAAAAAAAAAAAAAACCCTCTTCAAAAATAAAATAAAATAAAGGAGAAATTAAGAGATTCACAAACAAAAGCTGAGGGAGTTAAAATACAAATAAAAGGTGAGCAGGTGACTGGTGGTTAAGGTGACATGGCCAAGCACGGTCCAAATTCTAGACCTCGCAGCTTGCTTTCTCACTTTCTCTCTCCTCTTTTTCTTATTTGTCTCTCTCTCTCTGGTGAGTTCAGGTGCCTTATAGTAAATTTTTTCAAAATAGTAAAAAAATTAAATACATAATTCCTTAAATAAAATACAAAGCAAACTTACCATCCTGAACATTTTTCAGTGTGCATCTCAGTGGTATTATATACATTCAGAATATTTTCCACACTGTACCCAAGAAGCTTCAACTCCTGTCCCCACCCTAGGCAAACACCATTGCAGATCAGTCTCCCTGAGTTAGTTAGGCCTATTCTTTTTTTTTTTTTTTTTTTTTTTTTTTGAGTTTTTTCACCTTAGGGCAGTATACTCACACACAGAGAGAGAGAGAGAGAGAGAGAGAGAGAGACAGACAGACAGACAGGGATGGTCACGCCACAATCCATTCTCCTCCATTTTCCTCTCGGGATCTTAGACACGCATGCACACATGCCCGGCGTGAGTTTTAAGCCACCAAGTCCGGGACGTGAACTGCGGTCACCTACGTGGGAGTACAACGACATAGCCATTACGCTAACTGCTGGTTCCCAGTTTGGCCTATTGAAGGTAAAACACATAGACTTTTCCTCTGTGTGACTAGCTAATTCCACTTAGCATAAGGTCCTCAGGCTCATTAGTTTCATGGCATATACCAAGTCTCCTTCCTTTGTGAAGCTGAATAGCATTACCTGTATGGCTGTAATACATTCTACTTATCGATTCATCTGTCCAGGGACTCTTGGGTTGCTTCCACTTTTAAACTTAAACTGGTAGGAATGATGTTGTTTTCCCAGCATGAATACAATGCATGTTGTACATCATAAAGATTTATAGATGCAAATAAAAATAATACATATTAAATGAAATTTTAACAAGAAAGAAAAAAAGAAATGTTAAAAGGAGTCTTTTATGCTGAAATAAAGAACATTAGACTATAACACTACTAGTCATGTGAAGAAATAATAAGTGACTGCCTAAAGAAATAAAGGTGACTATATAAAGAAAAGTAAAAACTAGTATTATTGTATGAGGGACTTCAAAAATAAAATTAATATATGAGTTTATTATGGTACAAAGCAATTTTGAAATCCATGTGTAGCTTTTTCATAATGAGTGTTTTCCATGAACTTTTTGACTTCCCCTTATAATTTGGATAACTCCTCATTTTTTTCTATAATTATAATGTAAATGCATAACACAGTAATTATAAATCCATTTAATTAGACATAATGTTTAAAGTTATACATTGTGATAATGATGACATAAGAAAGAAGAGACATCTGAGAGGGTCTTTGAAAAATTCTTATGTGCATTATGAAAAGACTATATTGATTTACATTTCCTTTTTTTTTTTTTTTTTTGCACCAAAACAAACTTTCAGTTCTTCTCAAGTGCACATGAAACATTTTCTAAGATGATGTATATGTTAGGCTATAAAGGTGTTCTTGATAAACTTTTAAAAATAGAAAATAGATGCAGTATCTTCTCTAAATATTATAAAATAAACTAGAAAGATAAAAGGAAAATTGGAAAATAAAAATGTGTGAAAATTTGAGTATATATTTTTTTTAATAAACAATGGGTTAGAAGAAATCATGAGCTAAATTAGAACATACTTTTAAGTGACTAAAATGGGAAAAATATTAACATTATGCAATAAAACAGTGCTCAAAAGAAAATTTAAAGATGTAAATGTATACACTGAGAAAGAGAAATCTCAAATAACAAATTTAACTATTGAAGAAATGTTAAAAGAACAGGAAATTAAACCCAAAACTACCAGACTAACTGAAATAACAAAGATGAAAGTCAAAGTAACAAAACAAGAAACAGAAAAACAATATAAAAAACATGGTTATTTTTTAAATGAAAAAATCAACAAATTGGCAAATCATTTGGTTAACTCATCCAAGGAAAGAGAGAGAATGAGAGAAAGAAGATTCAAATTACTAATATCAGATATAAGTGTTGAAATATTATTAAAGATTTATGGAAATAAATTAATTACTACAGAGTACTAAATAATTCTACACCAAAAAACTAAAACCAAAACTGACTGAAGAAAAGTTAGAAAACTGAAATAGAACTAATTAACTAAAAAGTTAGGCTACTGAACCAGGAAGAAAAGAATTTTTGACAAATAAAATGCTAAAAGCAGATGTTTCACTGGTTCTACTAAGCATTTAAAGAAGTATTAATTCTAATTCATAAAAAATCTATATTTAAAAAAAAAGAAAGAAAAATAATATTGAATACTTTATCTCATTTTGTGAGGCCAGTATTACAAAGATACCTATGTCAGATTCCTATTTCACCACTTCTATTCAACCAAATAGTAATTCTGTCCAAAGTATGATAAGAAACGGAAGAAAAAGCATTGAGATACAAAATTAACAGTTTATTTTAATTGTAGATGACATAATTTTATATGTAAAGAATATTTTTAAAATATATACACACAAAACTTAGAGCTCATCAATGACTTTATCAGAGCTGCAGAATGAACGTTAATATTCTAAAATTGATTACATTTCTCTAGACTGTCACTGACCCACTAGAAAAGGAAGTTAAGAAAATAATTCTGCTTGCAATAGCATAAAAATAAACACTAGGGATTGATTTAACCAAGGTGGTACAATATTCTACACTGAAAATTATAAAACGTTGCTGCAAGAAGTTAAGGAATATTTAACTGAGAAAGCATTCCACACTACGGATTGGAAGGCTTACTATTTTCAGATGTCAATGTTTCCTAAAGCAATCTACCGTTTAATACAACCTCTAATCAATATCCCATCTGTCTTTCTGGGAAAAATGGAAAAGTCAATTATAAAGTTTATACAATATTTTAAGGGACCCAGAATAGCCAGCCAACACAATCTTGAGAAGAACCAAGTTAGAAAACACACATTCCCCAGTTTTATAACTTACTATAAATCTATAGTGATAAATATGGTATATATTGCCCTAAGTTTAGACATATGAATCAATGCAGCAGAATTGAAAGTTTGAACATAAATCCATAGATATATGGCCAATTTACCAAGGGGCCTGAGACCATGAATTGGGAGGGAAAAATTGTCATTTTAAGAAATGGTCTTATAGCTACTTAATATCCACATACAAAAGAATCTTACTCATACCATATACAAAAAAAATTTTTTTTTGGAGAGATTTTTGTTATAGGGCGCATGAACTCACCAGAAAGACAGAGAGAGTCAGAGAGATAAAAAGCCAAAAATCATCCCCCATGGGGGTTGGTCATGCTGCAATCCCTTTTCCTCCATTCTCCTCTCAGGATCCTGGGCATGCATGCACATATGCCTGGTGTGAGTTTAAGCCACTGGGTCTGGGATTCGAACCACGGTCAGCTACATGGGAGTTCAGTGACATAGCCATCACACTAACTGCTGGTTCCCTGATATACAAAAATTAACTCAAAATTTATCAGTGATTTTAAATGAGCTAAAATGATCAAACTCTTAGAAGAAAATATTGGAGTATTTATTTTTTTTTAATTTATTTTAGAGAAGTTTTTGCTATAGGGCACGTGCGCTCGCCAGAGAGAGAGAGAGACAGAGAGACAGAAAGCAAGAAATCACCCCCCAGGGGAGATGGCCATGCCGCCATCCCTTCTCCTCCAGTCTCCTCTTGGGATCTTGGGTACACACGCACACACGCCCAGCGTGAGTTTTAAGCCACCAGGTCCGGACACGAACCACGGTCAACTACGTTTGAGTCCAGTGACATAGCCATTACGCTAACTGCTGGTCACTTGGAGTATATATTTAGACCCTTGGTTTGGGAAAACATTCTTAGATATGACACTAAATTCACCCAAAACAAAGAAAATAGATAAATAAATTACACTTTATTAAAATGAAAACTTCACATTTTCAAAGTATACTATCAAGAAAGTGGGGAAAAATACCTTATGGGATAAAATATTTATAAATCATGGCTCTAATAAGGGACTAAGGACTCCTGCAACTCAGTAATGACAAGATAAGCAATCCAATGAAAAAGAGGCGAAGAACTGAACTTCACAAAAAAGAAAAAAGATAATACTCATGGCCAATAAGCACAGAGAAAGATGATCAATGCCACTAGTCATTAAGGAAATGCAAACCAAAGCCATGAGCTACCACTGAAAACTCATTAGATTGCCATAATAACTTAAAAATAGTAAATAAGTGTTTGTGAGGCGGTGGAGTATTTGTACCCCTCCTATATTTCTACTAGGAATATAAAATGGCACCAATGTTGTAAAAAAAAAAATCCGCTGTTCCTTTTTCCTCTACAAATTAAACATAAAACTATCATGTGCACACCAATCCCTCTCTTAGGTATATGAACAGAAGACTAGGAAATAGGTATTCAAACAAAAGCATTGATTCATATATTCATTCCAGCATTATTCAAAATTGTCAAAAGGTAGAGACAGAAATCCGTGTAATGTTTTCCGAGGATGATGGGGACAAAGAGTGGGGAATGGCTGTTTAGTGGGCACAAGGTTTCTGTCTGCAGTGATGAAACAGTTCTGGAAGAAGATGGTCATGATATTTGCACAAAACCGTAAGTAAAGCTCATGATACTGAATTGAAAACTCTAAAATGATTAAAACAGAATTTTTTTTTATATTACATGTATCTTGAGATTTTTTTAGAATTATTTTATTTAACTTCATTCATTCATTTAGAGGGAGAGAGAGAAAGAGAGAGAGAGAAAGCAAGCCCCCAGGTTTGGGACTTGAACCACAGTGGGCCATGTGGGAGTCCAGTGCCCTTAACCACCACACCACCTGCTGGCCCCCTATTATGTGTATTTTAGCACAATTTTAAAACATGCAGCCAACTTTCAGGATTAATAGTCTGTGACAATCCATAGTGGTCTGAAAAAGGAGGAAGGTAAAAACTGGTTGGGAATTAAATTGCAAGTCATATAAATCATATTAGATACCTCCTACTTTATTATCTACAGAAAGTGATATCGAAATGGAGATTAGTAGGAAATTCAGATTAGATTTATATTTAACCAAGACTGTCATCCCAAATGCACACACAAACTTAAATGTGTCTTTTTCTTATATCAAATTTTCCCTGGCATCACCCTGCATTAACTACTGCAGCTTAAAGACACCTATTGAATCTCAAGCTTTAGGAAATATTTAAGTCAAGAAAATTTACTCTTTCTCATAAAAGCCCTTTGTCCATAATCCTTGAGGGCTTGGCCCTTTGGAAGAAGTTTTATATGCCAACAAATGGAAATATATTAGTGACCAATGAATTCAACTGGTTTAATTCAATTTGATAAAAGACTTAGGTAGCTTTTCTGGTCAAGTAAAAGTTTATGTCAGGTTGAGATTACAAATTAAATTCATAATAGATACCATATTCAGAATATAATTTAACAGGATAACACACATGTTATAGCTAGAAGAATAAAACATATCATCCCAAATAATAATACTGAAACATTTATTGAGTACTCACTTTGTTTCAAGGAGATGTAACTTTTTTTTTTTAAAGAGAGATTTTTACTCTAGGGCATGCACGCTTGCCAGAGACAGAGGGAGCCAGACAGACAGCCAAATAATCACTTTCCGAGGGAATTCCTATGCCACAACCTCTTCTCTTCCATTTCCCTCTTGGGGTTCTGGGCATGGACTCACACATGCCCAGTGTGAGTTTCAAGCCATTGGATCCAGGACTCGAACTGCAGTTGACTACGTGGGAGTTCAGTGATGTAACCATTTTGCCAACTGGTGTTTCTGAGATTTAATATTTTAATCCATTATCTCATTATGTCTTCAATATGATCCAAATATATTAGATTCTAACATATCACATATTGATACTAAGTTTCTGAGGAAATTTAAAGTCACTGAGTTTATATGATTTTCTTAAAGTAATATTTTGTAAATGGAAAGTGGAGAATTTAAACCAAGATACAGTTTGGTCATAAAGTCTACCCTCATCTAAAATCACAATATTGTATTATTATATCTAATTTACTATATGTGCATATAGAAAATACAGATTTATTTTGAAAGATTTTTGTTATAGGGTGCGTGTACTCGCCGAAGAAACAGAGAGACATAAAGTGAGAAATCATCCCCGCCAGGGAGGATGGCCACACTGCAATTCCCTCTCCTCTATTCTGTGCTCAGGATTTTGGTCATATACACACATGTGCCCAGCGTGAGTTTTAAATCACCAGGTCCAGGACTGGCCAACTACATGGGAGTCCAGCTATGCCACCTGCCGGTCCCAGTGTAGATACTATTATATGACTTCTTGTTGTATTTCAATCCAAATTATATTTTAAACCTCCACCTTATTTGTTAGAGAATACAGTGTCAACAAATTCAAGATGTTATCTCTTTCCCAGGATTGTTTCTGAATTTCAGC
>NW_006159649.1:1075677-1094357 GCF_000334495.1 Tupaia belangeri chinensis
AGGATTTGAGAGGTATAAATGTATGAAGTAGAATAATTAGGCATTTGATCAGGGTCTTCATTCTTCTCTTTTAACCATTGACTTTGATGTCATTGCACTATCTGGAAGTTTAATCCACTGGAGACCCAGGGGCCTTCTGCATTATCTCTTATCCTGCCCAGGAATTTCCTTGCCTCCAGCTCTTCTCTCTCTAGTACTTTAGACTTCACTCTGAGAATGTAACTATTTCAAAAAACTATTTAGTATTATTATTTACTTAATATTTAAAAAAATAACATCCCACCAAGTAACAAAACTGTTCAAAACTCCGTACTATTTTGAATTTTTCCAGCAACCCTATTAAGCAACAGAATGATTAATTTTAAAACCACTTTACAGACAAGACACATATTATGTAAATTTCTTAATACTAAGGGTCTTGACTCACTTCACTGGTAAAGTGAGGGAAACAGTTCAACACAGATATTCTATATCTCCAAGTTAGGTCTGTGAAAGTGAAAGGGCTGCAGAAATTCATTAAAAGAAGAAATGATGTGTGGTCAGGATGGTTAAGTGAGTAGAGAAGAGGCTCGTTAAACAAGATCAGAGTGTCATGGCAAAACGTGTCATTTCGAGTGAATACTAGAGTATGAAGAAAATGTTAACATGAAAATATTTGAGATCCATTAGGGAAGAAAGAAAGAAGAAACTATCTGTGAAGTAAGAATAAAGAGTAATACAAACTTCCAGGTTTTCATGGAGTACCTACTCTCTATGCAAGTATTCTAATAAACATCAAGAGTCTTGAGTTCTGCTCCCTAACTTCAACTAGTTTCCACACCATTCCATCATAAATTAATGTCTCATTTATATGACATAGTACATATTTATTTTTACAGGGCTCTTTAATATTTAATTTACAACAGTGAATGATGGCAGTGCTGTATCACACATAGCAGAGGAAATATTGGATATAAGAAAGCTGTCTGCAAAAAGAGATAACTTTATTCATGATCTATGGTGGGAAGGCATTAATGAAAAAGTGAATTAAAGGGGACCAGCAGTTAGCGTAATGGCTTTGTCGCTGGACTCACACGTAGTCGACTGTGGTTCAAGTCCCGGACCCAGTGGCTTAAACTCAAACCGGGTGCGTGTGCGTGCGTGCCCAAGATCCCGAGAGGAGAATAGAGGAGAAGGGATTGCGGCGTGGCCATCCCCCCCCGGGAGGGGGTGATTTCTCGCTTTCTATCTCTCTGTCTCTCTCTGTCTGTTGGGTGAGCACACGTGCCCTATAGTAAAAATCTCTCCAAGAAAAAAAAAATAAATAAATAAAAAGTGAATTAAAGAACTTAAATTTCTTTCATAGTTTTAGTGAATCAAGTCTTAGTCATCTGCTCTATTAGAGATGTTTTACATAAATTGGTTAATCTGCATAACCCTACTAGTTAAGGATTGTTTTCCTTACTGTAACAGCAGAAAAAATAGGGTTCATTGATTCAAATTTAATTAATTGAGTTGGCTGGGAATTGAATGCAAGTCTTTTTTACTCCAAGATCCTCCATTTTTGTTTATAAGAGCATAGTGCTTCTCCATCAACAGACATGCAAAATATGTTTGTCAGTCTGAAGTTTCTGAACCATCTATTATGACACATCTTGAAGTGAAACTGATGTAGAATAAATCTTATCTCTCATACTGATTAAAACATTTAACAAATTTATTTAGGTGTATTTTACATTTTTGTCTTAATGTTTTGAATACAGTTTAAAATAATAAATGAGCATGTGTACCCAAAATCTCAACAGGTTGGGAAAATAGAGAAGGGGTTGCAAAATAGTCCAAAAATTAAATAACTATCTTTGTATATACACAAAAGTCATATAAATAGATACATATGGTATCTTCAAAAAGTTCATGAAAAATGTGTATTATGCAAAACCATGTAGAGATTTAAAAGCTTTTGCACTGAAAGTAAACTCTAACTCAACTGCAATTCCTTTTTTCTGCAAGATGGATATAGATGACTGTTTAATTATTTCAGTACCATTTGTTATAAACACTGTCCTTTCAACTTTCCCGACTGAATTCTGTTGGTAACTTTCTTAAAAATTAATTGCCAATATAGGTGAGTATCTATTTATAAACTCTATTCTGATTCACTGGTCTATGTGGCTCTCCACCTGACAACGCCACAGTGTTTTTGTTTTGGTAAACTTAAGAACAGCCTGGAAATCAGTGAATATAAATCTTTCAAAACTATTCTAGTTATTCACATTGTTTCTGCTATTTTCAGTCATTAGAGTTTGCATATGTATTCTAGAATCAACTCGTCAAATTTTACAAAAAGCCTGCTGGTAGTTTGAAATTTTACTGACTCAATAGATCAATTAGAAGAGAACTGATATCCTAAATATATTGTGTCTTCTGATCCACACATATGCTATATTTCTCCATTTATTTAGATAGCCCTTAAATTCTATGAACAATATTTTGTCATTTTCAGGGTGGAAGTTTTATTCACATTATATTAAAATTATCTCAAAGTATTTTTAGTTATTGTTTTCCCTTCTTACACAAAGAACTTTTATATTCAATTCCTGACTTTTCATTGGTAGTATGTACAAAATTGACTTGGTCACAATGAACTTTATCCTGTGAGCTTGGTAATATATTTATTGATGGTAGATTTTGCTATAGAGTGCTTATGATTTTCTGTATGTATAGCATGTTGACTTCAAATAAAACTTTAATTTTTTTTTACCAGTGTATGATTTCTATCTTTGTAAATGTTATTTTATTTATAATACTCAGTACATTAAGTACAATATTTTATAGAAGTCAGAAGATTTAAAATAGTCACAATAGTCCATATTTGGCTTTTAAGGATTTGCAAAATTTCAGGTTTTAAAATTTTTCTATTAGTTTTTATGATTTCTACTTGTTTCTCTTACTCTCTGTGAGACTTGAAATTCTATGTATTTCTCCATCTTTCCTTAACTGTGGTTAGTACTGTGGCTCTCTGGAATTTGTTTCATTTGGCTACCTTGCAAACTCAGTTCACAGAGAAGACAAAAACGTATAATTTTGTAGTTACTCTTTATTTTGTTTTGTTTTTAGGGTATAGCATTATGTACAACTTTTTTTCATTTAAACAGAAATGCAACCAAAGTACTGTTTAAAGTGCCATTCAGTGATAACATTTGGGTCCCTATATAGAATGATGACAAAGCAAATCAAAGTTTTGATTGAGTTCTAAAGTCTCACCATATAATTTAAATCATGTTTTGTTTTGAATTGCCAGAGAGCACATAAAGTAGTCAGAGAGCGAGGGAGAGAAAGAGAAAACACTCACCATGGGGGCAGGGTCACTCTGCAATTCTTTCCCTCCATTTCTCCATCCTGTCAAGACTTCAGGGACACATTCACATGCACTTGGTGTGTTTTCTAGCTGCTGAGGATGTCTGGGATTTGACCCTCTGTCAGCTATGTGGGATCCAAACTTCCCCATGCACTGGGCTTAACTGTTGTGCTGTAGGGCTGGCCCAAAACCATGTTTTCATCTCATATAAAAATAGTACATTTTTATTGAAGAGTCAAAGAATTGAGAACAGGGTTAACTGTTTCATTTGCATTATTCTCAATCAATGAAACGACTTTTTAAAATCTTTCTTTTCTTTTTTTTTTTTTTAACAGGCTTTTGCTATAGGGCATGTGCACTCACTAGGAAGGCAGAGAGAGACATAGAGACAGAAAATGAGAAATACCCCTCCCCCCCCGGGGTGGACGGCCAGGCTGCAATCCCTTCTCCTCCATTCTCCTCTCAGGATCTTGACCACGAACGCACACTCACCCAGCATGAGTTTAAGTCACTGGGTCCAGGACTCGCACTGCGTCAACTACATGGGAGTCCAGTGACATAGCCATTACACCAACTGCTTGTCTCAAAAACAACTTTTTAAAGAAGCTGCATTATCATCTCAGCATATTTGAGGAAAGCATGAAGTGCCTACGGGCATACAGCTATAGTGTGGAAAGAACAGGGATCCCGGGTATTCCATTTCAGACTTGTACTTTAATCACTATGCAATAAGAAGTCCCCATTTAATAGTCTTCTTTTTTCCCCAATGAACAAGAAACAAGTTTCTGCCTCTTTTTATAAGCCATGACAGAAACTAAAGTACAGGTTTCTGAAATATGTAATCACACTAGATCTTTCAACCAAGGCTCCATAAATATGTGGACATAGTCTCAATCCTCAGTTATGAAAATAACCCTTGCTCATGTTTTTGTATTTCTCCTTTTAATGGGACTCCTGCCACAAGTTTCAGGTTGGTGCCAGATGGTTGTAAATTGAAAAACAAATAAAAAGAGAAATAAAATATCCTTTTCCTTCTGCTCCCTGGCCACATGCATCCAATAAAAACAATAGAGAACAGATTAGTTCTGATAATTAATAGACTATTTACAGGTTAGCATGTAAGCTTAAGAAAAATCTGACAAGAAAGTTTCATGTGACATTATCAACTGGTTGTCTTTTTCACAAAGGAAGGGAAAAGAAACTTCAAAGGTAGATTTTATAAATATGTTTCTGGCAAATTTAGATTTTAAGTTAGTAAAGTTTTAAGCATCTCTTTGGTATGAGATTTTGGCTGGATGGCAGTAAGTAGAAAAGACATTTTTTACTGAGTTGTAAAAAGTATGTCAAATGCTAGAACTCTCTTTTTGACCTGTACTTCAGCCTTGTCAGCGCACTTTTTTTCATTACATTTAAGAACTTAACAAAGAAGAGAAAGAATCAATCTCCCAAAATGCCAAGGGAAAATGGATGTGTCTTTATTCCTTTTGCAAATATTCTCCCTTGTTATGAGAAAGAAAGCCATTCTCGCAGAAAAAGTGAAGAATGTGCTTGCCGAATCTCTTTTCTGTGCTCGGTCCCATCTCTCTTCCTCTGCTACCTTGTCATATTTCAGTCATTTCTTTACCTTTTCTCATCAAGTATTTTTTTTTTTTACTTTTTTCTGATCTTTCCCATTTTTCTTAACAGTCACTTGTCTTCATCACCCTTCACAAAATATACCATATTTCAGCTTCACACAGTATATGCTTTTTTTTTTCTTCACTGTGACACTAATTCCTTATTTCTAAATGGGGTAATAGGAAATAGAATTGCTACCTATTTCCTTCTGGTCTAAGTGAAATAGCCAAAAATCAATAACCGGAGACAGGTTAACCAAAGGCCTCGTAAGAGATCATTGATCAGCAAAAATAAAACCCAGCTGGTCTGTACACGTGTGTATGTCGTGTGCACAGTGTGTACGTGCCAATATACACAATGTGCGTGTGGTTTATGTATACGTGTGTAATGTATGTGTGCTATGTTTTGTGTAAAGGTGGTCTTCGTGTCTATGTTTGTTTGGTGTTTGTGTTTACATATGCCTATGTGTGGAACAGATGTGGTGTTTTTTTGTCTGTGTGCATATATGATGTTTATATGTGCATGTGTCTGTGCATGGTGTAGTTGTATGCTGTTAGAAATATCCAATGCATAGATAAATTACATCAGACTTTGCAAAAAATAGTGACTGGTTTAGTTTTTAATATTCTTTAAGTATGTTTGTGGTGAATTAAAAAACAATGTTTGTGTTGATTTAAAGCCTGATATAGTAAAAACTAAAAAACTAGACTTCCAAAGTATTTCTTTAGTAATGGAAGTGGAAGTTTATTGTTTATGTTGGTTACACTTTGTAATTAATAATGTAATTTCACTAGTAAGATAAATTTGAAATTTTTTTTTAGGTGGGGAGGTTTTTTGCCATAGAGCGCATGCGCTCACCAGACAGACACAGAGAGACAAAGAGACAGGATGCAAGAAATCACTCCCCAGGGGGGATGGCCACACCACAATCCCTTCTCCTCCATTCTCCTCTCAGGATCTTGGGCACACACACACATGCGCCTGGTGTGAGTTTTAAGCCACCGGGTCCAGGACTTGAACCATGGTGGACTACATGGGAGTCCAGTGACATAGCCATTACACTAACTGCTGGTCCCAAAATTTGAAATTCTTAATCTCCCATTTTATTCATTATATATAGGAAAAAAGCAATCTCTATTTACAAGTATAAATAACTTGTTTTAGATTCATTCTCTACTATATTGTGGTCATTGTGAGATCAGTAAGTTTCTACATCCCCAGTCCAATTAAGACATTAACACTTCATGGTAGAAAGTTTCCAGTGATAACAAGGAACCTTATTGGATTAACTCTACTGAAGTGCCATAAATGAGCTCTGAAAAGTTGTGATACGAGTGAACTACTTGCCCAGATACACTACTAGAGTCAGTTAGGCATATGGACTTGGCTGTGACTTCAGAGTATGCTCCCACAAAGACTAAGTGCCACTTCTGCAGTATGTTAATCTGTGAACAATAGGAAAATATAGTGGCATTTTCTTTCTTTTTTTCTTTTTTGTTCATTTTTTTACTGTGAGACATGTTTTGCCAATGAGTTCAGGGATGTGGGTCGGGAAGAGGCAGAATGAGAAAGCACTCTCGAGGGGGGATGACCACACCACAGTCCCTTCTCCTCCATTCTCCTCTAAGGATTTTGGGTACGTATGCACATATGTCTAACATATTTTTCAATCCACTGGATGTAGAACTCCAACTGTGCAGTCAGCCATGTGAGATTCAGCTGCCTTAACCAGCACACTACCAGCTGACCCTACAGTGCTATTTTCTAGACTAACACTGAAAAGATAAAAATGCACAGGGCTGCCAATAAATATTGGAATAAAAATTAATACATATTGTTACTGTTTTCTTCAGAAATTAAAAGTAAATATCAATGAACATGTTTCTCTTTACATGAAGTTTCTTGTTAGGCTGACCTTGTCACCTAATAGTACAGACAGCCAGATGCCTGATGACCGATCATGGTTTGAATTTTAGTCTCAAAGGTTTGGAAAACATATTGGGTGCATGTGTATGTGTGCACAAAACTATGACAGAATTTAGAAATGGAGAAAAGATTGTGGATGACTTTGCCACATTGGGGATTACTTTCTCTCTCTCTCTTTCTCTCTCTCTGTCTCTGTCTCTCTCTCTTTCTCTGGCAAGCATATGCTCCCTGTGGCAATCAAATTTTTAAAAATTCTCATTGGTATTCCTAGTCTTTCAGGCTTACTTTAAAGCACGCTTATTGGACCAGATGCTTATTCTCAGAGATAGTTTCACAAGTCTGTGTTTCTCAGAAAAAATAAGCAGGAGAGACATAAGATCAACAGATGATGGTGTTCTCCCTATCTTACTATAAATCAAAGAACTTACTACAGTCGAACTAAGTAAGCTGTTTGACATTAAAGAATGTACATTCCTCATTTGATTTCACAGAAATACACTACATGTACACAAAAATTGCCATGAAATTGTAAAGAATTATTTCTGCTAGGGAAATGGTAATAGAAAATTTTCAGAATCATACAACTGATAGGAATAACACATAGGAATGAAATATATGGTTCAACATACTTCTTTTATACACTGATTTTTGGTTAAAAATTAATGCTATAATTTACCTTTGTGTTCTAAGGCATAGATCAACCTAGCAACTAACCAATAAAACCAAAATAGTCAATTAGAACATCAATCACTCTCCTCTATTTTGATGACATTTTTTGTAGATAATTTGGTATTAAATATAATGTTTTAGCAAAATGTTGATATAAAGTAATCCAGAAAGGTTTAAGAAAGCCATTACTTTTTCTTAAATAACCTGGGTTAGAAACAATAGAATTACAGATTACATGGTCTAAAAGATAGGTAACCACATGAGAAAAATATACAAATTCTCTGAATCTATAGTTGCTGAAAAACTATCTGAATGTGACAAATTAAATAACTTTAAAATCCTAACTTTTAAATTATTTGGAGGACCTTTTAACTGTACCCGTTATGAAACTACAGATAAATGAGATAAGAATTTTGAACACATATTACTATATTCCTATAAAGTGTTCTTTATATCTTTACCTCTGTATTGGCAATCTGCTCAGACAACTTTAATAAAAACGAAGGAGAACACAATCAATACATGATCCGAAAAATGGTTTGTGCTCCATCCTCAAAATACAGAAATTCATCATCTTCTCTTGTTTTTCCTCCTATGGATATTTTGGTGAGCTGCAACAAAATAGCATTTTAGTTAACATCAGACATATCAATGAGGTCAACAAATCTGGAAATAAGGTACTTGGAATCTTTTGAAATATTCAATGAGCAATAGTAATTTTGGAAATGTTTTGAAGATAGAATCAACATGACTTGATCCACAATGAATCTGAAAAGGTAAGGACAAAAATGAAAAATAGCATTTCTCTTAGTTCACTGGATTGAGCATAATTATAAAGGGAGTATGCATTTATTTTAGAAGCCAAAATAATTTTAAAAAATAAACAGGCCTCCTACAATTTACTATCTTAAAAAAACACTATCAATGTTTTTGCAAGTAGTCTTCATATTTTTCCTGTGTGTGTGTGTGTGTGTGTGTTTGTGAGAGGTAAAATGAAACCTTATAGATACTCAAGATTTGTTAATGGAGTAATGTATAAGCTACTTTTTATAACAATAATTTGTAGCAAAAAACATAAGTTTTAGTATTTTTTAACGTAACTATATATATAGCTGGTATGTCTTTTTCTTTTTCTTTTTTTTTTCTTTTTTTTTACTTTTACTTACTGCTAGAAGACATGTGCACACACCAAAGACAGAAAGAAACAGAAAGACAGAGAGAGAGGGAGAGAAAGAAGAAAAAAGCACCCACAATGGGGTATGGTTACACGGCAAACCCTTCCTCCCTATTTTTCCATTCTGTTAAGATTCTGGACATTCTTGAGTACCTGCCACCAGGCAGTAAGTATGATGTGGCAGTAAGCATGATTGGCTCTGTGAGCTCTAGCTCCCTTAACCACTAGGCCATGGAGTCAGCTCGTTTACATGCCTTTGAATTTTCTTTTAGAACATCTCTCAAGTAGCTATATACTAGTTAAATAGAAAACAATACCAACCAAGAATACTATACCCAGCAAGATTTTCCTTCACATGGGAAAATAAAAACATTCTCAGATAAACAAAACCTGAAAGAATTTACCAACACCAGACCAGCTCTTAAAAAAGTTCTGAAGAGAGTGCTATACCAGGATAGCTAGAGACAGACAAACAGAAATAAGAGAACAAAAAAGAACCAAGAAAATGGCTAGCTTAATGGTAGGGACAAGGCCAAAAATATCATTAACGTTGAATGTTAACTTCCAGAATTTAGACAGGAAGATTGGACCACAGTAACACTGCAAGTTCAACACAAGGGAGATGAGACTGAACTGGTGGAACAGAAAGTTATGGCTTTTGACTAAACATTACTGATTTTCTTCCATGCTTTGTTTTCCAGATTTCAGGATTTTTGTCTTCTTTTGAGCTGTTTATAGGTTTAGCAATTCATTAAACTTTTTTTTTCCTTTGGAAATTAAAACATAAACTTTTCTCCTTTCCTTCCTTCTCTGGAATTGGAAAGTATCTGTGAGAGTTCTTACTTTGTGGCAGAATGTTTATTTGCATAAGTGCCATCATATCTGTTGCTTTGTATCAGAAATCGGAAATACTGGTTATTGCCACGGTTTTGACTGGAATGTCATATCTGAAGATATGACCAGAAAGCTAAGAAACTAAGGTAGATCTCAAGAAAGCCAACAGAAGCTCTTCGAAAAATTGCATGGTATCCTGAACAATTCTGCCTGGCATGTAAGTAAAGAATCTCACTTTCTGACATGCCAAAAAAACTTTCAAGTACAGGTACTCAAAGAAAAAATCAGATGATAAGTTACCAGTAGCCTTGGAGACTTTTTTAAAGAGTCTAATCTGAAGTTTCTTATAAAAGGTTCTAGCAAAGTCAACTAAATCAATGAATATTCTTTTTCTTTTCTTTTTTTTGGAGAAGATTTTTCTATAGGGCACATGTGCTTGCCAGACAGACAGAGAGAGACAGAGAGAGACAGAGAGATAAAAAGCAAGAAATCACCCCCCAGGGAGGATGGCCACGCCGCAATCCCTTCTCCTCCATTCTCCTCTGAGGATCTTGGGCACTCACGCACATGCGCCTGGTGTGAGTTTAAGCCACCAGGTCCGGGACTCGAACTGCGGTCAACTATGTGGGAGTCCAGCGACATAGCCATTACGCTAATTGCTGGTCCCTCAATGAATATTCTTATGGGTCATTTTGCAAATAACAGACCAAATTGAGACTAAACTAATTTTTTTTTTCATATAAGTTAATTTATGCCTCTCTTGGGTAAAAGGGAGATCAGAGAGAGAGAGGAAAAAATGTTTCAGAACATTACAGTGCAATTGTTACTAGATTTTAGGTTTGCCCATGTCTGTTTTTTGAGTTTTTAGTATCTACCTGCTGTTTGAACAGAATCCTAACCTTTTTCCCTAGCTTTAAGTCTTAAGCAAATTTGTCTTAACATTTTTTTATTTTAGTTTATTAAAGCAAAAATTGCTCTTCTTAAAATAAAAAAAAGTACATAAAACAAAACAAACAAAATCATACCTACTTAATGACCACTTTAGCTATATAGCCTCAGCTAGGTGCTACTTTATAGTATGTTCATTCTACTCACTGAGTTTTATGCCTAAAGTCAGACATATGTTCATAGATATGTTCATATCAGCTACACTTGCTCCCGAAAGTATTCAGATTAATTAAGATCTTTTGTTAATCAATAAAATGTGGGGAGGAAAAAAACATGGAAAGCAACTGTAGATATCAGGGAAAGTGTGGGAGGAGGGTGGGAAATGGCAGAGGGTGAGAGGGAGAGGATCAAGGGGGAAAAGAAGCAAATATACAAGAAACAAGACATGGAAAATTGTTGATGATAACATGTATGGTAATATCCTTGACTGAGGCAATATACAGTGTATTCTGGATGGGAAAACTCATTTTGTGTGCTGCAATAAATTACAATGAATGTAAAATAAATTTTAAAAATAATAAAAAATTCGGGTATATCATATATTATTTAACGCACCCATTATGTTTGGAAATGTAAATGGATGTCAGCTGTTCACTGTTATTAAATAATGCTATACTATATAGTCTAACAGTAATTTAAAATATATTTTCAGAATGGAGTTGAAGGGTAAGTATATTTTATAAAATTTGATATCTATTTCTAAATTTCATAACCTTCAAAATTTTAAAAATTAGAATTTTTAAATTGCTTAGACAACCACCCTGAAATCTGGTCATGGCTTACTGTTCTTTCTTGAATGTTCTTCTCTGATTATTGATAATTTTATGTAGATAAACTGTATTTAAAGAAATTAATTTATAGGACAGTATTACTGTATGTTATTCTTTATTTAAGTCTATTTATTTTATTTCTTCCATGAGAGAGAGGCAGAGAAAGGAGAGAACAGGGAGAGAAAGGCACCCCCCAACAGTGTCCTCACACTTAGGTCACAGGCATGCCATGTACCTAGTGTACTAAGGGACTTCCCAGGATCTGAACCCAGGACCTATCCTATGTGTGTCCAGTTGAACTACCACTGAACCACCACTGGTCCCACTCATTGTTCCAATACTCAAACGCTGTTCAACCGTTGCTCTGGAACTCAACCAATTTGTATATGAATACATTTAGTCGTATAAAATATACTATACCCCGATGTGCCATTGGAGACTGGGAAATTTTCTGACTAAATTTTTTTGATATTGATATTATCATTTGTTTGATCCTTGTCTTTTGTTCTGGAGACATACTAAATGACTTAATTTATCTTCTTTATGACAGACAAATGTATGTAATGGGGATTTGGTTTTCTTTACTTTTTCCTACCTTCATTGAACATAATTATAAATCCTGCCAGAGTCTGGTTACTTTTTCCTCCACACCTGATTTTTTTTTTTAATGTAGAACCTTATGAAAGTTATATTACAGGTATTATTTGAATAATAAAAAATAAAATTAAGCTCTTCATAGTTGCTAATTTTTATTATATATTTATATTTATATTCCATTGTTTTGTATAAACATTTAATTATTAAATTAAACTAAGACTTAATTCAGCTATAATTTTCTTTCCTTTTAATATGATTTTTTTAAATCCATATATTCCTGTTTTTACCTAGTCTCTATGTTTTTACCCAGCCTCTCTGTTCTTCTTCCTTCTCTCTCTTACCCTACTTTTTTCCTTTCCTCCCTATCTCTCCTTTAGTTTTTCTTTTTTTTTTCTTTTTGAGGTATTACTTAAAAAGTCAGGTAAGTGGGCTATAGAGTGATAATTTAGTGCAGAATATTCTAGTTACACACAGAAAACTTTGGGCTGCTTCATGAGTACTGAACCACTTTTTTAATGTACTATTTCCAGAATTTGAAGATGCTACATATCCAAATATTTTAAATAAATAGTTAATGATTTAACAGCCTAATTATATTATTTTTAATATAGCAACACACAATATATGTAAAATGAAAATTTATCTGTAAATACACCTGGACATTTTCCCCCGGTAGAAAATCCTTGAGTGACTATTTTATGCTACCTCATTTCCATCCTGAGATTTCAAATTTTTGCATCTCATTTGTTTATTCAATAAATATTTACCTCAGTAAACCAACTGTGTGACAGACAGTTTTCTAGGTCCTGGGAATAAATCAGTAAACAAAACAACTCAATATTCATATGATGATGGAGCTTACAGCATAGTAAGGAAAAGCAGGCAGTATATAAACAATCAAATCCTATAGGCAGGCAAATGATGATAAAGATTACAGAAAACAGTAAGCAAGGAAGCGTATTAAACAGTGCCAAGGGCTCAGTACAATTGTTAACTGGGTACTCACACAGGACCTTTCTGCCAGGGTCACTGACTCTTTTGTGTACATATCTAAAAGAAAGGTGAAGGAAACAAGTCACATGGAGGTCTATCTACAGAGCATCTGAGCATTAGGAAAGCCCATGCAGACGGAGGCAGGTGCTTGCCTGGCAGAAGCCGGTACACTTTGGAAGAGAATGAGATGTATTGTCTGAGAGGTAAGAAAGCCAAACAGTGCAAATAACTATAGATGATTTCTCATAAAGTCTTTGGCTTGTACTTTTACTGAGATGGGAACCTGGGATCTGAGAAGAATGAAAACATTGGTCATATTTTAAAGAATCACTCTAGCTGTGTTCTCTTGAGAATAGAATCTAGTGGGGTAAGAGTAGAAGCTGACACTGTGACAAAGCCTGTCGATAAATTTTTGCAGTATTTCTATACTTGGAGTTTTATCTTGCCAAGCACTGCCTTACGTTGCTACTTATTTACAGCTGCAGAAAACATAAAATTCTTTTTCGCAATTGCATCAGAGGGTGTTCTGGAGTTTTCTTCTATATTAGAACTGATAAAGAGCATGGCCCCCTTGAGAAAGTTAAATGACAAGGGTGAGCGGCAAGGTAATTACAGAAATGTTCCTTCTAAGTTTTATAAGCTTTAATTAAGTCCTCAGATGTCTTTCTGTAATGCACAAATACTACCAGACTAAATTTGCAAAGGGAAAAATTGAGGCAAACTGAAATCTAGTCAATCAAAACAAGTTTCAATATCACAATTATTTTTCTCCCTAAAATAATATGCTGATCCTCTTCATAGACGAGAAGCTGTTTCTATCTGAGTCATTTATTTCTTACTATTTTCCTGATGTTCTGTTTTTGGCTTATAGACTTTGTCCTCCAGGAGAGAATTAGGACATTGAGTCACGTGAGGTGATGAATCAGGCTCCGAAGTTCATACATGGTAGGTGAACTGTTGGAGATTAATTGCTTACTGACGCTGTCACTGCTGAGCACTCAGGATAGTTTAGCGTTGCTGGTTTCTTAAACCCGTAGTATGAAAAGCGCTTGGGCTATTGGGAAATCATCCACACAGCTGAAGGGAAGGGTAAGGATGTGAAGAAACAAATTTAGTTGCAAATCCCAGGGATTATCAAAAGCTTCATTGTGTGAGACAGTTTACATGATACCAAAAACACATAAAGTCACTGTGTATTGATTGTTTCCAGATATTTTATTTGTTTTATAAAGAATATTTTGAGTACGTCTCTCACATTGAGATCAGTGTTGTGTACATGGAGATGAAAAGAATGTAACATGAGAAAACGTGGAATTGAGAGAACAGGCACAGAAGTGAGAGGTCTGTGTTTAAATTAGCCTCTGCTGTGCAGTGTTTACATCCTCTTCTAAACATTACTAACCTCCGTGTCTGGTTCCTTCATCCATAAAATGAAAATAATTATGATAGGATATACTTTATTTTGTAAGAAATAAAATATAATGTACATACTTGGAACGTAAAAGCTCAACACATGCTCTATGTTAGATATTGTCATTATTATCGTTCTATAAAGCATGCCCTGACCTCAAGCAGGACTGTGGTAAGACAGAAGCAGGTCAGAGAGAATGGCAACTCAGAGGGCAGAAAGAACACCTGTAAAACTGGGAAGCTTCGGTGACATTGAATCTTTTAGGAGAGAGAACATGAGGTATTAAGCGAGGCCTTAATGAGACTATGGAGAACCCAAAGGCCACATGAATGACTTTGAACATGATAGTAAAATAAAAAACCACCAGAAGCTTTTGATCATGGCAGCTCACAGGATGCATGTACTTGTAGGGTACTTGCAGAACACTCGTGTAATGAGTAGTTGCAGTCTAAATAAGCAACTCTGGGGTTCATTTGATAAAAGAGATGCCAAATACAAGGCTCCAAAGCTACAATGAGGGAAGAGAGATTAAAGTTCA
The DNA here is from genome assembly GCF_000334495.1 of Tupaia belangeri chinensis. NCBI lineage: Eukaryota > Metazoa > Chordata > Mammalia > Scandentia > Tupaiidae > Tupaia > Tupaia belangeri. The sequence goes on from NW_006159649.1 coordinate 1,090,492, forward strand.
GAAAAATTTTCAAAAAATTCCCTCTAGGCCACAATGACCAATCAGTTCTAGAGGGAAGAGACCAAGAACGACTGAGATGAATGAGAGTGCCTCTAAAATTTGGGGACAAATATATTCTAGGATGTATCGATAGAAAATATGAAAATACTGATAGAAAATATGATTTTGTGAGTTCAAATTTGGAAATGTTAAGTTTTCTTTCATGACATTGAAGATACAAAGAGAAAAAAAATATTCTCTGTTGGATTGAGTTCCAGGAAAGTTAATTATAAATATGAATGATAATAGAGCAGGTATACATTTTCTAGGATTGATTCAAACCAAAATATTTTCTTTCTTTCTTTCTTTTTTTTAGAGGTTTTTGCTACAGGGTGCATGCGCTCGCCAGAAAGAAAGAAAGAGACAGAGAGACAGAAAGTAAGAAATCACCCCCCAGGGAGGATGGCCGCACTGCAATCCCTTCTCCTCCATTTTCCTGGGCACGTATGAACATGTACCCGGCGTGAGTTTAAGCTACCGGGACCAGGACTTGAACCGCAGTCGACTACATGGGAGTTCAGCAACATAGCCATTACGCTAACTGCTGGTCCTCAAGTCAAAATTTTTTCAACACATTTCCAGAGAGTTGCTTCGATGATAGCATCCAGAAGTGTATGAAAATTCAGCAGAATATAATTAAACCTATGAAACATAGAAAAAAAATTGCATCATCATATTAAGTAGAGAAATTTTAAAATAACAATAAAACATTCTCAACTTTAAATTCACTTTTTTTCTTTCTCTAGCTAATTCCTATATGTAAATTAAATTATCCCATAACTTTCCTTTATATTCAAATTTCTATGCTCAGAGATGACCGCTGGGATTTATACCTTTCTTTAATATTTTAACATGTAATCATTGAATATATATACAGCATGCAACATGATTTTTCCCTGTCTAAATACAGTTTATATTAGCCAAGTCAAAAGTGATACCATATATATTATCAGCAGCAGATAACTTTTTATTTTTTGTGTCTATTAAATATGTTAGTTGTTATCCTGTTTCCCTCCTTCCAACCCTCCATTATCCACCCCCTTGTATACTGTCCCTAGAGTTTACAGTTTCCCTCCCTGCTATCTTTCAATCTCTCAGTTTCTTCTATAGAGCACAGGCATTCAGTTTGCATTGAATGGGGTCATACAATGCTTGTCTTTCATTATCTGGCTTGCTTCGGTTAGCATTTTATCTCCCACGTTTGTCCATTTCGTATCAAATCTGTGTCTCCATTAACAAAAATCAACTCAAAATAGATGAAAGTTCTAAACATAAAACCTCAACTATAAAACTACCTGTGGAAAATGCAGGGAAAACTCTTGGAGACACTGGAATAGACAAAGACTTCTTAAATAAGACCCCCGAAACACAGACAATAATCCTAAAAATCGATAAATGGGATTGCATTAGGCTACACCTTTATTTCTAACTTGAATATCTATATTTAGATGTGGTTCCATTGATATCTGAAACTCAGCGTTCCTTAAAGTGTACACATTTATTTCCTCTTTCTCCTTTTCCATGTTTTCTATATCATGTATGACACAGAAAGTTAGAAATCGGAATGTCTTCCCTGGTATTTCCCTCTTGTTCTTACCTCAGATCCGATTTATCACCTGGTCCTATTAAATATGTTTATTTGACACACGGGCTTATCTCTTTTGCTAATTTTTTATATTAAATGGTCTCACTGATTTTCTATTAACTCCCCTCTTTTTTTTTTCACATTGCAATCTAGGTTGATATTTAAATAACACAAAAAATCAAACCATATGAGATCCTTGCCAAAACTCATTAGTAATTCCTCCTGTTCGACCATATTACAAGTTCTGAATACCTTGCCATTTTGGGGCTCTAGAAAGTAAGTCACAAAGACCAGGTCATATCCACCTGTCTCATTTCCAATATTTTCCTAGAACTGTACATAGATTCTAACACATATTAATTATTCAATACATATATTAAATAGAGACTGAAGAAGTGATAAATGATAAATTATTCAAGACAGAATAACCAAGTGAAAGAAAGCATGTCTTGAAATCAGCTTACTTGGAAAAGAGTATTAGAAGTCCTAATGTTTAAAGAATTTCAGTACCAAAGAATTCAGTCCATAATAAATAAAAGTATGAGAAAATTATTTTAATAATGCATGCAAAATTTACTGTCTACTTAGAACCAACAATTAAAATAATTCTATAAAGTGGAGAAGACTGAGAAAATAAGAGTACAAACACAGTTGAAGAATTGACTAAAACATTGTAGTTTATATTGACCACATCATTACATTTATTAGTCTTTATCTCCACAGAGGATTAAAATGATTAATTTTTAAATTTTTTCTCAAATGTAATTCAACACTGTGGGGTTTTGAACCAAAGGTGGTGGTGACAGGAATAGATACATTGCAATTCACACTAAGTGGGTTCAGCCAGCTATGGTTTTCCGGTTCTTGAGCTTGTTCCTTACAGTTTCCCTTAAAATGATTATATTTACTCTAGAAAAGTCATCTTGATAGCCATGTTTATTATATGTGTATGTAATTAAAGTGTATAATTCTTAAATAGAGTCTTGAGGGCCCTTCCATAAGGGAAAGATATCAGATTTTAAAGCACAGACTTCATAAAATTCCTTTTAGTTACTCAGATACATTTTGTACTTTCTTTTGCCTTTGGGGTTGATTTGAGGTTACTTCAGATAAATAGAGTGTTAGTTTAAATAAATCCATAGGTTTCTTCTTTATTGTCATGATGTTAAACTCTCAAAGTCTAAGATTTTCTCAAATGTCTTAAGCAAATATGGAGTATTTTCAATATTAAAATTGGTACTAATTTATTAAGAATGTTAAATTCAATATTATGAATGAAAATTCCTAGAATTTTAACACTGTTTTGTGCTGATTAAAAAAAAAGATTTGATTTCTCATGCAAGGGTGGTCCCTCACTTCATAAACTCAGTCATAAAATTTTAAACCCCACCCTGTGAAGTTTCCACAGTGTATTAAACTTCAAACTTTTAATACACATACTTTGCTCATGATTATGGCTAAAATGAGAAAGAAAGATACAGCACCAAGTAATTATTCAAAGGTGATGGCTAGATTGAGAGAGAAAGATACAGCACCAAGTAATTATTCAAAGGTGTCTCTGATACTCAGAATATGCCAAATAAGACTTGCTCCAAATATAGTTCTTTTACTTGCTCCAGGGCCAAACATGAACCCAAGAATGATATTTACAGTTTGTCCACATCACTATTGAAGGAACGCGGGTATATTTCTGATGTGGTTGGCTACTATATTTGTCAACATGCACTTCATTTTGATTACCAGATAGTTCTTCATGGGACAAGGAATACAGATATTCTTGTACCTTTGCTTTTACACTTGTTCTTTCTACTTCTCCTTCCCATTAACTAGGAAATACCTATTTATAATAAGATTTGGAATTGGGCAGCAAGAGCTACTAACTTTCATTTGCTTTGAATGTTTTTTTTCTGTAGCTCAAATCCTCGTAGTTCCAGTAAGAACTGACAGAAACAAAGGTCACAGAAAAATGATGCTTCTCTGTACATTTGTCCATGCACTGTATTTTCCTTTCATCAAGAAAACAGAGCCCAGGACCAGGTAGTGGCATGGAGGTAATGTAACGGGACTCACATGGGCAGGTCCAGGGATTGTATCTGGGACCTCCCTGAATCTGACTGGCTGAAGCTGGGGACAGATCATGGTGTGAGGACCCTGTTGTGAGACCCACATAGAAAGATTAACAAAAAAAAAAAAAAAAAAAAAAAAAACAGAAAAAAAAAAAAAAACAACATAATCCCCCCCC
>NW_006159649.1:1094588-1100864 GCF_000334495.1 Tupaia belangeri chinensis
GGGCCCTTTTGTGAGACCCCAAAAAAAAAAAAAAAAAAAAAAAAAAAAAAAAAAAAAAAAAAGGACAAGAAAGAAAACACAGCATAATCCTCACCATCTTCTTTGTTGGATAGGGAAAGGGGGCTCTGTGGGTGATTGTGGAAGAGCAGCCTGTAGACCATGAAGTCACAGGATGAGATGAGCTAACAGAAATTAATTGATATGTAGAAATGTTTTGCTCAGTGTGTCAGAATATAACAGGCTTAAATGTATTTTTAGGTCAAGCATATAGTTTCTGTTTCAACACCATACTCCAAAACCCTGTTTTCTTAAAAATAATTGTTCCATTTATTTAACATAAATGTTTGTCCTTGCATTCTTGTAAGGTATTTGGGTTTAAAATATAATCCTTTGACATAACTATCAATGCAGAAAATAATATGCAGGAGACTCAGCATGCATGAGAATGATTATGATTATATTTATATTCATTATTCATTTGGAAGCAGAATCTCTAAATCAAAGATTTTTAGCCATGGAGTTTATCCCACCAGTTGGTTTATCAAAATCTCCAGAGTTCATGGTGGGAAAGACATACTATTGATATGAGGAAACACTTCTGGACTTAAAGAAGATGCACTTATATGTTACAATATTCTTTTCTTTCCTTACATTTTGCATTAGGAATTTCAGAGACTATGGAAATGATCAGAAATTATGTATCATTGATCATCTACCTATGTATCTATCAGTCATCTATCTGTCCATCTATCTCATCTACCTACACATAGGTAGATATGTGTGTATGTTTGTATACCCAGGTGTATATATCAATCTCTATGTCCTGAAATAGGAAACATTAGATCACCTGAGATAATTTTTAGGAGGCCAAGCTTTTCTGAAAACAGGTACATGTTAAAATGATTCTATAAGACCAATCCAGCAGCTGGCATGGTGGTTAAAGCACTGGATTCTCACATGACAGACTGTGGTTAGAGTCCAAGATATGGTGGCTTGAAAATCACACTGGGCACATGTGCATTCATGCCCAAAATCCCAGGAGGAGAATGAAGGAAAAAGGATGATGGCATGGACTGGCCATCCCCCATGGGAGGTGGGGATTATTTCTCACTTTCCCTCTCTGTATCTCTCTCCAACTAGTGCAGACATTCTATGGCAATTTTTTTAAAGAGAGTTTTGTTGTTGTTGTTGTTTATCTATAGGGCATACATACTCACCAGAGAGAGAGAGAAAGTGAAAAAGCATCCCCCAGGGAGAATGGCCATGCTACAATCCCTTGTCTTCCATTCTCCTCTCAGGATCTTGGGCATGAACACACATGTGGTGTGAGTTTTAAGCGGCTGGGTCCAGGACTCGAACCATAGTTTCAACTATGTGGGAGTCTAGTGACATAACCATTATGTCATCTGCTAGTCCTCCTATGGCAAATTAAAAAAAAAAAAAAAGATTTTATAAAGTTACAGAAATGAGTGGTTTCATTATAGTCAAAGTCATTTTTTTTCTAATTCAAACTCAGACGTAAAAAAAATCTTGCTTACTGTTTCTCATTTCTCTTTTCAATAACCTTCTGAAACTAAAGGAGGAAAATATCAGCTTTAATATTGCACTCAATAACAGTAGGGGCAATCTGATGTTGCATTAAAACTCAAACTGATGGACCAGCAGTTAGCGTAATGGCTATGTCGCTGGACTCCCACGTAGTCGACCATGGTTCGAGTCCCAGATCCGGTGGCTTAAACTCACGTCAGGCATGTGTGCGTGTGTGCCCAAGATCCCAAGAGGAGAAGGAAGGAGAAGGAATTGCGGTGTGGGCATCCTCCCTGGGGGGTGATTTCTCGCTTTCTATCTCTCTGTCTCTCTCTGTCTGTCTGGCAAGCGCACGTGCCCTATAGCAAAAGCCTTTCAAAAAAATAAATAAATAAAATAACTCAAACTGATAGACTCAAACCTAGGCCAGGTTCCCTGCACACACACACATATTTTAAATACTAGAAGTTATAATAGAAGTTAAGATCCATGTGTTTTTTGATATCTTCCCAGTGCTAAGAATAGTGTCTGGCACATAGTATGCATTCAGTAATTAATTTATAGATAATATATGTATATATTATTTTTAACATACGGAATACTATGACAATGTAGCTAGGGATACAGAAAAATATAGAGTCTGTGTGTGTACATACATGTATACATGTGTCTATGAAGAAATGCAAAGTTGATCTAAAGTTTTTCTTTTTTAAAAAAGAATTATTTTATTAAGCTTTGTTCTATTTATTTATTTTAATTTGACCAGAGAGGAGCAAAGAGAGAGAAAGGGAGAGAAAGAGAGAAAGAGAAAGTGAGAAAGTAAGCTGCCAGGTCCAAGACTTGAATCTCTGTTGGTCATGTGGGAGTCCATCGCCCTTAACCACCATGATTCCTGGTGGCCCAAGTTCTTCTTTTATTTATATCAGTGAAATAGAAAAACAATTTTCTTCTGCAAAAGTTAAAACATTATTCAATATGAAATTTGACTTTTTTTCTTAGGAGTGGAAGCACAAATTACACATTGTTGTCATTACCATCAGTCTTTCCCCTTAATTCTGAAACTATGATACATCCAAATACAACATACAATATAAATAATGTACCATATATTCAATAATGTAGGGAACTGGGGCAGTACTTTTACAGAAAGTGTTTCATAATTATATTGGCATCTAACTTTTTTTTCCCTAACATTACGTTCTAATATCCATCATTGAGTGTATAAAGCCATCCACTTGGTAGGGATGTGTCACTGTTTATGTAGTCCTGTTTGAATACAGATGCAAATTGATGTCATCTTCGGTATTATGATGTTGCAAAGCAATTATAACAAATTTAGTTTTATACCACTTCGTGTGCAAATATTTCTCTAGGAAAATCCTCAAAATAATAATTATTCTTAGAATAATGCACATCATTTTTAATGTATTGCCAAATTGTCCTCCAAAGAGACTGTACCAAGTTTCATTCTAAGAGTTTCTACATTCTTGCTAAAGATTATTTTTAATCAAAATTTACATTACATTTGTGACAACATAGTAAGTTATCTAATTCCAATTCCTTAATTACCACTAAAGTTAAACATTACTTAAGTTTTTTTAACTGTCTATGAACTATTATTAAAACTATCTATTGATACTTTTTGCCCCATATCCCATCCTTTTGAGGATTTGTTGTTCATTATACATTAAGGGTGATCTTTCTTGTGTCTTATCTGTTAAAACTACTTTCAACAAGTCTGTGATTTCTTTTTCAGCTTATTTATGGTGACTTTAGACATTTTAAATTTTAACTTAAAGTTTATGGATTTTTGTCATGTCTTTTCTTAATGTCTTGTCAAATATGTACATCCTCTTTCAAATGTTAAAAGATGACCTTTTTTTACTGGCCCCATATCTATTGGCTACAGTGAACTAGACTTCTCACAGCTGACCAGTTTGAATCTGACCCCACAGCTTGAAAAACAAGGTCTCAGTGCATATGTGTGTGTGCTCAAAATCCCGGCAGGATAAAGAAATGAAAAAGAGGAATTACAGTAATTATGCTTCTTTGGGAGGTGCTTTTTCTTTCTCTGACTGTCTCTCTCTGGCAAGCACACATTCTCTGGCGATTGAAAAAAAAACAAAACATAGCTTTTTTATTATTTAGCACATACACAAACATGTATGCAAATAACACAAAAATTAAATTTACCAAAAATATTTCTGTTTGTTATTATTATTTTGCTCTCATTGATATATTTGGTTTGATAATATTTTATTTATTAATTTTTCATATCTATGAATGTGCAAATGGCTTTATTTTTATTTTATTAAACTTTCCTTATCTAATTGGAAACTGAGGACATACTTGCCTTATAAAATGAATTGAGTCAGCTTCATTAGTTCTCAGGAACACGTTGCGTAACATGGGATTCGTCTACCTTAGTGTCTTGGTGAAAATTGACTTTAAAATTGTTCCTTATCCTTATAAGCAGTTGTCATGGTGGCTAAGGAACTGAACTCCCACATGGCCAGCCATGGCTGAGTTCTAAACCAGGTGGCTTGAAAAATCCTATGCATGTGTGCCAAGATTCTGAAAGAGTGGAGAAGGGATTGTGGTGTGGCCATCTTCCCACTGGGAGTGACTTCTTACTTTCCCTCTCTGTTTCTCTCTGTCTCTTTCCAGTGAGTGTATGAGCCTTAAGGCAAAAATCTAAAAAAAATTTAATTTTTAAAAAAAAAAATAAATAAATTATTCCTTCTATTTTTTATTTGTTTAATTTGTGAATGTTTAGCTAGACAAGAGATCATTTTAAAATATCAATTTCATTTCAAAGATAACTTTAGTATATTAAATCCTCTGCTTGTTTTTATCATTTAAAGATCATAAAATTTTCCAATTTTGTTATTTATTATGACTAGTTTATAAACTTTACTTATGATTTTTTAAAATCAGTAATATAACTGCCTTTATGTTCCTTTTTAGAATCATATTACCACACACCTTGTTTTGTTATAGAGATTAAATAATATTTCAGAAAATTACACTGTAAAACTTTCTAAAGACCGAAACTTTTGGATTTGGTTATCATAATTGTTTTTCCCCCCATCTTCATTTTGTTAAATATTTTGTAACAAAGAACATGTATAATAATCACACAGTATAATTGATACAAATGGGAAAATCTCATTTTGTATACTGTAATGATGTACAAGGAATTAATGTAACTAAATTTAACATAATAATAACAAATAATTGATACAAATGGAAATATGTCAATATCATAATTTGGTGATTTTACTTGCTGCAGTTGGGATAATGTTGCTAAATAAACTCTTTCATTTTAAATGAACAGAACAGATTATTGTTAGTTTTTACAAATACTGTAATTTTCCTTTCTTTTTCATTAAACTTGGGCTCTTTGAAGGCAAGAATTAAATAGTTGTGACCAATTCTTGACACAGTATATGAACATAGTAATTCACAATATATTTTTTAAATGAATAGTCTCTTAAAGAAAGTATATGGGGCTGGGCAGTGGAGCAGTGGTAAAATGCAATGTTCTGTGAGGTCGACTCCAACATAACTGGGTTCCAAGGTCATGTAGGAAACATCTGTGCCTGTGATCTGTAGTTGGCTGAGTCTAGAGGTAGGTTATGGGGCTAAAACTCTGTTGAAGTTACTCTCTGTCTCTCTCTGCCACTCTCTGAAGGAAGAAATAAGTAAATAAACTTAAAAAAAAAAGCACTAAAACTGAAATCATGTAAATGTTACTCAAAAAAGAAAAAAAGAGATTCCTTTAAGATTTTAAATTGATTGGTGTCCAAATCTCACATATGGTTGGTTAGTACAAAGCCTTACTCCAAATAACTGACTTACTATAAGTTTACAATAGCAGGGCTAATTCCAGTTCTTGATTTTTTGACTGATGAAATGATACTATTTAGGTGAGTTGGTGGCACCGTAGTTAAGGTGGCTGATTTGTACAAGGGCAACTAAATGTTCAAGTCCCCAACTGGGCAACTTAAAAAACACACCAGACCTATGTGTGCGTGTGTCCAAAGTTCCAAAAGGAGGGAGAAATGGAAGAGAAAGTATTGCATCATGGCCTTTCCTCATGGGGTATGCTATGCTTTCTCACTTTCTCTCTCTCTCTGTCAAGAGCATACACACTATGGCAAAGTTTTAAAAATTACTATTCATTTTTCTTTTATTTTCTTTCCTTTTCTTCTCTTTTCTAAGAGTTTATTTTGCCATAAGGGGTGTGCACTTGGCAGGGAGAAAGAGACAGAGAAAGGGATGATAAATCACCCCTCAGGAAAGTTGGTCACACTGTAATCTTTTCTACTCTTGAGATTTCTGGCACACATACACATATACCAGCCATTATTTTCAAGACGTTGGGTCCAGACCCAATCGTGCCGGGGTCCAGCCTTGGCATGGGTGGGTTATCTCGACGAAGGCGGCGAAGGTGAACAGAAGACAGAGGCCTCGATGCTTTCTCATGCATGTCCTATGCCGGACACCCCTCAGAGGTCGCCCTCTGAGGAGTGACCACTGCTAGGAATCATCATGCCTTTTTATTGAGAATGTGTTACATACAGGTAAATGGGAGAGGGGCTAGTGTTTCAATTAACAGCTTATAAAGTTTTTATCAATAAAGAACATAGATTCTATTCAGGGCCGGATTAAGGGTGGGTCTAGTGCAATTCCTATTCAGGGGTGGATTAAAGGTGGGTCTAGTGCAGTTCCTCAATTGTAGGTGGG
>NW_006159649.1:1100895-1103331 GCF_000334495.1 Tupaia belangeri chinensis
GGATCTAAAACTTAATTTGAGGAATCCTAATATATTTATCTATTTTACTTGGAGAGGGCAGAGGTGTCCTGGGCCAGTTTTGGCCTAATCCTATTTTACATAAAGAAAGGAAGAATTTAAGGGCCTTCCAAAGGTCAAGATTACTTCTGCCTAGAAAGAACTTCAGCCCACCCTCTATTGTGACCACAGAGGTAAAGCATTGTAATTAATAGTAAGTAATCAGAGCAAAGGGGAGCTGTCAGTTGGGGGACTTCCTGGAAGATTTTATCATACACTCAGGATGTATAGGAGAGCTATGCAATTCTTTTATAGTAGTAAATTGGGGAGTCAGAGGGGGGTCGCTTCCCAGTGAGGCTGCCTCAGTTCTCTGGAGCAAATAGCAAGCAGCCTTGCTGACATGCTAACTGACCCAAGCTTTGTTCCAAGGTTGGGGGGGGTGCACAACAGTAGCCTTGCCAACATGTTGACCCAACCTGAAGCGGAGCTCAAAGGTCGGGGGGTGGGGGAGGCTCAGACAGATCCTGGGGCCTCACTGGGTCGGACTGACAGAAAATCGTAGTTGCATGTGGAAGTTCAGTGTCTCAACCACCACTCCAAATGCTGCTCCTTACTAGATATTCTGCAACTCTGCTATTGTCTCTGGCATATAGCCAACAAACCCATGTTACTTAGCTCCTTTTCATGATTTGTAACCTCTACCCCAACTTGTCAGACAACTTTTCTCTATCTGTGGCAAATATTACTAAAAGTTTGAGATTAATTCAAGGATTTCATATACAGTACCAATAGTTGAAATAAATAATTAACTAACAAGAATAGTAAAACCTAAACCATGTAATATCTGCTTAACATCAGGCTACATAATTTATATATTTTAGCTCATTTGATTCTCACAGCACGTCTGTGAAGCAGGTACTATAGTGGTTCATACTTCTTTTAACCTGAGGAAACCGATGCACACAAAGTTACCACAGAGGGTATATGTGACCCAGGGATATAAAAATTCTTCAGATATGCTCTTTGATTCTATCGCAACTTGGAATTTTTCACTGGATAAATTTTTCCAAAGTGGCAGCCTGTTGCTATGGCTTACTGTCACCTCTGTTATTCTCCACTCATCCCTCTATTCTCTTTTCTCTCCATTCATGTAATTTTCTATCTATTAATTATTTAGCCTTTTGTTTTTCTATTACCTTCCATACAGCAGAGGCTCACTCCACAATCAGTAGTACTTCTATATTTGTTTCCTATGCAAAGATGGCTTCCTACCTATGAAGAAATTCTAAAATTAGCTATTAAAATAACAATTCATTCTTTAGGCTACAAAATGTTGATATAACTCACATTGCTGTATTAAGAGTCTGGTTATCTATATTGCTTTACATTAGCCCAATGGAGCTGCCTACCAAACGTTTTTTTTTTTTTTTCCATTAACTTCCTGGAATCTTGGGACACGTGATTGGTCACACAGCACTAGGTCTTTTGTTTCCTAGATGTCAATACTTGTACAACGCATTCAAATCAGTCAAACTAATATTCAAGTTCACTCAAACTGACACCGTCCTAATGAACGTGAGAATTATTTGCACATCAGCTGAATGCCCTTGCCATTTTAACCAGAAAATTCTAGGCTATGTGTAACATTAAAATTCCCTATGTGATAAAGCTAGAAAAATAGCTCTGCATGAAAATAAAATAAATAATACAGATTTATACAGGATAATAATAATAATGATGATGATATAGGATACTGACAGAGGTTTGTAATTTATTTACTGCTAATGAAGAAATTTCGAGTTTTATCTTAAAAAATAAATACATAGATTTATGACAAGTCAACTCATGACACTAAGCAAAACCTAGACCTATACATTTTTATTGCATATATAGTCTCAATATGTACTATATGAAGATGTCAGTATTGGGGCTGGCAGTTAGTGTGGTAGTTAAGAGTGCTGGACTTTCTCATGTCCAACCATAGTTCAAGTTCCGGGCCTGGCATCTTGCTTTCTCTCTTTCCAACTCTCTCTCTCTCTCCACTTCTCTGGTCAAATGAAAATAAATAAAATAAAAGAAAATAATTCTTTTTTAAAAAAAGATGTCAGTATTACCCTCAAAATGACTCTATGAGATTATGACTTATCACTTTCCCCACTCACTGAATGATCCCAGTCACAATTCTCCCAGATAACCAAGGTAAATAAATTAATGGGCATCCCTCCTCAGTCCTCCTTAGTTTTTCTGTGTTCACAATGAATAGATACAGAGGACAAGGTTCCACATGGCTACTGTGAACTAGATTTTTAAGGGAATGAAGATTTTCTACTAATAATTCAGCCTCCAACAAACGAGCTAGCGGTAGGGAGTCCCCCTCTGCACCCCCAGCCTTCTCTCTCTGTCTCTCAGTTCCTGTCTCTCCCTGCTTCTGTCTTCCCT
>NW_006159649.1:1103354-1157432 GCF_000334495.1 Tupaia belangeri chinensis
TTTTTTTTTTTAAAAAAAGGCCCAGTTTTTCTCTGGCCCTTAGCTCCGCCTTCCTTCTTGTTACTTTTCGCTCTGCTCCTCCCATCCAGGCAGAAGAAGCCACGGGCCTTCAGGACAAGGTTCCACATGGCTACTGTGAACTAGATTTTTCACGCGGTGCACAAGCACGCCGCGCGGTTTTGTATTTTGTGATTTTTTTTTTAAAAAAGAACCGTAATTACAAATTTTTAATTTTTTAATTATTTTTGTCTTTTTTTCTCTTTTTGTTGTTTTTCTCTTTTTGTATTTTGTGATTTTTTTTTTTAAAAAAGAACCGTAATTACAAATTTTTAATTTTTTAATTATTTTTGTCTTTTTTTCTCTTTTTGTTGTTTTTCTCTGTCTCGTTTTCCTTTTTCTTGTCTCTCCACCCTCCAATATCCTTTCAATGTGTTCTTAGACAGATCTAAGAGCACTGTAGCTAAACATTCAAATACTAATAGGGTTAAAATATTCCCCACTATCTACTGAATCTGCTGCACCAGCAAGCACAATAGAACAGCAAAGAGATTCTGGATCACCTCTGTCTGCTTGCTCCTTAACATTAAGGCTGAACCTCCAGAATTTGAAAGAAAACACAACATTCATCAGATGACAAGAAATCACCGCCGGATCACGAGAAACATGGGAAAACAAGAAAATACCTCTCCTCCTAGGGAAAAGAGTAACTCTTCATCCACAAGCAGTTCGGTGAAAATCATGGAAATGTCTGATAAGGAATTCAGATCATTCATAATGTCTAAGCTAACAGAGATGGAAGAGAAGAGAGATAATGAACTACTAAAGAGAAAGGAGAAAGAGATTGACGAGTTCCAAGAGATGAGGAAATTCCTGCAAGATCTAAAAGTGGAATTACACACTTTACAAAAGACTCAAACCGAACTGCTAGAGATGAAGTCTATAATACAAGAAGTCAAAATCTCCCTGGAAAGCATTAAAAGCAGACTAGATCATTCAGAAAATAGAATCTCAGATGTAGAGGAGAAAATGGCTGGCCTAGAAAAATCCACCATGAAGGCTGAGAAAATGGCACAAAAATTTGAGAATAATATGCGAGAAGTACTGGATACCATCAAACGTCCAAATATCCGGATAATTGGCATTCCAGAAGGTGAGGAAACCCATAAGGGCATTGATAATCTATTCCAGGAAATCCTGCAAGAAAACTTTCCAAACCTAGAGAGGCATTCAAAGATCCAGTCCCAGGAAATACAACGGACCCCAAATAGAATCAACCCTAGAAGATCTTCTCCAAGACACATTATAGCCAGGTTGACCAAAACTGCAGACAAAGACAAGATACTAAGATTAGCAAGAGAAAAACATCAAGTTACCTACAAAGGACATCCCATCAGGCTAACAGCAGATCTCTCATCAGAAACAATAAAAGCGAGGAGAGAATGGGAAAATATATTCCAAGTGTTAAGAGAGAAGCAGTTTCAGCCAAGAATACTGTATCCGGCAAGATTATCTTTCAGGTGGGAAGAAAAGACAAGAACATTCTCAGATAAACAAAACCTGAAAGAATTTACCAGCACCAGACCAGACCTCCAAGAAGTTCTCAAGGATGTGCTGTATCAGGAAAACTAAACGCAGATACATGGAAATAAGAGTCCAAAAACTGAGAAAGTAGCTAACTTAATCATAGGGACAAGTCTGGAGTTGAATACTATATCCCAGAATTTAATCAGGAAAATTGAACCAGAACAGAAGATAAAAGTATATGAGACTGATAGGTTCATGCACCTACCATTTGAACAGAATCCTAACCTGTTTCCGGGCTTTAAGCAAAGTTCCTTGGCGGTTCTTTGATTTAAGTTAAAACTGGTTTTCTTAGTAGTAACGAGGGAACTCACCTTTGAAAGTAGTCAGGTTATGTAGGAAATTGTGTGATCAATGCAATGTGGGTGGGAAGGGAATGGAGGACAATTTTGGACACTGGAGGTGGTGTGAGAGGAGGGTGGGAAGGGACAGAGGGTCAGAAAGAGGGGTGGAAATAATTCTAGCAACTAGAATTGGAAATTTATTTTTCTTGTAATGTGCATGATTGAGTCACTATGCAGTGTGTACTGGATGGGAGACCGCATTTTATGTGCTGTGATGATGCCTAGGGAAGGAATGTAAATTGAGTTACAAAAAAAAGTTTCAGGAAAAAAAATATATCTATTCAATGACTGCAGTAGGATATGTAGCCCCAGTTAGGTGCTACTTTATAGGATGCGTAAAGTTAGACTTGTGCTCATGGAAATGTGTGTGTCACATGTGTTTGCTAGGAGGGTATTTGGATTGATTAGGGTCTTTGGTGATTCAATAAAATGTGGGGGGGGAAATGGTACAGAAAGCAAACATAGATAACAGAGACAGTGTGGGAGGAGAACAGGAGGTGGCAGAGGGTAAGAGATAGGGAACCAAGGATGGGGGGGAAAAAGCAAAACATACAGAAAACAAGAAATGGAAGATCATTTGCTAATAATAATATGTTTGTTGATGTGCTTGATTGAGACAATATACAGCGTACTCTACAATGAATAGATACAGATGTGGGCCTAAACGATACATGATGTAAATATATAGGTGCTGGTTTTAATTGTTCTTGTCAAAATGGGATTATATTATACAAACATTTTTTGCACATTTAATTTTCTTTATAAGATCTTACAAAATCTGATCCACTTATACTCCAACATAATTTGTATAGTCATAATTCATTCTTTAAAAAGAAATAAATTGCCAGAGGTTATGTGTACTTGCCAAAGAGAGAGAGAGAGAGACAGAAGAAGGTGAGAAAGTACTCCCTCCCCCATGGGAAATGGCTACTTCACGATCCTCCTCCTCCTCTTCTCCAGCCTTTCAGGATGTGGACATGCGCACGTACATGCCCAGTGTGTTTCTCAAGCCACTGGATCCAGGACACAAACCAAACCACACAGTCCGTGTTGTGGGTTCCAGCAGCCACAGGCTGGCCCAAATTCATTCTCATTAATAGCTGTATATGATATTATTCTATAGTGACTAGGTAATACAATGTATTTAACCATTTTTCTATTACTGATAGTTGATTTTATTCTTTATCCTTTTTGTCATAACAGACAAATATCTTTGATCATGTAACAGTTCCAACTGGAGTATTAATTTCTAAAGAAAAACAGGAATGGGATTTTTCTGTTTAAGGGAGAGCTCTAGTCGTCTTAAAGGGTCCTGCAAGTAAATCTTCTAACAAGAATGTAGCATTTTAGTTTCCACCAAGCTTAGATGACATTAACGTTCCACTACAGCAGTAACTGCATGCATTTTAAACTTTTTCCCATCTTAAAAGCAGGAAGAGGAACATGGAGCTCTCATGAGATCATTGTGAGAGATGAGAGGCCACAGCGATGCTGCAGGGAAGAGTGTTTCTGCCTAGCTGTTGCAGCCGCTGGCCCAGGGCACTCTCCCTTGAGAAATAGTTCTAGGTCCATGTGGCCTTTCCAGCCCTCCAATTTTTGGACTGCACAGCTGTGCAGCAGTGTTCACCAAGCCCAGCCTACAGAGTCCTGACCCCCCCTCCACACTGAAGTTAAACCCAGACTGCAGGCAGCTGCCCAGATGGTGATGCCAAATGCAACCATCAAGAAAAACGTTCTTTTAATGGGGAAGAACTTTCTGGGAAGACCAGATGAGGTTGGTTAGCTTTGCGAATTCTATTTCTCTGACACCTGCTTCCTAGGTTCCACCATTGGTGTGGAACACTCCTATATCTGATTCCAGGGCAACCTGGTACTGAGCCTGTGTGGTGGCCAGGCTACATTCATGGAAAGCTATGTCATCAGCCATAAGACACCATCTTCCATAATGTCAAAGCTTTGACTTACGTGTTTGATGTGGTCAACTGGAAAAACACACAGCTTATTACCAGTCATGTTCAGAGGTCTTTCTCCAGAACGCCTGTGACTTTAAAATATTCTGTCTGGTGCACAAAGTGTATCTAGTTCAGGAAGTTCAACAAGACTTGGTGTTTAGAGTGTCAAAAACCTTGGGTGTTTGTCTCACTCACCAAAGCGTGCTTGTTTTCAAATAACTATATGACATGATACTTCTACAAAGCCTGGTCTAGTAAGCTGATGTTTAATATTCAGCAGCTGAAAATGAGTCTAAAGAATTTTGTCCAAACTATTGAATCCGAAGAAGTTCTGCTTCTCAAGAGGACAACGTTCTTGTTATTTCCTATTACCAGTACAAAGAGCAGTGCAGCATCTGCTGATTTGAGATGAGAAACATCACGAAGCAGTTCAAACTGAGGTACAATAAATTGTTTGCTTCTACCAGAGCCTGGGATTTAGGAATTCTAACTTGTTTTCATCTATGTCTTCACATTAAAAAATAGTATGTAATATTATGAAGTCCAATCAGTCTATAGATTCAGCAACTATTCTGATCAGTATTTCTAGTGCCAAGAAACACTTCGAAGGCTGGAGACAAGTACAGTATCCTTATGTGGTCAATATGACCAAATGCTAGCTAGCTGTTTATTTATTTAGCTATAGGGCACATGTGCTTCCCAGAGAGAGAAGCAGAGAGCGAGAGAGGAAGATAAAATAAGAAAGCACCACCAGGGGAGGTGGCTATCCCACAATACTACAATCTCTTCTCCTCTATTTCTCTCTCCTCCCAGGATTTTGGACACACCTACACTCCATTTTCAAGCTACTGAGTCCAGGATTTGAGTCATGTCAGCCAGGTGGGATACATCAGCCTTAATCATCATGCCACTTGTCTGGTTCCAAATGGTCTTTGTGAGAATTCAGATTTGCCCTTTTTTATATATTTTTGTATTCTTTATAATTCATAATGTGTACAATTTTTAAAAGTGCTCCCCATTCAGCAGACATTGGAGGACATATATTCAGTTATCCAATAGAGCTTCAATTACCTTTCAGAAAAGTTGATATAATTTAAAACTAAAATAAATATTTTGTATGTATTCTAATTAGGTTGTTATAATAAATAAATATATCAAAGACTTTAGCAATGTTTTTCTGTATTCCTGATGAGATCACAAGATAGAATGTTACTATTTTATCAGCAAGATATTAAAATGCATTTTATAAATATTTCTGGGCTTTAATTATTGACCTTGCCTATTTTCTACTGCTAAAACAGAATTACACAGACTGGGTAATTTATAAAGAAAAGAAATTAGCTTGGCACATGGTCCTGAAGGTCAGGAATAAGAGCCAAGGATTGAATGTGGTGAGCACCTGCTTGCTACAATTATAACATGGCAAAGGCATCACATGGTGACAGTGCAAGTGAGAGAGAGTGAAGGGCATGGGAACTTACCATTTTATCATAGTGGGCTCCCCTGTTAACTAGCCCACTCCAAAGATAATGGTATAAGTCTATCCATGAGGATATACCTCTCATGACTTGATCATCTCATAAAGGTCCCACACCTTAATACTGTCACAATGGCAGTTGAATTTCCTATGTATTTTGGAGGGAACATTAAAACTAATCACAAACAAACTTAGATGTTAGATATTTAAACTAAAGCTATATTTGAGATAAGTTGAGGGTGCTTGATTTATAAATCTAAAGACTTGAGTTATCCACAGTTTTGTTTAACTGGTAAATTAGATTTTATCAGTTTAGTGCAGCATTATACTGTGATGTTCAGTAACAGCTATAGAAGTTAAGAGTATGGATACGAGAGTTACACCACCTGAATTGAGTTAATATTCTGGCCCCTTCACATTCAAGTTCTGTGAATTTGAGCAAGATACACAATCTCCCTATGCCTATTTTCTCTTTTGTGAAATGTGGGTAAGAATACCTCTACTTCATAGAATTGTTTAAAAGATTGAACCAGCATGGGAAGCACTTAGAATGGTGACTAGTACCTACTCAGTACTATGTAAAGTATAAGCTATCATTACAAGAATAAAAGTAGTGAAAACAGTATCTTATTATTACTTTAAACTGCATTTCGCTTAATTCTAGTGAGTTCATACATTTTTTTTATCTTGCTTGACCATTTGCTCGTCTATGATTCAATATTTGTATGTTCTGCACAGTTTTACATTGGCTTACGTGTCTGTTTATAGACTGTAAATTCTCATTTTACATTATTGATATAATACCCTTTTCTGTCATTTTTTTTACTGTACTTTTAAAATATATATATATAATTTTGGTTGACTTTGTAAATATGTTTACCCATAGGAATGTTTTTTGTATCTGCATGGTCAAATATATTGCTTTGCTCTCACGGGTTTTGTGTTTTTAGCATTCCCTACTGCAGAGTATGCATCACTGATTTTTGTTTTCTGTTGTAATAAATCTGAAGCTGACTCTGTAATAGTTTAAATGGTGCTCCAATTTCACAGTCTTTCAAATAGATAGCCTGTATGATTTTATTTCTAAATACACTTTTCTTTTCATACTAATTTAAAATATAACATTTCCCATATACTAAAATATATTAAAATCTATCTTGTGGATCTATTTCTGGATTATGTAGTTAGTCACAGGTCACTGCCTTTAGATCCATGTTATGATAGCTGAAAAGGACACTACCTATTCATTACTCTATTTTTCCACATATTTCTTTCCAGCTCTTATCTTTCTGTATGCCTTTAAAGAACAATGGGAATCAGCAGATGGCACAATGGTTAAGTCACTGGACTCCCACATAGTTTACCTCAGTTCAAGTCCCAAACTTGGCAGCTTAAAACTCACATGGGGTGCATGTGTGTGCATCCCCAAGACCCCAAGAAAATGGAGGAGAAAGGATTGAGGTGTGACCATCCCTTCTGAAGGTGATCTCCTGCTTTCTGTCTCTCTGACTCTCCAGTGAGCACACATGTCCTATAGCAAAAATTTCTATTAAAAAGAAAAAAGAACACTAAATGCTGTTTTTAAAAGAATGCACTGTGAATATGGTGACAGCTGCCTGGACTGAGTAGTCTCCAATATCATTTAGGAGCCCCATGCCAACACTATATTTGTGGCTTAGTCTGAGAAGGTCTGGGGAGCACCTAGTTTCTCAAGTGAGAAAGAATACATCAAGGATTCTCCAGGCCAAGGTGATGGTACTGATTCCACACTATAAACACAAAGGTCTTTGTGCCAAGACCCCAGGTTTGGGAGGAACAATTCTGTAGGCCTGAAATCCTGGTCATCAGCCAAAGGCCTGTGCTCACAAAAATTAGAAAGAAGGAAAGCTTTGATGGCATCCAGATATGTCTCCCATCAGTGGTACTATAGTTAAAGAAAGCTGTACATGTAATACTTCTAACTTTACAATTTATACTGTTTTATTTGTCTCCTAAAGTATGACCAAACTTCATGCCTTCTAAAATAAAGGTTATCACTCATAATAGGGAATCGAATTTCGTACATGTTATAAAATCTACCTAATTAATTTTGTGTAGGGGTCAGAAAAGGACATAAAAATTCATTTTTGTTTATGACTATTTTAGCTTTCATATATATACTATGTTGCTAGTTTGGTATACTGGTATTAATAATTGCCATATTCCACTGGGAATTTCAACTTCTGTATTACACAAGTGTTCTGTCTTATTTAATGCTTTTGCCTTAGGTTTTTTCTTCTTTTCTTATCTAATTTCTTTTCTATCTTTCTTTCTTTTTTTTTTTTTTTGGAGAGATTTTTGCTACAGAGCATGTGCAATCACCAGAGAGACAGAAAATGAGAAATAACCCCTGATGGGATAGCCATGCCACAATCTCTTCTCCTCCATTCTCCCCTCAGGATCTTGGGCATGCACACACACACGCCCGGCATGAGTTTTAAGTTGCTAGGTTCAGAACTCAAATCACAGTCATCTACCTGGGAATCTATGACAAAACCATACACTGTCCCTTTATCAAATATGTTTTTTATGTAGGAAAGAATTCCTCTAAAAAGGATGGCACTTGCTCAGAGTATCTTTTCAACTTTCCAGTTCTAGATTATTTCAGAAAGTGTTAAAATGAGGGACTCAAACCATGAAATTCTTTTGTGAACTCTTCTCTCTGACAGATAAGTCAGATTCAGAAATGTGTTTTCCTGACTCTTTGTCAGTGTATTCTCTTTCAGGCCTTGTTTTCCAAATTAATTTTTAGGCTTTCTGATGTCTGCTTAACTGTTACAGTAATCTCTAGAGATTTTAATCCACTGGGCTCCCGAAAAATTAAAATCTGAACCCAGGGACCAGGAGTTAGCGTAATGGCTATGTCGCTGAATTCCCATGTAGCTGACCAGTGTTTGAGTCCCAGACCTGGTGGCTTAAACTCACACTGGGCGCGTTTGTGTGCGTGCCCAAGATCTAGAGAGGAGAATGGAGGAGAAGGGATTGCAGTGTGACCATCCCCCCTGGGGGTGATTTCTCACTTTCTATCTCTCTGTCTCTCTCTGTCTTTCTGGCGAGCGCACGCACCCTATAGCAAAAAAACTCTCAAAAAAAAAAAAAAAAAGAATCTGAACTCACATTTACCTACAATGTTTTGACCTTGTTCAACTTGATTACTTTCCTTATTTCCTATTTATGTGCAGTCCAGTCCTTATAACAAGAAGTATTTGGGAGGTATTTCTAAAAACCACAGCACTATTTGATCTTGTTATGTTAGATAGGTTAGGCTTTTATTTTTTCTTTTTTGTAAATTCATTTGCTGTTATTTGCAGTTTGAGACTCATGAAGACGCATCCCAGATTTGCCTAATACCTGCCTAATCTTAAACTCAAGCAGATTTCTAATTGAATTTACTTTGTTTTTCTCCCAAAATGGAGTCTTAAATTATTTTTGTTTATTTTACAATTGTCATGGTTTACAGCTCAGAGGTTCAATGGATTGTCTTTTAATTTCTCCTACTTTTTCAAGAAACTGCTTATTTTGTGCTGGGCCCACTGGTGGTAGTTTGGTCACATGTTCCCCTCTCTGTACATGCCGAGGTTCATAGACATGTTTTCTGGGGACTGTTTCAGGTTGATTCATAGGTTTTAAGAAGAGTTTGGGGAGATTCCAAATTACACAATCACAGTGATCATATTGCCCATCATAAAATGTTGTTCTCTTGCTTTCAGGTGCAAAAAATAGCTATTTGTCACACAAATAATGAATGTTACTTCATAAAACAAGCGTCATCTTCCCTTCTGTTTCAAGTTATTCAACGTCATTAGAAAAAGCTTTATTGCATTTTTTAATCTTTTTCATATAATTCTGCGTTTATAGTCTCATTCCTTATATAAGCTGGTTATTTACTTTCTTTATTTCCAAGCTAGTGGAGATACTCTTCAATTCCTGATGAACACCAGTGGTTTTCATCACCAGTGGTAGCAATTTTTGAGTCACTGAGGTTTCTTCATTTTAAAGCAACTAGTAGTAAAAGCAAGATTTAGTTTATTGAAATGATGGTGAGAAAGCTACTTAATTTCTTTTTCTTCTAAAGGTACCTCTTATTATTTTTTTATGTTTGATCACTGTATATCATTAGAACATACATTAATTTCCAAGCATGAATACACTGTGTATTAACACAGTCAAAGACATCACCATACACATTGTCCTCAACAGGTAATATTCCATTTTCATGTCTCTTAAATATTTCATTTCTTTCTTTTCCCTTTGACTCCCTCCCTCTCACACTCAATTTCCTAAAAGGCCAGAAAACCAGCTTTGGAAGCTTTGTAGTCAGAAGACATGTTCCAAATTATGTAGATTCGCTTAGTGAAAACAATCCTGCCAACACACCTGGCCAGAGTGGTTCTAGCTTATCCTGCCCATATCATTCACATTGGCACTAGAAGCTGCCCCCAGAAAAAGAAAGAAACGTCACTGAAACCTCTGAAATGTTTGTGTATGGAAGCACGGTTGCCACCCATTATCTAAATGGATCTTCATGGCCTTCTGATTCAGTTTCTGTGGTGGACCATCTAATCGAGAGGCCTATGACATAGACTTATATCGTAGTTACAAAAGTATCAGAAGTATTCAAAATCTTGCATGTTTATTTTTTTTTTAGTAGAAGGTAATCATTGCTTTGTAAGTTGGAGATTCAAAGATTGAAATATATTTACCTTTTCAATTAGCAATAATCGCGCCTCAGATAAACCTCATTGGCTACGATACTGACACTGCGCAAAGCTGGCTGAAATATATTTACTTTTTGAGCAGAAGAAAAGAATGAAGAATGTTGCTATGATTTCTACACCAATTTGCCTTTCCATATACTGCTTCTATTTTTTTTGTTATCATATACTGACTTTTTAAGAAAACATGCACTTTACATTATATGTAGAATGTCTGAAAAAAAGCAGTGCCTGAATGTGTATATAAGTGTGTGCATAAAAGTGTATCACTTAACAATAAGATTTTATGTTTAAAAATATTTTAAAATCATATAAGATTATAAATAAATAAATTCTAAGTTACTTTGGAATATATAAAATTATAATTCAGAGTATTTTCTTAAGAAATAAATTTAAATTGATATGTTTAGCTGTAACCCAAAATATATAATTATTCATATTTTGCATATAGCTGGCACTATAATATAATGGAAAAAAAGCACAAAACCATAAAATGTTATACCTATAAAACATGAAGAATGTTAAGACAGTTGGAAAATTTAATACTAATATGCTACACATATTTTAAGACATAAAGTAGATAATATTTTTACTGTCAATTCATTTCCACAGTTCTTTTTCTAAAAGAATTATTTTTATTGAAAATGGCTTGATCTCTTTTTTAAAAGTAAAAAATAATTATATATCAAATCATTAAAATGTGGAAAGTTTGCACTGAAATAAAAAGGGGCAGTATTTTTGCTAGAGTTTGTAGTTGTATTTAATCAAGTTATTTTCAACACAACTGCTTTTTTATAGTCACTCTTCATTGACATTGTGCTTAATTAAGTCCTCCAGGACATAAGATGTCACCTTAGTAAAATGAGTCATGGTTGACTTTTTTTGTCAGTGTCTAATGCCTCATAGTCTTTCTCCTGGCAACGGAGGAAGGGACTTAACAGTGTGTCATGATTATTACGAAATACTACTTTATTGTTTTACCTGTGTCTCTAGTAGTAAAGGTTATGAAAAATATTGTCCTCAGATCAGAATCAAATGAAAAAATTGGAATAGTGGCTTAAGAGCACTACCTTACGAAACTCTGATTTGACTATACATGATAAGATAGTTTACCTTCAGTGAGTGAAACAAAAAGCCAGATGCCAATGTAGAAGTGATAAAGTTTGGTTGCCATTGTGATTTTGTGTGTGTGTGTGTGTGTGTGTACGTAATTAGATGCCAGATTTTAAATCCCATTGTTAAATAATGGTATTTGTTTAAATTCACATTCTGTTTACTAGCTAATAATTGCATATTTATACTATACTCCTCCCCATAGATCTTGAGATGATAGATCAAAATAAATCTCAAAGTATTCAATGTAAGAAAATTTATCTGCAATATGTGTTGCAGTTTATTATTCTTTACAGCACATTTCTGACATTGGATCATAAACATTTTCTGTTTCAGCAATTAAATTAAATATTTAGTCTTAATTTATGACAAATAATATGCTTATTAATTTTATTATCTGCATATGCTTCTAGATAAAGATGCATGTGTGTAAATATACTTACATACAAATTTACAAATGAACTATATTTTATGACTCCACTAATCATTAGCCCTTAACTACAATTTATATAAAATGGTTTCTGTTATTTATATAAAATGGTTTCTGTAAAATTTAAAAAGATCAGTAATTAAATATCAATTTATTTTATTTACTATAATCTAGAAATTTCTTCGTGTGATACATAAA
Source organism: Tupaia belangeri chinensis (assembly GCF_000334495.1). Lineage (NCBI taxonomy): Eukaryota > Metazoa > Chordata > Mammalia > Scandentia > Tupaiidae > Tupaia > Tupaia belangeri. The sequence continues at coordinate 1,115,204 of NW_006159649.1, forward strand.
ATAAAATGTTGGTGGCAGAAAATATCTCAATTATCTCATTATTTTAAACATTATCAGACTTTTTGTGAAGTTTATATTTGTCCTAAATAATAAAATTAATAAGGTATATCAGCTTGCATATGACATCCACAAATGTAGGTATCTGATATATTCTTAATTGTGCATATTTAGACAGGTAACTATGCAATCCCTAATCACCAGGTCAGGATATAATCTCTGTTCACTTCTTAATAGCTTTGGGAAAATCATGGTTGCAGGCAAATATAAAAAGCAGAGTTTCACTGTTATGATATAATCATATGACTACAGTGAATGATGTGTAAAATTTTCATACTAACTATTTTAGCATGAAAAAATTCAAAAGTATTTTTATCCAATTTTATTCTAACCATTAACAGCACGTGAGCTCTGTGAAGAATATTTGCAATCCTTTTTTGTCTCCCAATCCTATACTCTTTGCTGGGTTAGCATGCTATGCTTTACTTTTCACTAAATGACAGAATGATAAAGTGAAAATGAACGCCTTGATTATTTTTAGAACTCCACTTCCATGGAAGTCCTACAGGAAAGTAACACCAGAGGCAGCTGCAGTATTTATTTTTATTTCATAGTTTTTCCAGGTAATGCCACATACAACTAAAAAATTGCCAGAAAAGCCATAATGATATGATCTGTACTCTGGTCCCAGAAGATGTGTAGACATTTTTATTAGATTAATGCATCAAGCAATAAAAGCACACAAAAGAACTAAAGGATTAGCAAGAGAAGATCTAAGCTCAGGGCATTCTGCAGGCACCTTAACTGGGCAGTCACGTGGGGCCCAGTGCTTAGAACAGCCGTAGGTTGATAAATGCTCTATTGTTGCCATCTTGAAATTCTTAATAACTTTTGAACAATGGCACAAGTTTTAATATTGCACTGGACTCTGTGGATTAGGTAGCTAGTCATATATTGCCTTTATAGAAAATCAGCGATCAGGACCAGTAATTGGTATGGTAGTTAAGGCACTCTATTCCCATATGGCCAATCAAGTGGTTTGAGTCCTGGACTTGGTGACTTGAAAATCTGGCTGGGCTATTTGTTCCTTCCCTCTTCTTTAATAAACTTTCCACTTTGCTAGACAAAAGAGAGAGAGAAAGAAAAGAAAAATGAAAGAGAAGAAAGAAAGAAAAAAAAAGGAAAAGAAAAAGAAAGGAAGAAAGAAACAAAGAAAAGAAAGGAATGACAGGCAAATGTGCATCTGTGCCCAAAGACTCAAGAGAATAGGTGAGATGGAATTATGGTGTGAACACACCATTGGGGAGTAATTTCTCCCTTTCCTCTCTCTGTCTCTCTCTGCCTCTCTGGGGAGCACACATACTCTATGGCATAGAAATTAAAATGAAAAGAAAAGAAAAAGAAAAAGAGAGAAAAGGAAAAAGATAATCAGCGGTTTTTACAGAGAGCTCTTAAATGGTAAGTTGTTCTAAAGAGTATTTGATACAAGTTCCAGTGGTTCTTTTTTTTTTCTCTTCATTTTTATCTTGTACCTTCCTCCATCTTAAAGATTTTTTTATTTATTTTTTATGTTTTATTATCATCATAATCTTCTTTATATTACATTGGATTACATATAACTTTACAGTGTGTTACATTGCTTTTTCAAAGGGGAATGCCATGCAAGTCAGTCAGTACAGAGACATTAATCTCCCCACTTCAACATTCAATATCTTTTCTATGTTTTCCCCAATCATCATTATTATTATTATTATAATTATTTTTTAAAACAGTCAATCGCTGTTTCTCATTTTGCTTGTAAAAATACTTTGCCCATCATGAAATACTTCTCAGACCAATCCAGTTGAGAATACTATACATGTCCTCATCAACAGTTAATAAGCCATATCTGTTTCTCACTAACGTCCTGCCTCTCTATTATTCACTTGCTATCTTTCTCTGTCCTCTTCTCTTCACTTCCCCCATTCCACACTGTCCTATTCTCATTAAGTACCTTCACTGCTTTTATGTCCTCCAATTTTTTGCTCTCTGTCATAGAGTGCGGATAGTCGGTATATATTGAGTGGATAAATACAATATCTTTCTTTCATAGCCTGGCTTACTTCACTCAGCAATAGATCCTCCATATCTGACCACTTTCTATCAAATTCCAGGGTCTTGTTATTTTTTATGGCTGAGTAGTATTCCATAGAGTATATATACCACACTTTTCCAATCCATTCATCAGTTTGTGGACATTTAGGTTGGTTCCATGTCTTGGCAATTGTGAATAATGCTGCAATAAACATTGATGTGCAAGCACTTTTCTGACTGAGCGTTCTCCTGTCCATCTTAAAGATCTTGAACCTCTCCTTTAGGTTGAAACATAAGGAGGAAGGTATGCGTTAGTTATCATATAAATCCAATGCTAGTACATACATAAATGTCTATTTAATTCAACTTGATTAATTTGTTATAATGTTTAGAGAGCACTTATTAAACAATTTGATTTTACTTTTTATGCATTTATTTCTGGCATTTAGAAATGATGATAATAAAATTTGTATAAGACATGCATGTATAATGTATAGACGGCAGTTCTATTATTTTCTAAAGATTTTCAGAATTGTTTCTGTCTGTTGAAAGAGTATAAACTAAATGGAGGTTAAGAATAACAAAAATAAAACAATAATGTAATAATGAATGGTCATTTTAAGGATATATATGCGCTACTACAAAAGGACTCTTAGAACCCATAACTTGAGGCAAATTAACTCGACGCAAAAATCTTTGAATTGTCTGTTAGTTTAAATAGAGCAAATAGGTGCATTTATGACAATAGTCCCATTGTCATTCTACCTTCCTGTATTCCTTGAATGGTGAAATCATCGATGCTTTATGAAACATTTACAGGGATAATGCTCCAAAGAAATCAGCAATTTACAAAAGAGTTGAGATGATGTTTAACATGACATCTGTAGCAAAAGACTACCCACAGCAATTTGCAAGAAAAAAAATTAGTCTTGCTCATTCTTACATGTTTCTGTGACTGCACTTTTTCATAAATTAATAGTTTAATATCAAACCCAAAGTAGACTGTTTTCAAAGGAAATTTACATCCTATTTGCTTGCTCCTTAATTTTTTTTTTTGTATCTAGAGTAGTGAACTCATCCTAAGAGCTCTTTATCAACCCAGTTAGAAATTGTCTTTGTGTGCACTAACCAATAATATTTTTTTCAAGAATTATTTTATTTAACTTTATTTATTTATTTATCTATTATAATTTGACCAGAGATGGACAGAGTGAGAAAAAGAGAGAGAGGGAAAGTGAGAAAGAAAGCTGCCAGGACTGGGACTTGAAGTTGTTGACCATGTAAGAGGCCAGCACCCTTAACAAACATGCCACCTGCTGGCCCCAATATTTCTTGTAATGTCAAATAAATTTTTTTTTAACTTTTTATCAATCTATTGATTTTTATAAGGTAATGTTACTATTACTAATAATAGTTTATATTATTGTATTATGAATATGAACAGCAAATTATTTATTTATTTATCTATTATAATTTGACCAGAGATGGACAGAGTGAGAAAAAGAGAGAGAGGGAAAGTGAGAAAGAAAGCTGCCAGGACTGGGACTTGAAGTTGTTGACCATGTAAGAGGCCAGCACCCTTAACAAACATGCCACCTGCTGGCCCCAATATTTCTTGTAATGTCAAATAAATTTTTTTTTAACTTTTTATCAATCTATTGATTTTTATAAGGTAATGTTACTATTACTAATAATAGTTTATATTATTGTATTATGAATATGAACAGCAAATGAATCCAATACCTGATATGTGCTAGGCAACCTAATGTGTTCTGCATAAATTAAATAATTTGAAGAAACAAAACAGCACAAAGTTGTTGAAAGTTAATCTGATATAGCACATTGAAAATATACATCTGCATTTCTGAAAGTAAATATTTACTGATAACTTTGTCATTTTGAACAAAGATGGAACTTTCTGTCACATTGTAAACAAAATTTTACATTTCTAAAACTTGGAATCAAATTATGAGTATAGACTCTGACAGAGAAAAGATTAAAATTAACTGTTTTATGTAGGGTCGAATGTGTGATCTTGACATTATTAGTACAATTATAAAAATCTTTCCTAATACATGGGGTCATTATTTTTAAGACATGTGTATTTCACTTGATTCAAAAGAAAAGTACTATATATTCATGGGCATTAGGAGAAATTCTATAATTAAGTAGAATATATTCAGTTGCCTAATTATCCATTTTATTTTAATAACTGCAGTCTTATACAACAGAATTTAACAGAATTTGACATATGGAAGAAGAAGAAGGAAAGGATGAAAGGACAGTAGGCAGATAGAATAAGAAAAAGAAGAAAAAGAGAAAGAAGACCAGGATAGTAAGAAGAGAAAGATGAAGAAAAAGAGACCATGCTACCATAAATCTTTTTATACCAATGAAATTGAAGTTATTATGTACATTTTTTATGTCAGATGACACATGCGTTAAAGAAGGAGAGAGCAGTGACAGAGAGAGAGACAAATACCCCCGATCAGACTCGGTCATATGATACTCCTTTTTTATCTAATTCTCCATCTGTTAGGATCATGGGCACATGTATATACATGCCCAGGATCAAACCTCTGAGCTGGGACTCAATAGCCTTGCAAGATATGTCTTTCTCTGTGTGGTCCTTAACCATTGTACTAGGGAACCAGTCCTATTATCGACATTTTAGTCATTACTTCACTTTATTTTCCAGAGCATTTTTTCTAAGATTGATCATTATTAGCTAAAGTTATAATCTGCTATCTTAATGTTTCTTTGTGTGAACTGACTTGTAGGGAATTATGCTCTTGAAACAGACTATATTCTTTAATAAGAATGTTTTTAATTAAAAAAAAAAAAGGCTTCATTTAGGGGACCAGCAGATGGTGTGATGGTTATATCACTGGACTCCCATGTAGTTGACTGTGGTTTGAGCCCGGATCCAGCAGCTTAAAACTTACACCAGGTGTATGTGCGTGCATGTCCAAAATCCTGAAAGGAGAATGGGAGAAGAGACTGTGTCATGGCCAACCCCCACTGGGGGTGATTTCTTCCTTTTTGTCTCTCAAGCAAGTGCACACGCCCTATAGCAAAAAATTCTATATGGAAGGAATAAATGCACAAATAAAGCTTACTATACATTTTTTTTTTTTTGGAGAGGTTTTAGCTGTAGGGCGAGTGCACTCGCCAGACAGACAAAGAGAGACAGAGAGACAGAAAGCGAGAAATCACCCCCCAGGGGGGATGGTCACGCCGCAATCCCTTCTCCTCCATTCTCCTCTCGGGATCTTGGGCACGCATGCACAAGCGCCCAGCGTGAGTTTTAAGCCACCGGGTCCGGGACACAAACCGTGGTCGACTACGTGGGAGTCCAGCGACATAGCCATTACACTAACTGCTGGTCCCAAGCTTACTACACTTTAAAAACAATGAAATTGTCAATATTAAATTACATATCATTCAAAAATGGCTAAATAAAGCATTATTAGTTTTTTAATAAAAATTGTTCTGAAATAAAGGTGAACAATTTTGTTTTTAAATGGCTTTTTTTAGAGCCATTTTTCTAATGTGAAATTCTAATTTTCTAATGTGAATTCTAATGTATAATACATTCACATATAATTTTATTATTTGTATACTTCTATACAAATATTCTTCTCCACATCCTTTTTTTAGATTCCTTAGCCCAAATCAGAGGGGAGATTATATAGATCTTTGGCATAGCTCATGTTTGTCTGAGGAGTCATCTGAAACCAAGCAAGTGAAGAAAATAATGGACAACTTATCTGTATTGATTTTGTCTCATTCTAGATGACCTTCTGACTCACATGAGTTATATAATTTATTCTGGATTCTGGATTTCTAATAAGACAAGTTTGGTTCTTAAGAAAACATCAAAATCATGACTGGTAGGAAGTAGCTCTCCTTCTATCCACGAAGAAGGAAGGGTTATAAGAGATGGCGATTACCACAGATTCACACAATACATAGCTAATATAGAAAAAAGAATAAATGCATGAAGAATTTGAAATCACACAGATAACTCATATATATTAATTCCTGCCTTAAGAAAACAAACACTTGCCAGAAATATGATTCTAAGAATTCTGCATAGAACTTAGATCTTAGGACCAGCAGTTGGCATTATGGCTGTGTTGCTGGACTCCCATGTAGTCGGCCATGCTTCGCGTCCTGACCCGGTGCCTTAAACTCACACCAGGTGCACATGAGTGTGTGCTCAAGATCTCAGAAGAGAATAGAAGAGAAGGGATTGCAGTGGGGCCATCCCCCCAGGCGGTCGGTGATTTCTTGCTTTTTGTCGCTGTCTCACCAATTTTGTCTTTCTGGTGAGCACATGTGCCCTATAGCAAAAACCTCTCCCCCCAAAAATAGAACTTAGATCCTAAAGTATATTTACAAGCATAACTTACAACTGAAATGTTCAGAAACTTTAATCTCTTTATCGAACTATATTAAAATCTCCTAAAACTCCTTAAACAAATTATGATTTCATTCCCCTTACTTACAAGAAATCAAATTTTCTCATTTGTATTTCTCTTAAAGTTCAGTGTGAGCAACCTTATCATTTATTATACTTAAATTACAAAGATAAGTCTCTCTCCATATATAATACATATGTATATGCATATACATATATAATTGTATGAGTATGTATTTGCATATGTATATGAGGAGACTCAAAATGGAATTAAAAGACTTTTTAAAAGAATATAAGCTTTATTTCACAACAAAAGCGTGATTAAATTCAAGATCTTTGAAAGCAATATCAGCCATTTTAGTCCATTCTAAAGGGACCTGGGAATTTAACCATGTCAATTCAGTCTTTTTTACACTTTTAGAAGATGAAAAATGGGTGCCCTTTGAAGATTTTTTTTAGGCTGAGAAACAAAAAGAAGTCATAAGGAGCCCAATCTGAATGTAAGGTGAATGCCTAACGATTTTATTGGAATTAGCTTAGAAATATCTTTTCTGATGAGAGAAATGAACAGGAGCATTGTTGTGGTGGAAAAGGGCACTCTGGGTGAAGCAAACTCCAGTGTTTTTCTGCTAAACCTTTCTTTTTTTGGAGAGGTTTTTTGCTATAGGGTGCGTGCGCTCGCCAGAAAGACAGAAAGACAGAACGTGAGAAATCACCTCCCCCAGAGAGATGGCCACCCCGCAACCCCTTCTCCTCCATTCTCCTCTCGGGATCTTGGGCATGCACGCACATGTGCCCAGCGTGATATTAAGCCACCGGGTCCGGGACTTGAACTGCAGTTGACTACATGGGAGTCCAGTGACATAGCCATTACGCTAACTGCTGGTCCCTGGATAGCTTTTTCATAATGTTCTCTGATGTAGAACTTTGGCCCTCCAGAAAACCGACAGGCAGAATGACTTTAACATCACCATGATCTTTGTGCCTGACTGTTCTATTTTTCTTTGACTGATTCACTTTCATATCTTGGTACCCCTTTGTTTTGATTGTCTATTTTTTTAGGACCATACTGGCTTCATGTAAAGCCATGTGTGATCTCCTTTCACAATCCTTTAAAAAAATAAAAAAGCTTCAGGATCTTGATACTGCTGGAAAAATTTCAATGAAAAGTTCTGCTATTGGGCTAGTAGGTATCATGGAGATTAGGGCATCAGATTCTCACATAGCTGAGTCCAAGCTTTGAGTCCTAGACCTGTAGTCTTGAAAATCGCATGAAATGTATCTGCTTGCATGCCCAAAATCCTAAGAAGAGAATGTAAGAGAAGGAGAAGGGATTATGGAATAGTCATCCTTCCTAAGGAGGATTTCTCACTTTCTCTCTTTGTCTCTTTCCAGTGAGTGCACATGCCCTATGGTAAAAATCTAAACAACAACAACAACAAATTGTGCTCTTCTCTGCAGCTAATATGACAGCAACAGTTTTGGTATGAATGGAAAAGAAAGTTTACTCAATTTTAATTTTTCAGTAAGGATTATGTAAGCTGAACCAATTAAAATGTCTGTTGTGTTTGTTTTTGTTTCTGCTGTTCAATCACTGGTCCTCTTCAAGTACCGAATAAGCAAAATTAATTTCCTCTTGTAAATTGATGTGGGTAGTCTTCAGTTACAGATGTTATCTTCAACGTCACCGCAATCCTTCTTGTAAACTGCCTATTTCTATGGAGTATTATCCCCATAAATGTTTCGTAAAGCATTCATGGTTTTACCACTTTTCCATTCAAGCTTTATAATAACTTTGACATTTGTTCTTGCTACAATATTAGCAGAATCCATGTTGCTCTGATATTGACTCCTTTCAAACTGATAACTAGCCTTCCTTGATATCTCAAACTAGATTTCACAAATGATATAGCAATACATAGTTTGAAATCCATACATAGTTTTTCCATAATATGCATTTCCATAAACTTTTTGAAAACCTCATATATGTAATTTTGGCATTTAGGATTTAAAAGGATTTATTCTTTCCCAATACCAATTCTAACTCAATTTATTTCTTTACACTATCTGAAAAACTTTGGACCAGCAGATGGCATTAAGGTTATGTTGCGGGACTCCCATAGAGTCAACTGTGCAGTTTGAGTCCCAGACATAGCAGCTTAAATTCATGCTGGGCACATGTGCGTGCATGCTCAAATCCTGAGAGGAGAATGGAGGAGAAGGGATTTCAGCATTGCTATTCTCCCTGGGGAGTGATTTCTCAATATCTATCTCTCTGTATCTCTCTGTCCCTCTGTTGAATGCACGTGCCCTATAGCAAAAACCTGAAAAAGAAAAAAAAAAAAAAACTTAAGAACTCATTGCTGATTTTTATTTTTTTTAATTATTAAACAATGCATGATTGTATTTTATGTATTTGTCCTAGAAGTCAAAAACTTTGCTAGAAGTGTAAATACGTCTACATTCACATCCTACACCTTGTTATTCCACTCCAATTCTAACTTTGGTTTTTAATATTGAGTTCTTGGTGATCTCATTTTCTTAGGCTATTTTAAAATAAATAAGAATGAACACATTATTAAAAGAGTCAAAACTATTAATCAATCAAAATAGAATGCAATGCATTATCAAGAAAAATATTGTATGTCAGCATCCATAACATATCACTTCTATTCAGGAAAACAGAAATTTTCAAAAACTACATCATAGAGAAGTATAATAAAGTCTAAACAGTAAACAGACAAATTACAATGAAGTAAGATGCTACAATTTGAATGTTTTCCATAACTCAGGTATTTTAACTTTGGACTTTCCTGACTTCAGAATTATGGGGAATATCTTTCCATCACTTACAAATTACTCAATCTGGAATATTTTGTTATAGCTGCACAAAAAGACTGAGGTAGAATGTATCTAAATTCATATAATTGTACTGTAAACTATTTATTAAGTATTAAAACATGGCTAAAAACTAGAAAATTCCATGGCCAGTGGAGAGCCTTACTTAGAAATATGGGTTTATTTCAGAGTAAGAGAGTGTATTTCTCATACTATTAAAGATAATTGACTAAAACATGCCTCATATATATGGAACCAGTTGTTACCATGGATATTCATGATAAAATTCTACATATGCAGCAGAACATGTTATTAATGCTTGTCGAAATGATCAATTAATTATCACACTAACCCATCATCTAATGATTGAACATATTATAAACCCTTTCTGATTGAAGAGCCCTTAAAAGAAGGCTGATTGACTGAGTAAGGACCCTAAATACTAAATATAGTTACAGTTGTGGGGAAAAATAAAAGAAGGAATAATAAACTCCTTGTTTGGAGGGTAAGCTATGTCTTACTTATCTGTCACAGCACCCTTTTCCATTGGCTCTATTAAGCACTAGTCTATTGGGACCAGCAGTTAGCATAATGGCTATGTAGCTGGACTCCCACGTAGTCGACCGCTGTTCGAGTCCCGGACCTGGTGGCTTAAACTCACGCCGGGCACGTGTGCGTACATGCCCAAGATCCCGAGAGGAGAATGGAGGAGAAGGGATTGCAGCGTGGCCACCCGCCCTGGGGGGTGATTTCCTGCTTTCTGTCTCTCTGTCTCTCTCTGTCTGTCTGGCGAGCGCACACGCCCTATAGCAAAAACCTCTCAAAAAAAAAAAAAACAGTCTATTTATAATATCTTTATTTTCTCTTTATCTCGTTTAATTTTATTTAAATTTTTCTTCTTTTATGCCAGGGTGTGCACAGGTATGCATGAGAAAGAGAGAGAGAGAGAGTGAAAGCAATCCCCCAATGGATCCTGGTTATGCTGCAATCTGTCTTCCATTTTTCCATCCTTTTATGACCCTAAACATACATTTATGTACTTGCATATTTTCAAGACAGCAGAGTTAGGATTTGAACCATGATCACCCATGTGAGATCTGACTCCTTCTGCACATTGTTTAACTGCTACACTATGGGACCAGCCCATTCTTTCTTTTTTGATGATAAGAGGAGGGACATTTTCACAATGAAAATGTGAAAGTATTATCCAAAATCCATACCATTTCAAAAATTTCACATTCATGTATACATAAATGATCTAAATTATTTTCTTTTAAGTATTCTTTTATATCTTATTCCTAACAGAGATCGTATACATGTGCATAAGAGCGAGAGAGAAGCAGAGAGGGAGAAGCACCTTTGACAGGTTCTCAGTAAACTCTGATCCCCTTCTTCCATCCTTTCAGCTCCTGAGGGTTTCAGGTGTGCATGCGTGCTCAGGATGTTTCAGGACAACTGAGCCAGGAACCTAAACCAAGGGTTGGCCACGTGACTTCCCAAACTGCAGGCCTAGAACCACAGCACCACCTGAGCTAAACCTAAATGATTTGCTAAGGTAGGGAATGGTGTGAAGTTAGTGGAATAGTCTCAGGTCATGCTACATCAAATTCCAGAGCAGAAGGAGAAGGAGCATCTCCCATGGCTAGTCTGTGATACAGTTTTGTGCTTACACATTGGACCATAGAATTTCCCTTAAATGGACAGAGACATAGGTTCATCCAATCACTCTCACAAGGACTCATATTCAGAACCCACTGAATAAATTATAATTTAAAAATGAATGCTCTGTTAAATAAAAAGCTATTAGCAATACTGTGTATCCTCAACAAGACATTTGGAACTGTGTCATCTCCAAAAAACTAAAAAAAAGACATCGTTCCTACATTCAAGGAGTTTAAATTTAAATAGACCCAGTAATATAAATGTAATAAAGTTAAATTCCAAGCTTAATTAATTCAGATAATAATTTCAGAGTGAATCAATATGAATAATATATTTGTCACTGATTCTGTTCTTTGTTAATATTCTTTCTTTGTGACAGATGTCGAATATTTCTAAGCAAATATGACACACGACCAAATATAGTATTAAGTTTATATTAGGCTACACTTATCAGGATTCTGTTTTTCTTTACATATTTGAATAATCTTGTACCTTAGACATTAATTAATAATGAAGCGTGTAAAAAGTTGTTGCTTTTAGTGACTGCTTTATAAAATTTTTATTAACATTATTTTATTCATTACATTTTAATTTAGAACCTACTGTTAGCCAAATATTGAAGCTGACACTAGAGAGATGGTGACAAACAACTAGACACCATCCTTGATTTCTGAGGCACACGGACTAGTATCTTCAAAAGACAGTATTTATAAAAAGGCCCTAAGTGGATGCATTTTTACATTTAGTAAAAATAGTTTCTATGGTTTGGAGCTTAACTATGACTTACCATAAATGTACTCCTAAGAACATGGAAGTAAGGGGTCTCGAGTTGCTCTCAGAGCTAAAATTAGTACAATCGACTCCAGATTGGAGAAATGATCTACACAGTCATTTTGAAACATAAAACATGGCTCCCAAGCCCTCTAGACTATAACTTGATTGACTATATCATTGTATGAAGAAAATCGTGTGCCACTCAGAAGAAGATTCTCAGTCTTAGAAATAAAGAAAAAAGAGACTCTTGAAAAACATTGGCAGTCCTTACCTCATCCAGACATTCTTTTGATCCAAATAATGAATATTTTCTCAAGACTAGAATTAAGCCTTAATAGTACTGAATGCCTCTGGCTTAATGTGCATGCTAAACAAACTTCTGTTTTTTTTTAAGTTTTCACTATAGGGCACGTGCACTCACCAGACAGACAGAGAGAGACAGAAAACGAGAAATCACCCCCCAGTGGGGATGGCCACGCCACAATCCCTTCTCCTCCATTCTCCTCTTGGGATCTTGGGCACGCACGCACACACACCCGGCATGAGTTTTAAGCCACCAGGTCCAGGACACGAACCGTGGTTGACTACATGGGAGTCCAGCGACATAGCCATTATGTTAACTGCTGGTCCCACTAAACAAATTTCTGAATGCATTTTGCTTTATTATGGGATCTGCATCAGGAAAAGAAGTGGTCACACTGATAAAAGTACTACTCTGTGTAATGATCTGAGTTCTTATTGTCACATGAGACCTTGGCATTCTGATTTTAAATGCCTGTCTCTGTAGTGAACGTAAAGCTAACACTGAAAGCAGCCCATGCTCAGAATGAGGAGGCAATCAGTATTCTAAATCTGAAAATCTGACAGTGGTTATTATAACAAATTCACTAAAGTAATGCATGTACTTTATGAAAACATATCGGAAAAGATCAATTGGATTTCCAAGGCCATAATACAATTTAATGGTAAATTAATGGTCATCCATACATGACATTATTATTCCAAATGTTTACATTTTCTACTGTTTTACATTTCTGGAAGAAAAATGGAACTACAGCTATAAAAATTAGAGAGAGATTTTGAAATCTCTATGCCAAAATTAAATCCATTGGGGTATACTGAAGATATTCTGTCATGGGACCAGCAGTTAGCGTATGGCTATGTTGCTAAACTCCCATGTAGTTGCCCGCAGTTCAAGTCCCGGACCCTACAGCTTAAACTCACGCAGGGCATGTGTGAGTGCGTGCCCAAGATCCTGAGAGGTGAATGGAGAAGAAGGGATTGTGATGTGGCCATACCCTCAGGGGCTGATTTCTCACTTTCTGTCTCTCTGTCTCTCTTTGTCTTTCTGGCAAGCACACATGCACTCTAGCAAAATTCTCTCAAAAAAAAAATATATATGTATATTCTGTCTTATGTTGTGGGCATTAATTATTCAACAGTCACTTTAGCATACTAATTAACATGTTATAAACCACAATGTATGGATTTGAAATGAATATGGACAGAGTACTGCATAAAGATGATTTTGGAAAAGGAACTCTGATAAAAACTGTGTTTACATGGTTCATAGTACATAAACGACCTATTGAAACAATATTTCTAGTAAAGTATTCCAAACACCTGTGTTTAACAGCAAGTATCTTAAATGGAAGCTAAACACAGGTCTTTGTCATCCAAAAAGAAGACATTTTAAAAGCTTCTTACAGAAGGAGGTCTTCAAAAAGTTCAAGTAAATTCATATTATAAACACTGCATGAGGACCAGCAGATGGCATGATGGTTACATCACTGGACTCACATGTAGTTGACCTTGGACTTGGTGGCTGAAAACTCACTCCGAGTACGTGTACATGTGTGCCAAAAGTCCCAACAGGAAAATGTAGAGAAGAGATAGCGGTGTGGTCATAAACTCGGTGGGTCATTTCTTGCTTTCTATCTCTCTGTCTGTCTCTCTCTCTGATGAGTATATGTGCCCTATAGCAAAAATTTCTCTTAAGAAAACAGAAAAAAAACACTGTATGGATTTCAAAAATTTTTGCACCACAATAAATGCATATCTTAATTCTATATTCTATGAACTTTTTGAAAATTTCCTGTAGAAGTATTTGCCATTTAATTCTAAGTCTGGAACCTCTCATGTGAGTCCTAATTCTGACTAGGGCTCTCAAAACTAAATGGTCAAAGGGACTAGCAAGTGGCATGGTGGTTAAGTGTGTTGGACTCCCACATGGCTGACAAGGTTTAAGTCCTGAACCTGGTGGGTTGCTTTCACACTTTCTTTCTCTCTCTCTCTCTCTTGTCCAATAAATAAATAAATAATATAAAGTAATTCTCTAAAAAAAAAATTAAATGGCGTGCATAAACAGACACACACACACACACACATAAGCCCAGTTGAGAGGGATTGTTTCTTTTTCAGTACTTCTTCCAAGCATTCTTTAAATTTTTTATCAAAAAATTTAATTTACCTTTCTTTCTCATTTTTTTTTCTTTTCTGTTGGTATTCATTGCTCAGATTATCATGAAATGAGAATTTTTTTCTCATAATTATTCATTAAAAATTCCGGGGGGGTCAGCTGTTGTCATCAGCATTTGTCATATTGTTGTTTTAATCACAATTGCACTGACAGAATGCTAAATGAACCAGAAATATCAAGCGTTTCTGTCCACAGATTAACTCTATCATGGGGACAAGGATAAGAGAGAGGGCAGTGGAAAGAAGAACAGAAGGCTCTAACTTATGAATTTCCACTGGCTTCCTCCCAGAGATTACCTAGGGGATTTGAAGAGCAGAAGGTTGCCATTATATTGTTGGCCGACAGTAGTGGAAGGTATTACTGGTAATACTAACAAATTGCCTATCAATTAAGAGTGCAAAAAGTGTCTTCCCATGTATGTTTACTAGTAAACAAATTTAAACCATAAAACTTAGTTAATTTTGTATAATTTGTTAGAAACATAATGTCTCTATATTCTTACATGTCCTGTGGAGCCATGCAACTATTAATCATTGAACAGTCTTTTCAAGTGCATCCTAAGGGGCATAAATACCAAATAGTTCTAAAAAAGTTGAAGAATGAGCTACTGGGACAAGATCCATCATTCTGTACATATGACATTTCTGTTTACTTTCTTGGGGGGAGGAAGTAGAGGTTTTTGCTATAGGGCGCATGCACTAGCCAGAAAGACAGAAAGAGAGAGAGAGACAGACACAGAGTAAGAAATCACCCCCCAGGAGGGATGGCCATGCCGCAATCCCTTCTCCTCCATTCTCCTCTCAGGATCTTGGGCACGCACGCACACATGCCCAGCGTGAGTTTAAGCTAATTGTTCTGGGACTCGAACCGCGGTCAACTACATGGGAAAAAAATATGGAATTTTCGTGTCATCCTTGCACAGGGGCCATCCTAATCTTCTTTGTATCGTTCCAGTTTTAGTATATGCGCTGCTGAAGTGAGAACGTGACAAGACATTTCTGAAAGAGATCAAGGGGTCTGGACACTGCAAAATCCAATATTGTTTTGGTTTGCTCAAGGAAATAAGGTAGCCTATAGTACTTCCAGCCTTGTCAGTCATGCTGTCAAAGTTAAATAAGTCTGGTGCAGCTTATCTTTTTATTCAGGTTAATTAGCAACAGAGTAGCACAATGAAAAATAGGTAGGAAAACACTAGAAAAGATGATACACAATGTTGTCACTGAGAATGGCAAAGCCGCACACACTGGACCTGTTGCCATGTGTCCAGGACTAGCTTGTTTTTGCACTTTGGAGATATCTGCCAGAGGCATTGTATCAGAGAAGCTAGTTCAGTCCTCATAATCTCTGATTTCCTGTGAATAGTTGTGAGTTGCAGCTTCTAAGCCATCCCTAGGAACTTCACATAAGATATTAGGTCCTTTGCTTTTTGGTCTTTTAGATAATTGACTAAACACAAGAAAGAAAAATTTAAAACCCTGTAATTCCCAAATAAGTGCTTAATGATAATAAAAATATAAGAGATAGGCTTATAATCACTACAAATGTTACTCTTCTACATTAATTTTCTATGAAAAATATAATAATGTTTCTCCATAACCGTTTTGAAAACACATAATATCATGAAATTTTCTTTATGTATCTGACATTATTATAATGAAGAGTGCAATGATATATTTAGTTTGTAATTATTCATTTCAATACCTGAAAATTATCTCTAGAAATCTCAATTAGATCTAAAGCTCTCCCTTAATTCTGTTTGAACACTGTTCAGTTTAACAGATTCTATTAAGTTTTCAGGGATAATTATGGTTCTTAAAATATCACTACACACAATAAAATCCTGTTGTACATGGTGCAGCAGCTCTAAGCCCACCCCCTAGAAACAGTGTTTGCAAAAGCTTCCAGTGTTATTTTCCATAATAAAGCCCACTAAGCCAACGGGTTGGCAGGACCCCTGGAAGCTACGAAAACAGCAACACATCTGTTCCCTAAGAGGCAAAATGCAGCATCTCAGTTGAGATGTTTATTCCCTTTGCCAGCAGCATGGTAAAAGAGAAAAACCTCAAGCCACTATTAAGTGAAACTTTTTTTCACAGGTTTGCTTTTCCGTATGGGAAGTGAAAACCTGGCAATGGTAAAGAAGGTGACCCCTTTCCTGTTAAGTCATGATATATAGAGCCTCATTTGCACAATGGCGAGATCCAAGTGTACTCTATATTGTCATTCCTGTTGGTGTATATGGTTTTAAGTCTGAATGCAAACCAAAGTCCACAGTAGGAAAGGACAATTAACAGGTTTACTAATTAGCTTGTTTAAACTATTATTTACAGAGAGAATTATTTGCTGAAGTTAAAGATTCAGACTTGATTTTTAGGGCTTATAAATAAATAAAATGGTTTTATATTTCGCAAGCAACCTTAAAACTCATAACTTTTTCTAATCAAAGAATAAAATTCAGCTAAGATTGTCATGGAATTATACCTCTTTTGAGATTGCTTAACCTAAAGAAGCAAATTAGTCTCTATAGAAAAAAGAAAGAAAGAAAGAAAGAAAGAAAGAAAGAAAGAAAGAAAGAAAGAAAGACAAACAAAGAAACTTGTTTAGAAAATTCTTACAGTTTTTAAATATCACCTCTCTACTGGAAAGTTTCAAATTTTCATTTTCTATTTTACTAAACTTCTGAGCACTAATACTCCAATTACACCTTCTTCTTAAGTACATAAATATCTTTATAGTTTATCAGAAACCAACAGGTTAATACCCAAGCATCTTCACTTTCAATCCCACACTAGCCCTTCTTTTCTTCTTCCTGCCCACATCGTTTATTTATTGTTGTTTTTATTAAACATTGCATGTCCATTTAACAATACTGTTCTTCCCCCGTCATTGAAGTAAAAAGACACACCATGTTTAAACTATTATTTACAGAGAGAATTATTTGCTGAAGTTAAAGATTCAGACTTGATTTTTAGGGCTTATAAATAAATAAAATGGTTTTATATTTCGCAAGCAACCTTAAAACTCATAACTTTTTCTAATCAAAGAATAAAATTCAGCTAAGATTGTCATGGAATTATACCTCTTTTGAGATTGCTTAACCTAAAGAAGCAAATTAGTCTCTATAGAAAAAAGAAAGAAAGAAAGAAAGAAAGAAAGAAAGAAAGAAAGAAAGAAAGAAAGAAAGAAAGAAAGAAAGACAAACAAAGAAACTTGTTTAGAAAATTCTTACAGTTTTTAAATATCACCTCTCTACTGGAAAGTTTCAAATTTTCATTTTCTATTTTACTAAACTTCTGAGCACTAATACTCCAATTACACCTTCTTCTTAAGTACATAAATATCTTTATAGTTTATCAGAAACCAACAGGTTAATACCCAAGCATCTTCACTTTCAATCCCACACTAGCCCTTCTTTTCTTCTTCCTGCCCACATCGTTTATTTATTGTTGTTTTTATTAAACATTGCATGTCCATTTAACAATACTGTTCTTCCCCCGTCATTGAAGTAAAAAGACACACCACTCTCCTACACCCCCAATCTGGTCAATGCTGTTCATCTCCATTACTACTGGGCCACACTGAAGCTTCTTTTTTTTTTCTACACACATAGAAAAATTCTATTGCTGTCCCCAGCCAGTCTCTCCCCTTTAAAATCCATTATGAACAACACTTAGGTTCCTGGTTCCCTACTTAAAACTCTACTATTTAACATGCAAAGAACAGTCTTTAATTTGTCACCACTGCTCAACTCTGCTAAGAATCTGCATGGATTGTTGACTAAACAGCAATGTGGAGAAATGTATTCTATTGCCTGGTAGGTACCAGGGACCATGCAAAGCATTAGAATATAATGTGAGCTAAACTGAAGGGGCCCTTGTCTTTGTGAGGCCGATAATCTGTCAGGAAGCTAATCTGTGTTTACATTGTCGCTCCACTAGTTCCTACCTGGGTGACTGAACACATGGCTTAACCTCTCTGTGTCTCAGTTGTCTTATCTATAAAATAATGACTTAGGAGAGGAGGGAAGTACTGAGCTTACTGAGTTGATGTGAGGATTAAAAGAGAGAATGTATGCTATATTTCTGGTCTAGGGTATTCATTGTGAAGTTACTCAGTAAAGGTAAACACTACGTTTTCCAGTCTCTCCAACTATCTGTGTATCAGAATTACCTCCCATAGTCTCCTATACTATCTAGCAGTTCTGACAAAAAGGACTATTCACATTCCCCAAAACAGAACCAGTAGCTCCCCATGCGTATGAATTCCCTATGTCCCCTTATTATTCCACTGAGAAAACTCATACTATTTTTCTCAAGGTATGGTTTCTTTTGATTACCAATCCTCCATGTATCATACTGCATACCACATTATGATGGTCATTGTCTTTGTAGGAGAGGTTTGTGCTATAAGGCACTTGTGCTCACTAGACAGACAGAGACAGAGAGACAGAAAACAAGAAATCATCCCCCTTCCCCAGAGGGGTATGGCCATGCCACAATCCCTTCTCCTCCATTCTCCTCTTGGGATCTTGGGCACACATGTACATGCACCCAGCGTGAGTTTTAAGCCACTGGGTCCGGGACTCGAACTGCAGTCAACTATAAGGGAGTCTAGCAACATAGTCATTATGCTAACTGCTGGTCCCATGATGGTCAATTTTATGATAGCCATTATTATTATTACCATATTTACAAACTCCATTCACCATGATCACCATCATTTATTAAAGCCTCACTACGACATAGGCCTTACAGTTACTAATCTGTATAAAGAAGTTATAGTATGAGGGGCCAAATGCTGGTACAATAGTAAAATGTAATGCCTTGCAAGAGAGATCCATATGGAAAACACAGTAATAAAATACAATGCCTTGCAAGAAAGATCCATATGGAAAATTATGGGTTTGCTTCTACAGCTCTTCCTGAGTATGCATAACCATGGTCCAGGGCTAGCTGAAGCTGAGGATTATGATGTCAAGACTTCCTTGGGATTTCTTTCAGTCTCTTTCTTTCGCTCTCTCTCTCTCTTGCTTATGGAAGAAAAAAATAATAGTTTTTGAAAATGTACAATGTTATTCTCACTTTACAGATGAGTAAACTGAAGTTCAGAGAGAGTTAAAGGTCTGTACTTAATTAGCTTAGGATCTCATACAATGTCAGCTGATAAGTAGTGAAATCAGGATCAAATTCACATCTGCTTGATTTCCAAACCCACCCACTTAGCCTCTGTTTATGGGTCTTGACATAGCCTACTATCCACTCATGAGCCTGTCTTGGCCAGCATATTGTAATATAAATTTATTAAAAGCATGAAATACTTTTGTTAATCTGTATTGTATTCCCAGTCCCTTATTCAAGACCTCGCAGATGATAAATGTTGAATACATTCTTATTGAATGAGGACATGTCTGAATGAAGAAATGAATTTAAGTTCATAGATTAGAAAAACCAGAGGGAGTATGAGGGAAAAAGGATCTATCAGGTTTTCTGCATGCATCATCCCTTCTAAGCAGCATAGGCAAAAGTGAAATGGAGAGAAAAAAGAGCTACAGACCATGATGAAGATGATTAAGGAGAGTACAGAGCAGCTGTCAAAGCAAATATCAAGCAACATTAATAACTTTATAGCTCACCATGGTGCTGTCTCAAATATTTCCAAGAAAACAGGATCCTTGCTGTTGCACACAGTAAGTGAGACTAATAATCAAGTGCGATTCAATTTTTTTCTTTTTCTTTATTTTTTGTTATTATTATTATTATTTTGCTGGATACCTTGAGCAGTAAATTTTTTAAAAAAATACAGGAACTAAAAGGACTCTTACTTATGAAAAAATATATGACTCAGAGGAAAATATTATTGAGTTCTTGGTATTTTAGTTTGGGGCATGTTGATAGTTGGCAGTGTTTGCCACCTATTATCTAAGTTGTTTAAATAGTCAGATAATATTCCCAAAGTTCTGATGCTTATCCAAGGAAAGCTGTTATGAGACTTACCAATGAAATACTTTAGCAATGCCCAAGAACTGATTGCACAAGGATTTCATGCTGTCCAATAGATTTGAAAGGCGACCTATGTTTATAGAAGTGAAAATTTGAGATTGAATTCTAAGTTTTGTTCTAAACATAAAATTATTTATTTAATATGCTTTGTATGTTTTTTAAGTGACTATGATTCTACACACGAATTTCTGGTGCATTGGTAACAAATTAGCTGCCTGATTTCTGGATTATGATGTCTGGTAAATCTGTTTGCTTTCTCATTTACACATTCATTCACTGAACGTAAGCTTTTGTGGGTTTGATTTTGTGACACCTATGGGGTTCCTATATGTATACAATAGGAGTATACAAAAGAAGTAGATTTGGTCTCTGTTCTCATTAAACTGGTATACAGTTTATGGGCATTAGGAATAAGAAAACAAATACTTTTAATAACAGTACCTTTAATAATATACTGACGTGGATACGTGATAAAAAAACAACTATTAAAATTATTCTTCTCCTTTTCCTCTACCTGTTTGATTTGGGAAAGAAAAGGTAAGAGAATAACATAGAAGACAGAAGAAAGGAAATAATGGGACACAATAAAAATGCTGAGCCAACTTAGAATACAATGAAAGGAATCATGGTACGAGAATGAACATAAGGGCCAGATGATGGGGCCATGGTAAAACACGATGCTCTGCAAGGCTGACCTCCATGGGAAGTTCAAGACATAGACCCCCTGAGTATGCTGGGCATGCACGGGCTGTGATCTCAGGCTGGCTGAGACAGTGGGTGGATCATAGCGCTTGGGACCCTGTCAGAGGTACTGTCTCTCTCTCTCCCCCTGTTACTCACTTTGCTGTTTCCACTTACACAAATTAATAAATAAACATTACAAAAAGACAAAAGTATCACTGGTCTGTGGCTCCTTTGAGTCTATAAATGGTAGAACAGAATTAAACAGCAGTATGTACACTTTTGATCTGCCAGGAATAATCTTGTTTGTTTTCTATTTTCCATGTACTTCAAATCTCAGTAAGACTAGCTTTAAAAGGAGAACAGCCAGGACCAGCAGATGGCATAATAGATTCCCATGTAGTCACCTATGGTTTGAGTCCTGGACCCAGCGGCTTAAAAGTCACCCCCGATGCATGTGCGTGTATGCCAAAAATCTCAAGAAAAGACTGGAGGAGAAAGGATTGCATCGTGTCCTTCTCCCCTGGGGCGTGATTTAACGCTTTTTGCTTCCCTGTCTTTCTGGCGAGCACACACACACCCTATAGCAAAAATCTCTGTCTAAAAATAAAATAAATAAAAAGAGAACAGCCCCCACTGGAAATTTATATCACAGAGTTTTGTAAGCCTATTAAAGTATTTACTTCATGAAGGTTCATATCTGGCTTACTGTGTTCAGCTCTGTTTTCCTTGGGTCTGGTACTGGTACAGAGTAGGTGCTCAGTAGATACTTATTGAATGGAAAAACAATGAGTTAATTAGCACTGTGTTTTATTTTCCAAAACATGATGTCTTTGTATAGCATTGCAAGAATCCTCTGCCCCCCACTTTACACACTGTGGAACATATACTTAAGTGTCTGATCAAAATATTTAGTACTGGATTTCTAGTGGCCCCAATCTCCTAAAACAGAACCAGGTATTCCTATCACTGTAAAGAAGCCCTGTCAAGTTTTTATCTAATGTTTTGACATGGGAGAGTTCTATATTATTTTTATGTATACTCCACATGCTGACCTGACTTTGAGTATACTACATGGAACCCCTTTGTTGATTCTCTTCCTCATTACAAGATTGAATTTATAATGCTCAAATTTACAATGAAAATGATAAGTTTATAAAAAGTAGATTAACAACATATTCAGAGAGAAAGACCTGGTTTGAATCACAACTCAACTCACAATCAAAATCATGTTAAAATAAGCAATTACCTTAAAAATAGAGAAAGCAAATTGTATCTTTTTTTTTTTAATTTTCTATAGAGTGGTTGTACTTGCTAGGGGCTATTACTTAGAGAGTTTCTAAGATTGTCAAGAAGGAAATTATAGATAGTCCATAGAAAAATGAAATTCTCGGGGCCAGCAGGTAACATGGAGTGTAAGACTCTGAGTCCCACATGGCCCACAGGTGGTTTGACTCCTGGACCCAGTGGCTTGAAAATCACACAGGGTGAATATGCACGGGTGCCCTAAATCCTGAGGGGAAACTGGAAGATAAGGGATTTGGATATAGCCATGTCCCCAGTGAGTGATTTCTCATGTTCTCTCTCTCTATCTCTGTCTCTGTCTGGTAGTTAAAATGCTAATCTCTAAATTTCTTTTTTCTTTTTTTGAAATTTATTTCAAATTTTATTTATTTATTCTTTTAATTTATCCAGAGGGACAGAGAAGGGGTGGTGAGAAAACAAGCTGCCAGGACTGAGACAGGAACCATGGTCAGCCACGTGGGAGTCCAGTGCCCTTAACTACTCTCCCACCTGCTGACCCCTCTAAATTCTTAATCAAGGGTCAATTCAAACTAGTTCCATATGCTCTATTTTTTCACTTTACTTTTGTTTTATTGTCTTTAAAAAAATACATAATTAAAACATTTGGAAATTCCACGTTTAGCTTCTAAAGCAAAAATGAAGTAAACATGCCCACTGTTTTAAGACCAAAAAGATGTGAAGAAAGTGTCCATTACTTGCTTAAACTGAAACAAGAGAATGAAAATGTACCAATTACGTTTTGTATTTTGGCAAGAATAGAAAGAATGTTGCACATTTGCTATTTAGCTTTGGAACAGACAAAATAATAGACCATAAAAGATAAATAATTTATTTGCTTGGGAGAAACTATTCTTGAATATACTGCTTATCTAAATAATACATTTATGGTATACATTAGGTAAAATAAATCAATTGCAAAGAAGATAGAATTTGGAAAGTGTATCAGTTTTAATCTGTTGTGTTTTCAACAACACAAACACCTTACCCAGGTAATGTGTAAGAATAGAGGTTTCATTAGCTCATAGTTTTGGAGGTCTAAGTTCAAGAAGCCATCTATCTGGAAAGGATCTCTTTTCTGGTGGGCAACAGGGGAAAGGGTATCACATGGCAAGACAGAACAGGGCCAACAGTGAGGTTTGAGTCAAGTACCTGGTGGCTTAAAAATCACACAAGTGTGTGTGGGTATGTTAAAAATCCCAAGAGGAGAATGAAGAAAAAGGGATTGTGGTGTGGACATCCCTCCTGGGGGGTTAATTCTCATTCTCCCTCTCTTTCTCTCTCTGGCAATTATATGCAACCTGTAACAAAACTTTCAAAAAAAAATGGGGGCAGGGTAATGTCTGTTTCTGTCTCTGACTTCTCACTCTGTCTATTCTATCCCTCCTTCCCTCATAAATCTACCAGCAGTCCTTCAGGTGGCCCCACCCTAATGATCTTAATCTTAACTATCTCTCAAAGGTCCCATCTTCTAATCTCATAGTTGGATAAAGTTTTGGAGACCAGCAGATATCATAATGGTTACATTGCTAGACTCCCACATAGTTCAAGTCTTGGACCCAGCAGCTTGAAACATGCCAGGTATGTGTTCTTGCATGCCCAAAATCCTGAGAGGAAAATAGGGGAGAAGGGATTACAACATGGCCATTCCCCCAGGGAGTGATTTCTCACTTTCTGTCTCTCTCTGTCTCTCCAGTGATTACGCACATCCTATAGCAAAAATCTCTTTCGGGGGGGAAAAAAAAGGCATAGTGGATGAAGTTTTCATCCTCTTAATTCCTTTGTGATGACTCACCAGATATAAATACATGAATTTGAGGGGGACACATTCAATATAGCAATAGCTTATAGAGTTTAATGAGATTTTTCTAAAAAGATTTTATGCGCAGACTTGAGAAAATGTAGATACAATAATGTCATGTAGCATGTCTCTAATTGAAAAGATGATGTCAGCTCAGAAGAGCCAGAATACTTCTTTAGCCAGAATGTAACAACAATTTGGGTGGTATATAGACTGGTATTTTTCTTTTTTTTTTGGAGAGATTTTCACTGTAGGGCGCGTGCGCTTGCCAGACAGACAGAGAGAGACATAGAGACAGAAAGCGAGAAATCACCCCCAAGGGGGGATGGTCATGCCGCAATCCCTTCTCCTCCATTCTCCTCTCGGGCTCTTGGGCATGCACGCACACGCGCCCGGCGTGAGTTTTAAGCCACCGGGTCCGGGACATGAACTGCGGTCGACTACGTGGGAGTCCAGCGACATAGCCATTACGCTAACTGCTGGTTCCCTAGACTGATATTTTTAAAAAGCTTTTCTTTCCTTCAACCTCCTTGATATTAATGAGAACTTTCTTGCTATTGTCATTAGTAACTGAAAAGATTAGTGCTCTCTTTTCCTTAGCTCTTCCTCTTAAAATAACAAAAGACATATTAACTTTTGGGGATCATATTTGATTTACCTCTTACCAAATACCAATTTTGGAGATTAATTTTTTTAAATCAATTAAAACTGCATGAAAATCCTATTCCTTCTGTTCTTGTGGTGAGGGATGCCTAAAGCCACAGGATATGGGTATTATTAGATATGCTTTTCTAAGGAGGAAATAGTAAGACAAAAATGGCCTGCCTGAAGTTACAGTTTATAGATTGGAAAAAGGCACAGACAATTAAAAGATGGAGCTACTTAGGGCAAATTACATGCAATCAAGCTGCAGCTAAATGAGCTTCTTGATGAGGAAGCCAAATTTATGTTGTTTCAAACCGGGGAGAAACATTAAAGAAATTGAAAGGTGAGCAAAATGTTAGTACAATTGGATCCAGATAGGTTGATAAGAGAAGGTACAGGGGCAATTAAAGTGATGCTTTTTTGAAATACACACACACAGGTGCATACATGTGCACACACACACCCCCACATACAAACACAAGCATACACAAAATAGCCCAAAATAGAAGACTGCCTGATTATATACACCTTTAGCCTTGATGTACGTTATATGTGGATGCCCCATTTCATCTCAGAAGCACCGTGGCTTTAAGAAGCTCAATCACAGAATATAATAATTTTCTTCTTAAATTTCTAATTTACTATAGACCTTTTATTTGAAAATGAGGTATTGTTTAAACAACTGTGTTTTCACTTTTTTCTCTCCACTCTGAATTATCCCTTGGCAACTCTTTCAGTTGATTTTGAAAGGATATATTCGATAATGAATTCAGAACTTACATAAAGCCCAAAAGTCATGTGAAAACTTCAAATGTGAAATATCACTTTTCTTTCTTTGTTATTCAATATACTTTTTTGCATTGAGAGCTGTATGCATCAATTTTCCTGAAAGCAGAGTATTGTCTACATATATCAGACTGAATGGAATGATTTTGAGGACTCTGTAATTTTGAAAAGGCATCAGGCTAGGCTATCCTTCATCCCATTTCTGTTGCATTGGAATGTTAGGCATAAGAAGACAGACAAAAAGAAGATATAATACAGATTCTTACTGGCAGTTAGCACGTTCAAGTGTATATTGAAAGAAAGAATGTTCTCCTGACATTTTCCCTTATCTTGAGTCTCTTATCCTTTCATGCATTAAGTTTTGCATGAACAGAATCTGAAAAAAAAAAATTTAACAGCCTTGGCTGAAAAAGACAAAAAAATATATATCTTTCTCCTTCAAATGACCCCTTTAAGAAGCAAAAACTCCAAAATTCAAGAATTGAAAAGGGCAATACATACCCACATTTAGAGCAACAAATAAGAATGTGATTCTGATGCTAACATAGTTATCTTGTTTTTGAAATGATACATTAGCAGCATTGGCCTGGCCAGGGCTGCCCTTGAGAACCTGTCCAGGAAAATGCCCAATTGCCCAGAGTAATAGTTAAAGGATTCCTTCTTCACCTGCTATTCTCCAGATATGTCTTCTACATAGCAAGAAGTAAATAGAAAATACTGCATAGAGTACTGAAGGAAACAACTAGACCTGTGTATCTTTTTTTAATTTGTTTTAATTCAGTGAATTATACATTTTAAATAGCGTATTTAAAACACTTATTAAAGGTGTCTTATAGCATTGACCATTGGTCATTTTTCAATGCTCTATTTAAAACACTTATTAAAGGTGCATCAATACACTAAACAGTAGTCAAGGGGACCTTCAGAAACTGAGGTAACACAATCTAAAACGGATAAGGTTTTCAATTTCCCCCTAAATTGGGCTGGTTAGCAGAGTTTTCTGGGAAAAGGAGTATATGTACAAAGAATAAAGTTCATTAACTATTCTAGGAATGTTTACCTGGATGCCCAAAATTGGACTTAAGAGTGACTTTTGCCTAAATGATATCTTCTAATGCAAGTCTAATGAGGCAAATCTACTTTTAAAGATTAGTGGGAAGTGCCTGACCAGATGTCCCTCAAGTTAAGGCAGATAGACAAGCAACAAAAAAAGTCCTAGTAAAATAAAAGAACTAGAAGTCAGATGACCTCTATTCTGAGTACCATTGTTGTCTAGCAATGAAATTCTTTACAGATCAATCTACTTTTCTAAATGAAAGACTGTCTTATAGGTATGGAGATACTAGCAAAGAGCCCTTCCCTTACTCTTTTTCTTCTCTCTCTTCTGCCATTCCAGTGACTAAGTGCAGGACCATGTCTAGCTCCAAGAAGTGGATTAACAAAAGTCACTTCTAGAAGACCGTCATTTCTGCAAAATGAAAGTGCTGACCTAAGAAATCACTCAAATTCTTAAATCTATATTACTCAGAAAAATAATTCTATAACCAGTTTGTTTCTTCCTGGACAACTTGTTTATTAGAGGGGGAGAAACATAAATAGTGAAAATCTTTGTCTTTTTGGTACAGAACTGGAGGGTATATCTCCCTTAGGAGTAGTCGGTTCAGTGGCTAGCACCTGGGGTTCTGAGTTAAAGGCTGTAGACAAGATAGCCTTGTAGCACTTCATAAATTATATATGTGCCCTATCCCATTAAAGCCATTAGAAGTTATGGTAAATTACTTATTTCATTCAGGATGGCATTACAGTATGTCAAAATATATCAGTTCTTTTCCCTTCAATGTGCTGCTGTAAGATGTTTCTTCAAGGAAACAACCATGTCATTTAACTCGTGTCTCCCATAGTACCCAATTTAACTCCCATCACAGCTTAGAAAATGTCTGGAATGAGACCTTCGCTGCTCTTAACTCACTACTGTCTTCCTTGGCTTGAATTCTAGTTATGCAAGCTTCTTTTTTTTTCTTTTCACTGTTTTTTTTCTTTTAGTTTCTCCAATTTGTGGCCTCCACCACAGAGCATGCTATTTACTATATTTTTCTCCAGGTTAAAAAAACCTTTATTTTTTAAAAGTCAATGTATGCATTATAGGAAACTGAAAAACACAAGAACAAAGTCATTCACAAGAAACAGCTTGCAGTTTGATATATATCTTTTTTTGACCCTGTTCTATACGTAATAGGCAACTTTATGTGATTGTGATCATACACTATAGTAAATAGTATGCTCTTTCACACACTATGAATATTTATCAATTCAAAGTCCCAAAGTTTTATTTTGATAACCAAGAATACACTATACCAACTCAGTCTGCTAAAAATTTTTAAAAAGTAATTCTTTCTTATGGACAAAATTTTTATAGAAAACAAAAATGACAACAGATAAAAGTAACAGCAGTTACAACTAAAATATTCCACTCCCTTAATGCTTACTTTAAAATAAAATATAGAAGAACAGAGTGTTCATTAGTATAATGTTTGTAAAAGAATTCATTTTTAGCTCTATGCTATTAAAATATTAGCAAGATGTTTCCATTTAAATACACAATGCATTCCAACAGTATAGCCAAAATAAATGGGCATATATCGCATTCCCACAGTATAGCCAAAATAAATGGGCATATATCTGTGGTTATTATCAGAATGTAAATACAAACACACCTCCATACATTTCTCCCTTCTACTTCTGCCCTCCTGCTGCCAGTGTAATTAACAGGTCTTGTTATATACTGCCCTGAGGTGATTTCATAATTCTATGTCCAAGATGTATCTCTCTATCAGTTATAATAAAGATATATACAAACTGGCTGATTCACTAGCTCTACTTTTTCACATGCATTGTCATTTCAGTACATCTATAAAGCTTAGATGTTAGAAAATAATGCTTGTCCACAATAAACAGACACTTTAGCAAAAGTGCACATATAGACCTATGGTTATAGTCTAAGACCATCTTATAGGTATGCAGATACTAGCAAAGAGCCCTTCCCCTTACTCTTTCTCTTCTCTCTCTTCTATCACTCCAGTGACTAAGTACAGGACTATGTCTAGCTCCATGAAACGGATTAACAAAAGTCACTTCTAGAAGAATGTCTTTCCTAATAAATGAACAAAAGAACATTGTAGGCCCAACTGCAGCATGTATGTTGAAGTTGCATGGGAGGTCTGGGTTTGATTCATAGCCTACCCTAAAAAAGCTATTTACTGCACTTTGAATGCTGTACTATTCTTTCAATCCCTACTCCCAATTCCGATATATATACCTCCTCTGGCAAATTCCTACTCGTCCTTCAGGGATACTTATCTATCTCTTAGATCATGTTGAGTAAGATCTCAATATTTCTCCTTTATAGTAAATAATTCAGCTTGAATGTTTTACCTAATTGATTATTATATCACTTACCCATTGCTGTGTATCAAGTCATTCCAGGTTCAATGATTTTAAAGAAAGAAACAATTGAAAAGCACATTACTGTTCACATATGTATGATGGACAGGTATTTAACTGATCTCTCTCAGAAGAAATGAAGCTGGAAGTACAGAAAAGTTTTCATTTACTAATATATTTCTAGAAGTTGGTGCTAATTGATGATCTCTCATTATTCAGTATCTTAGACAGTCTCTGTTATATTGTGGCCATCCCAGAACAGTATTAACACTGGCATGAACAGAAACTGAAATGAGTAGAAGACCCAGAATCCAGAATTCACTCACTAAACTGCTTTCTCATCTTATTAGTCAAAGCAAATTTAAAAGCTGGCCTCGGTTCAGATGGACTTACAGACTTTACTTTTTGTTGGAAGGAGCAGAGATAACATATCACTCAAGGGCAGAAAAATAAGGAGGCAAGGTTCACTGGGGGCTATATTATAACTCCTTACCACATTATGAAAACTTATTGTTTTAATTTTTAAATTCATCTCTAGAATATATGTGTGTATGAACAGGAATCATGCAATTCTTAAACACTAGAATATACAGTGTGTATGAACAGGAATCATGCAATTCTTATTTCTGCCTATTGACAGCATTTAACATATTCTATGAAGTTGCTGGTAAATTCATCACGTATTTTTGTTTTTCTATGTGAAAATGCATCATGATGTTCCTGACAACCCAATACATGTGTTTTTGGTGTCAGTAAATATTTGTTGAACAAATAACTAAATGGGTGAATGAATTAATGGATAAATTAGTCAGCTATATCAACAAGCTCGGCATGTGTGGTGTGGTTGGTACCATACCAGACTATGCAGCTGAAGTCACACACTGTGGCAGGTCCAGGCGCTGACCCAGGAGGCCTGAAGGCAGGCTGAGAATGTGTGTGTGCCCAAGGAGTCTGGCAGGCTGGAGGACTGGAGAAAGGGGATTATGGTATGATTGAACACCACGGAAGGTGCTTCTCTCTATTTCTTTCTCTTTAGCATGCAGATGGGAGCAATCATCAATAGAAAAAAATAACAAATGTATTTCATAATCTTCTACCCATCTATACAAAGAGAGATATACTTCTTCCTTGACCATATGAAAAATTAGAAACCATATAACAAAAGATATCCGAGTTTGTTTAAATTTTATTCAATGATTACACTGGGCATGGGTTTAAAATATTCTATCAGTTTTCTATTGCTGCTATAACAAAAAGTCACAAACAGAAAATTAATGCAACAGAAATGTGGTAACTCATAGTTTGATCCGTCAGAATTCTGCCGTGGTTTAACTTGATTTTCTGTTCAGGTTCTCACAAGCCAGATATAAGCTGACTGGTCACTTATCTCTATGACCTGATGAAGAATTCACTTCTAGGTGGAATGAGGTTATTGGTACAATAGAATCCTATTCTTTGTAGACATACAAATAGGGTTGTACTATTTTGCTCACTGGTTGGTGGCCAGGCGAGGCTGGTGACTTGTAGCTTTTAAATTGTCCACATTTTTCTCACATGTCCTTCTTTATCTTCATGCCAGTGGCAATCCATCAAGCTCCTCTCATGCTCAAATCTCTTTGATATATTTTCTGTCCTCAACAAGTTGAATGGTTTGATTTTTAAGGATTTATGTCATTATATCGGGTCTGCCTGTATAATTCAGGCTAACCTCAGTATCTTAAAGTTATTTGATTATTAACCTTAATTACTTCTGCAAAGTCATGTTTGCCATGTAATATATTCACAGCTGTGACACCAGGGAGCAAAACTCAGTGGGGCAGGATAAAATTCTGCCTACTGTTGATACTCAACAATGATATAACTCATGCTTTAGGAGACAAGGAGATTGCCTTAAGTCTTAAGTATATGACAATGACAGGCCTGGCTTAGCAACTGCACTCTGTAATTCTTTTCTGTTTTTTCCTTATTTGTTTCTTTTAAGTGCCAGAGGGTGTGTGGCCTCACCAGAGGAGTGGAGGAGAGCAAGTTCCCACCAGTGGGATCCAGTCATATCCCAGTCCTTTCTCTTCCATTTCTCCTGTCACATGTGCAAGGTGTGTTTTTCAAGCTGCCAGGGTCAGAATTTGAACCAAACCCTGGTGGGCCCTGTGAGATCTGGCTTCCTTAACTTCTAGGCTATGGGGCTGTTCAGTACTCATTAATTTATTTGTTAGGCAATTGTGGCCTATTCACTTTACCTTTATAAATCTCGGTTTTATTTTCCAAATTAAACATTATAGATACCGATATCTATCATATTAAGTTGTATGTGTGTGGGTTTTTTGAGAGATTTTTGCCATAGGGCATGTGCGCTCACTGGAGAGACAGAGAGAGACAGAGAGACAGAAAGTGAGAAATCCCCCCCTAGATGGGATGCCATACCCCAATCCCTTCTCTCCATTCTCCTCTCAGGATCTTGGGGACACATGCACATGCACCCAGCATGAGTTTTAAGCCACTAGGTCTGGGACTTGAACTGTAGTCAACTATGTGAGAATCCAGCAGCATAACCATTGTGCCATCTGCTGGTCCTTCATATTGTTTTTAATACTAATGTATATGGGATGAATAATGCATATGCATTTATATATGTATCAGCAAAAAAGTATAAATGTTGCATATCAAAAAGCTATAAAAGGGATTGAAAGGAGAGAATAAAATCTAAAGATGTTGAAAGAGTACATTCAAGTTCTTAGTTTACTTGTTCAAAAATATTGAGTACTTTATTTCTACGAAAATAACCCAATATCCAACACTTAACTCTCAAAAATCTACCTTTCCAAGGTGTACAAAACATGCCAAGGATAAAAGTAAAATTTAGGAAAAAGGTAATTTTAGAGTTTACCATGTCTTTTTTTCTTTCCATAATCCACTAATACCAACTGCCATCTCAAATTTCTGCTATAATCTAACCCACTTATTGATCTCATGATCTCTACAAAGATTTATGACTTTGAATGAATTTAAACATTCTTTTTTTTTTTTTAGAGGTTTTTGCTATAGGGTACATGCACTCACGAGAAAGACAGAGACAGAGAGATAGAAAGCGAGATATCACCCCCAAGGGGGAATGGCCATGCTGCAATCCTTTCTCCTCCATTCTCCTCTCAGGATCTTGGGCATACACGCACATGTGCCCAGCATGAGTTTAAGCCACCAGGTCCAGGACTTGAACCGTGGTCAGCTACATAGGAGTTAACCATTACCCTAACTGCTGGTCCCAATTTAAACATTACTTCTGACAAGCATACTTGCATTCTATAACATTCTATTGACAATTTCATTCAATTATTATGTACAGAGTACCTACAACATGCTGGGTACAAGTTTAGTCAGTGTTGGTAAAAATAAAGGGCTTAACACATTCATATTAAGGAAGATGGAAATAAGCAAATGACATGTAACTTACGAGTCATAATAAAGATCAAACAGAGCACAGAGAGTGGAAGGGAATGCTATAATATGTTATAGAGAGTGAGCAAAGAGGGACTCTGTGGTTGTAATGGCTGAGCACAGCTGAGCACAGACTTGGAAAAGGTGAAAAGACACATCACTTAAATATTTGGGGAAAAAACCATTTCTGACCCATGGAACAATAAGTGTAAGGCCTTAGGACAGAAATATTCTTGAATTGTGCAGAAAAACTAGCAAAAGACAGTAACTTTGAACAGGTAGAAAAGAAAGTAGTAAAAGATGAAATTAAAGAGATAATCAAGGACAGTTTTATATAGGACCATGCAGGCTGTGGCCAAGACTTTGGGTTTTCTGCTTAGTATCAGAAAAGACCACTGAAAGTATTTGAGCTGTAGAGTAATATGATCTAACCTGTGGTTTGAAAGGATTTTTCCTTGATACTGAGTAGAGAATATATTGGCAAGAGTAAAGATGGTTTTGAATAAGGTAGTAGCAGTGGTTGGATTTGGGATGTATTTTATGTTAAAGTAATACTTAAATAAATCAACTGGTCTCATTGAAGTCCAAACTTAATATATTTGGCCTGAGAAGGAAGGTGACTGATGATGTCCTCTCATGAAATGGGATCATAAATTTGAGGGGAAAAAAAAAAAAAAACTAACAGTCTGTTCTGGTCATACAAAAGACAGAACACCATGTGGGATGTTGAAGTGAAAATGTCCATAAGTACACAGAAACAGAGTCTAGACTACAAAGAACAGATTTGGAACTGGAAATTAAAAAAATTGAAGTTATTGATATATGTAAAGTACTCACAATCATAAGAACCAGTGCAATACCCTAGGGAGTAGTAAAGTTGAGGAGATAAAACTTCAGGATAAATTGTAAGGGAGCCTAAATTTGGAAAAGTGTGAAAAGGAGGAAGAGCCAGAAAATAAGCCTAAGGAAGTAGAGATCAAGAATTTTATGTACCACTTAAGATATACCAAGTGTCCACACTCTATGACTGAAACTAATTGACTAACGGGTATAGAAACACAGTATATAGAAGTAAATACCAGGTATAGTGTGTGTGAAAGAGGAGGGTCTGAGGAAGGACATTTGGGGGAGGGACGGGGAGGCAAAGCATTAATGGCACAAAGAGGTGTGGTATTATCTGTTGAAGATATTTTGTAGTTTTATCAACTGTACTAGGGAGAAATGTTCACCTGTTGAAATATCCACTTTGTGAGACAAATAATAATGTGATTGAATGTATAAAAGAACATGAAATGAAGACAATTAATGAATGAATTAATTAATTAATTTTTAAAAAAGAAAACAGATCAAACACAAGCAGGATAATAGGCTTAATGAATTAATTAATTAATTAATTTTTTAAAAAGAAAACAGATCAAACACAAGAAGGATAATAGGCCTTGGTGGCTAAGTAGAAGTAAACATTAAAAGAGACAAAAGTGACTGACAAAGTGGGCTGAAAGGCTATTTAAAGATTGAGTCAGCTGAAAATGGAAACTTTTCTTAGAAAGCATTCAACTTATTTTCAATTACTTTCAGATAACAGGATTATTTCACCACAGGCGGAATACTGTAGCGATCTGTTATTCAAGTGTTGCCATCATTAGATACAGCTTTCTCAGATACTCAAGCCACAGATGATCAAACCACATCCAATAAATGGGAAGAATGGATGGGGCACCCAAGCAACTCAGGGCAGAATCTGCCAGAGAAGATCGAAGGACACCTCTCCTGGCTATACCCACCTGGAATTCTTTCATTAAAAAAAAAAAAAAAAAAGGACAGTATTTACATCTAGTCAATAGGTCTTTTCACCCCATCATTTTATTATGTGCCTGGGTCATCTAAGAATTTTTCTTTGCATTTTTAGGCCAGCAAAATCTTCATTATTAGAAGAGATAATTGGAATGTGTTTTAAAGAATGCTTTTCAATTGCATTTCACAATAAGTTGATAATGTGAAAAAGAAATCTCAGTTTTTCATTAACTTGTCAGAGTATATGAGCTACACTTAAATTCTTAAGAAAAAAAAGAAAAGGTATTTAAAACACGTCCATGAACTAGCTGACGTGTAAGATTTGACCAATCCATCGGATAATTTCATGAGTCAGTATCTGCCTTAGGTGTTCAGTTGCACCTACCTAGTCCTCAAGTTTACAGAGTTGCTTGAAATGCCTAATTCACATGCTATCAGCGCCAACATTCAGTTCACAAGGTCAGCATGCGCCTTATATGGACAATGAACAAAAAAACTGGCTTTTGTAATGCACATTTTTATTGTTGCTGATGTAATTTCTTAAGTGCATGCCTAATGCATTATTTTGGAATAAGATATGCTGTCGTCCTTCATTATTTCAGCTACTCTGGGACCTTTGCACCTTGCACTCTTAGAGAGTATTTATCTAAAACAATGAGGTGATCAACAGGGGAACCAGGAAACTTTGTGTGTCTTATACTAATGAGGAGAGTTCATAGCTTTTTTCACTGATCTCCTAAAATCCAGGTCTATAGTCATTACATTCATGGAAGAAATACAATACTTTAATGCAATATCATCAAATACCTGAGACGGCATTATATTTAATATGGTGTGTGGTCATTAACAGTAAACTGCACACAGCACCATCATTCATTCTCAGTACATTTTACTCTGATAAAATTAACTTGCCACCTCAGTCAAATGGCAAAATCGTATATATGTTTTGGGAGGTGGGGGGCTAGAGCAGGTAAAATACTGATTAGAGGATCCAGCAGGTAGCATAGTGATTAAGGCACTGGACCCTACATGGTGCCCACATTTTGTGTCCCAGACCTGGTGGCTTGAAACTCGTGTCGGGCATGTGTGCCTGCATGCTCAAAATCCAGAGGAAAAGATGGAGGAGAGGGGATTGTGGTGTGGTCATCCTCCCAGGGTAGGGGGGATTTCTCATTTCTGTCGCTCTGCTTCTCTTTGTCTCTCCAGAAAGAACACACGTCCTATAACAAAATTTTTTCAAAAAACAGAAATGTATTTGTTTGAGAAAAAAATCATTTTAATGTAAACAATTACCACTTGATTTGATTTATTACATATTCAGTATATTTTTTAAGGAAAACAAGCATACTATTTTTCTTCTTTAAAGGGAGTTATATAATTCCTGGGAAAGCTGTCTTGCTTTGAAAATGAAAGAGAGGGTAAAAATAGGCAATAAAATGTATTGTGAAAACAAAGGAGCAGGAAGTAAAGA
Source organism: Tupaia belangeri chinensis (assembly GCF_000334495.1). Classification (NCBI taxonomy): domain Eukaryota; kingdom Metazoa; phylum Chordata; class Mammalia; order Scandentia; family Tupaiidae; genus Tupaia; species Tupaia belangeri. Next base: position 1,150,802 of record NW_006159649.1, read on the forward strand.
AAAGAAAAGAGAGTATTAAAGATATCTTAGTACTAAAAAGGTATTTTTAAATAACATAAAGAAAATATAATAAAGCAGTCATTGCATTAATATATAGTTCAAGAATAAAAAGTTGTATTTTAAGTTTTCTTACGAAAGTGGACTTTCAGGGCCAGCAGGTGGTATGGTAGCTAAGGCACTAAACTCCCACATGGCCAACTGTGGTTTCAGTCCCAAACCTTGTGGCTAGCATTCTCACTTTCCATCTCTCTCTCTCTCTCTCTCCCTCTCTCTTTCTAAGGGCGAATTGAAAAAAAAAAATAATAATGACAAATAAAGAAAATAATTCTTAAGGAAAAAAGTGGTCTTCCTTAAAACATAAGGGTAGAAGCCGAATATATACATTGTGTTCTTTCTACCTGTATTTATTTATTTATTTATTTTTCTTCTTTTTTTGAGAGAGAGTTTTGCTATAGGATGCATGCGCTCGCCAGAAAGACAGAGAGAGACAGAGAGACAGAAAGCGAAAAATCATCCCCCAGAGGGGATGGCCACGCTGCAATCCCTTCTCCTCTCGGGATCTTGGGCAGGCAGGCACACGCGCCCCGCGTGTGTTTAAGCCACCGGGTCTGGGACTTGAACCGTGATTGACTACATGGGAGTCCAGCAACATAGCCATTACACTAACTGCTGGTTCCAACCTGTATTTATTTTGTTACAAATAGCTCTGAGAAGAGAATGGTAAAGTCCCCTCTCTTAGGTTGTTCTTCAATGTTTTCATTGATTTCTTAAGTGCAATTTTATAACTTAATTTCACTTACTCCAAGTTGAGATTTTTGGGAAAAGAGGGGACTTTTGAGTCCATTAATTATATTTAATAAGGTACTTTAGACATGAACAATATATCATAGTCCATGATAATTAAAGGTTGCCTGTAAATGTATTTGTGCTCCAACTAAAAGATGTACATTTACTTCAAACTTCTCTTGCAACTACACTGAATTTAGATATTTACAGAGTGATCTAAGTTTCACAGCATGATGTTAAAAGTAGGCCAAGGGCTTACTTTATGACTTTAAAGCATAGACACAACTCATCATTTCAAAGGTAAGTGCTTTTTTTCAGTCTGAAAATTCTAATTGAATTTGATTGTTCTTAATGTTATCCAAAGCAGATGCTACTGAATTATAAATAACAACTATCTCTATTTTAAATCGAATTCAAGATATCTTCTAACATTCTAAATCTAAAATCAGTAAGTATTTTAATTTGATCACTATTTCATATAATTTTCACTTTATCAACCAAATATTTGGAAAAGAAACTTTATCTATCAAGAAACAATGTTAGTTTGCGATGTGAACTTACGAAGCACATGGCAGAAAAAGGTCTAATAAAGACTATTTCGACAATCCTACAATGGAATTACAAATGTTTGGAGACTCCAGTTTTTATTTTATTTTTTTATAAAAAAGGAATTCCGTATATAATTCCTATCACTGTATCATATGTCTTTAGAGAAATAATTAGAGTATATTTTCAACTGTATTAGTCACCAAGTTTCTATTTAAAAGAGGCTCATGTAGTGTGGAGACCCAAAGCATGACTGCTACATTGGAGGCTGCCAGTAGGTGGCAATATGACTTATAAAGACAGTTAGAAAATAGCTGTGTGGCTTATGATAACATACATGATTAAGCCACTATGCAGTATATTCTGGATGGGAAATCACATTTTGTATGCTGTGACGATGCTTAGGGAATGAATGTAAATTAAGTTAAAAAAAAGTTTCAGGAAATAAAAAACTAAAACTGTTTCTCTTTTAATTAAAAAAATTTAAAAAGTTTCAGGAAAAAAAAACTAAAACTGTTTTTCTTTTCGTTAAAAAAAAAAAATTATTTGATGACTACAGTAAGCTATATAGCCTAGCAAGGTGCTACTTTATATTATGTTCATTCTTCTCACTGAGGTTTATGCCTAAGTCAGACTTGTGTTCATGGATACGTATATATCAACTTTGCTTACTATTGAAAATATTTAGATTAATAAAATATTTAGTGAAACAATAAAATGTGGGGGGATAAAGGCATAGAAAGCAACAATAGATACCAGACACAGTGTGGGAGGAGAGTGGGACATGGCAGAGGGTGAGAAATAGGGAATCAAGGATTGGGAAAAAAGGCAAAATATACAGGAAACAAGAAATGGAAAATTATTTGTTGACAATAACACATATGTTGATGTGCTTGATTGAGCCAACATACAGTGTATTCTGGATGGAAAAATCTCATTTTGTATGCTGTAATGATTGGTACAGTGAATGAATGTAAATAAAGAAAGAAAATAAAATAAATAAAAATAGCTGTATGAAAGCAAATATCTCAAAAAAAAAGAAAAAAGAAACTTACTTCTTGCAGAGATCCAAGACAAAAATGAAAATTATTTTGTTTCCTTGTAGATCTTCCTAATATAATTATCTTATATTACATTCTAAAAATATTTTCACTTGGATAAAATGAACAAATATCTGAGTAAAGAAGAAATATGCCAAAAAGTATATAAATCTGCCAACTCAAATATCATCAGCTAAATAAAGATTATTAATTAAATAAAATAAATTGAATTGACTTATTTCTGTCATTTAATCAGTAAGTTCAACATGACTTTGAATAGAATCAACCAAATGCTAGCTATTATATCCTTCTTCATAATAATCCTAAATCCTCACCTACATAACATTAAATTACTGAATTAGGAATACAGAACAAAAATCTGAGTAGGTAGTGGCTAGTTCTGTGTTTTGGTGGTTAAGGCAGTCAAATCTCACATGGCTAATCACTTGGTTCAAGCACCAGACCCAGCAGCTTGAAAAATACACCAGACATGAGTGCGCGTGTGCCCAAAATCTCAAAAGGAGAGGAAGATACAGGAGAAGCAGTGTGACATGCCCATTCCCCATGATAGGTGCTTCCTCTCCTTTCTCTCTTTCTCTCTGTCTCTCTCTGGTGATTATAACTGCTCTCCAGGAAAAAAAAAGAAACAGTTATGTCTTGAATAATTATAATGAATACAATGATGAGATGCACCATTTTAGAAAAGAATATAAATATCTGTCATTCATTTAAACAAATGGTTCTAATTTAAAATTACAATGAAGCTTTAAGATAGAGTCAGAAAAACAACTAACATTTAGTATGGGACAAACAGAAAGGTATGTGCCTTATACAATAATTTGATCATCAAAACTAACCCATTCAGTGCATGGCTTTTATGCTCCATTTTATTAAGGAGGTATATAGGCTCAGAGAATTTAAGAAATTCAATGTTGATACCATTATTAAAGTGACACAACTGCGACTTGAAAGAAGAGCTGACTATAGAGTTGCTGCTTCTTCCAACACACTATGCCTCTATGCCTTTGTATTATTTTAATTGCTACAGGGTATGTGCACTCTCTAGAGAGAGAGAAAGAGACGGGAAAAACAAGATAACCAGGCCCCAGTTCCTTCTCTTCTTGAGATTTTTGGCATGTGCCCAGCATGTTTTTCAAAGCATCCGTTCCAGCACTCCAATGGCACAGTAGACAGCATGGGATGCAGCCGAATGAACCACTAATGCACTTGGTCAGACCAAAGTTTCATTAACCATTTAGATAGATAAGGAGAAACATCTGTTACCTCTGTAAATGCTGCACTATGCTTAATTCAAAGGAGTTGTAGAGAACATGAGACCACGGTCCTTATGTTAAATATTCTGAATGTATATTTTCTCTGAATGGACATTTCTCCTTAATTTCTACACTTATTTGTTTGATTATAAATTTTCTGTTATGTTTTGGGGTGTCACTTTCTCCGAGTATCCCATTGTACTATCTCTATCAACTCTTACTTTCTTATATAAATTCTAACTTACTTATTATAATCTAAATGATCAAATATCATGTGAAATTTACTGGAAACTGGCCTTATATAAAGAGGGAGTATACAATTGAGTGTCTATGTAGTTTACTACAAATGAATTATATGAATTATGGTCCCTGGATTTTAGGACATTTATTTTGTTTAGACATAGTTTCCTTCTTTTCTTTTTTTCCTGAATTTTCTGCTATATTTAAATATTTTAATATCCTTCAAAATGAGGGTTTCTATTTGCTTTATAATACAGAATATTTTTAATATCTTGCAAAGATTTCCCAGATGGGATTCATAATTTAAAACCATAATTAGAGGGACCAGCAGTTAGTGTAATGGCTATGTCGCTGGACTCCCACGTAGTCGACCGCGGTTTGCATCCCGGGCAGGGAGGCTTAAACTCAGGCCGTGCGCGTGTGTGTGCATGCCCAGGATCCAAAGAGGAGAATGGAGGAGAAGGGATTGTGGTGTGGCTATACCCCCTAGGGGGTGATTTCTCGCTTTCTATCTCTCTGTCTCTTCCTGTCTTCCTGGTGAGTGCACGCGCCCTATAGCGAAAACCTCTCCAAAAAAAAAAAAAATTAGATCCATTTTTATGTCAGTTTTAGGTTTTAGAGCTAAACAAAATTTTTAATGTAATTGGGGTCAGCAATTGGTTAAAATTCCATAGAATAGCTAAAATAATACCAGTAAATTAGCTATGGAAAATTCTAAGATTTATCATTTTATTGGTTCCATACATTCTCCACTCTTCATGCTTAACTGTTAATACAAACAGTATTAAAAATAAATTGAGCAGTGTAACTCTCTTATTTTAATTCATGATTCAATGATATTAATTGTCGTTTTAGCTATATTATGATGGAAAATTTAACAATGTCCTTTCCTACTCCCATCAATATACTATTTAGGAAAACTGTGAATATCGTTACATGAACAGGAAACAAGATGAATAAAAGATTCAATGAAGGTACGATTAGAGAAGGCCTTTCTAAATCGGTTATTTATTCAACAGTTAAAGCTCCAAGTAACTGCCTACATGGCAAACCTTCCAGATCAGTGGAGTGAACTAAGTAACTCCTACAGAGACAAGTTGTGGGTAAATGCTGCTCTCAACATGTGTTTCATCTCCCTGTCAAAGCCAATGACTTTGGAGGTCTCTTGGTCTAGGCTAGTTTCTAGTTCTGAAGTGTTCTATACAGTTTAGTACTTTTTAATTAGCGTATTTATTTTGATTAGAATAAATCGCCATATTAATTTCTTGCAACCAAAAACATCTCATATGTTACCTGTGATAATGTCTTTTGATAATGCCTTTTTATTCTGTTTCTTTCTTATTTTTGAGAAAGAGAGTGATTTTTTTTTTTTAATGGGGTGTGTGCACTCACCACAAAGACAGAGACAGAAAGTGAGAAATCACCTACTAGGGAGATAGCCATGCCACAATCCCTTCTCCTCCAGTCTCCTCTCGGAATTTTGGGTATGCACACACTCGCACCTGGCATGAGTTTCAAGTCACTGGGTCCAGGACTTGAACCATAGTTGAGCACATGGAAATCCAGTGCTTCAATCACTATGCCACCTGCTGGCTCCTTTGCTTTTTAATAATGTTTCTCTACTCTGGCTCTAGAAATGGTTGTTGCCCAGTTTAGTAAGTCATATTAAACTTGCAGCAGTAAGTCATACTCTTCATTTCTATCACCTTTTTTCTACCTTGAAGAACTATAATTTTCCAAAGCATCTTTGAGTAGAAAAAGAATAGCCAGGAAAGCGTCTTAGATTCTTGACTAGCTCTTTTTTTTGTATTAGTTCTGTGACCATGGCCAAATTCCTTAACCTTCTAAATTCCACGTGTCTAGTATGGAAAATAAAGACTGGAGGGAGTTAACTCTGAACCTTCTAGTCCTATAATTCTGACTTTTTGTATAGAATTTCAAAGTAGGTCACCACTATTACGATTTCTGGGTTTTCTTTTTAATCTGTTGTAAGAATAGAATTGGAGGTATATGAGGGGTGTTACAGAATTTTGCACAAAAGCATATTACAAAGAAAAAAGATGGATTTCGAAATACTTTGCACCTAAATAAATTTATACTTTAATTGAAATCTTCTGACTCTTTTGAAGCTCCCTTGCATATCTTTGCTAAAATAAAACAGCAAACTTACATTTGAGTGAATAACTTATAAGCGTTTGTAAATTGTTTTCAAGTCTTTCATTTAAAATAGACACCAAAGTTGGTTCTAAGACAATTTTCTTTACACTGTCAATTTTGCAATGGGAAACTAATAATAGCTTTACAACTTTAATAATAATGTATGGACATCTGTGGTTCACATAAATGTTGTATCTCTTCACCCTTTACATCTTTCTGCCTGTAATTTTCTTTCTCAAGCTTGTATGTATGAGCTGGTCCGTCTAAGCAATAAGATTATTTTTCTACTAAACTCCGTAACTCTCAGCACCAACTTTTGTCTGGGAGAAGAATAAGAATATATTCGGAAACAAAATTACTCTCTTTAAAAATCAATCTGCCTAGGGAACCAGCAGTTAGCGTAATGGCTATGTCGCTGGATTCCCACATAGTCGACCACGGTTCACGTCCCGGACCCGATGGCTTAAAACTTACACCGGCGCGTGTGCGTGCGTGCCCAAGATCCTGAGAGGAGAATGGAGGAGAAGGGATTGCGGCATGACCATCCCCCCTGGGGGGTGATTTCTCGCTTTCTGTCTCTATGTCTCT
>NW_006159649.1:1157460-1159126 GCF_000334495.1 Tupaia belangeri chinensis
CTCCAAAAAAAAAAAAAAAAAATCAATCTGGCTAAATAAAAATAGTACATTTTTATGTTATATCTTTGGAAGATGCACATTAAATGTTTACAATTAATAAACATAATACTTGTCAAGTTAAAGATATGGTGTGTTATTAATAATGCTTTGCCTTCCACTTCTTTTGATTATGTATGTTACTTTATCTAAAGAATTATATTGGAAATACATTGACCTATGTGATTCAGGAAGACCTTGGTTTTATTCCCAGTTCTTAATGCCTAAGTTCTAGGACTTGGGCTAGTCCTTTGAGATTTCATGTGCAAAATAATGTACTAAATTATACTTAAGGTTCTTGCCATTTCTTATTTCCTTATAAGGACCTTTCTTACTTGGTGGAGTTTAAATCATAACTCTTATTCTAGTGAAGGTGAAGAGAAAGTGTAAGAGTCACAGAAAGTCCTATAAAGGTGTCATAGTTTTCTTATGAGCTTTTCAATCCAATACCTTAAATTGCCTATTAAGGGCCATTTACTCTTACCATATTGGATCCAAAAACGAGGCCGTGCAAAAATATACAACAACATGAGTATCTTAGTTAAATTTAAATAGAAATAATTAAGCTTGTAGAAAAACATATTCTCTTAGCAATCAAAATCATTGTATTGAATATCAAAGGAAAACAAACAACGAAACTGAAGTGAATGATTAAAGCATTGGACTACCACCTGTGAAGGGTTGCCAGCCTCTGACAGAGAGAAAGCCTATTCTATATAGTCCTCATGGAAACCAGCATCTTTATAGCATTCCAGTAAACATGGAAATGTATCCAATAAAGATAATGACATTTAAGACTGAATCCCTCTTTGTTATGTTCCAATAGCATTCATGTTAAATTTCATATGATTTAAGTGCTTGTAATTTATCTCAGTGTGTTTTTGCAACAAACCAGTGGCTTTAATTCAGAGAAGAAAATAAAAAGAAGCACATAAAAGTGGATTTGATTGAAGCCATGTCCTTGGAAGCAATATGGGTAGTAGAATCTAGGAGTATTCCTCATTCTAGATAAAGAAAGAAATCTAACAATGATGAAGAGAAGCCAAAAGATAACCTTGTGTACCATGAGAGCTAAAGTAAGGGAGAGAAAGTGAATTGACAAGAAGCCATTTTAAGTTTGACAAAAGAAGTTTTCTTTTTAATTAGCATAGGATAATTAAATGGAAAGGATTTGTTTGCTGGTGTGGGGAGTGATGGGAAGATCTATAATAACAAGACAACAAAAGATGTCAGCTTTAAGTCTATGTCAAATTGAGATTTTATATTCAGGTTTTGTTTTTTATCTTATTTAAGAATATGAAAGGGACGAGCTGATGGCTTAATGTAGTCAACTGTGGTTTGAGTCCCGGACCGGACCCAGTAGCTTAAACTCATACCAGGCACGTGTCGTGCAAGCCCAAGAGGAGAATGAAGAAGGGATCTCTCTCTGTTTCTCTGGCGAGCATATGCACCCTATAGCAAAAACCTGTCCAAAAAAAAAAAAGAATATGGAGAGCTACCTTTTTCTTTTGTTCACTTTTCTTATTAGATACCTTATGTTCACTGAGTCAAAGCAAATCATAACATTGCAGTAATGGAATCAATAGATCATTCTATTTAACAGTCAATATACTAATGAGGTCTCTGCCTA
>NW_006159649.1:1159136-1175558 GCF_000334495.1 Tupaia belangeri chinensis
AAACAGAGATGAATACAATGTTCATGTGAAGTATCCATGTTGCAGGAAGCACCATACATATGAAAAGTTGTATTACTACCACAGTGTCCTCAACTTTGGCAAGCATCTGATGTCGAACCTGAATTCTCCAGATAATAAGTACGAAGTCCCACCTGTCATTGGATATGCAGATGTTTAAAATATAGTTAACGATTCATAAGATGGGGTGCTGATTAAACCTCTAATTAGGTGTTTCTAATTTTAGGCTAATGATGTCTTTTCTAGCCCTAGGCCTTTTCTCTTTCAGTTTTACCAATTTCAGGACTGACTTAAAATTAACCACATGAAAATCAGTAAAATCTTTCCACTTTATTTATATATATAGAGAGATATCTATCTATCTATCTATCTATCTATCTATCTATCTATCTATCTATATATATATCTTAACAGCGTTTTGCATGTTAGATATCTGCTTCACCGTTAACAGTTATAGTCAATAAGTACATTTTTTTTTCTCTTAGAAATAAAGACACTCACATACAAAGGTTTTTATACTTTAAATCTAGAAATTACCATCTAGTTTAACATGATATTTTTGAAACAAAGCTAGTAAAATTGCTAGACTTTTCACACAGGATTTTATCGTGTCCACAAGAAGGGAAAGTGTCCCGATTAATTTTGGTAGACATTTGTAAGTAATAAAGAAGTACAATTTGAGTTTGCCTGGCTCTATTTTCAGAATGACACTGACCATCACAGAGAAAAAAAGATGCTCTCTAGCTTAAGATACATCTAAAAACTGTGATTTAAAGTATAAGATTTTAAAAGAGTAAAAAGAAAAGCTTATTTAGAGCCCACAATCCTGTTCCTCGGGAGCCTGGAGATGACATCCCTAAAGTCTACACGATCCTTCATCTAAAGGATAAGTGAGATGAGTACTACAATCCGTTTACATTGAATAGGTATATAGTTGCCATGTACTGGGCTTTTAAGTAAGTCTCGATTTTGCATGTTGACTCTAGAGTTACAAGTGACAGGTAGTTCTTAATCATTATATGTAATTCATCTCATTTCAGCTCATATATCTTCCACCTCGTTTCTACATCAGAAGAGTTACTTTTAAAAATTATTATTGTTGTGATCAGCAGATGGTGTAATGGTTACATTGCTGGACTCCCATGTAGTCAACCATGATATGAGTCCTGGACCCAGCAACTTAAAACTCATACCAGGTGCATGTGCGTGTGTGCCCAAAATCCTGAGAGGAGAAGGGATTGTGGAGTGGCCAGTCACCCTGGAAGAGGGGTGATTTCTCTCTTTCTGTCTCTCTGTCTCTTTCTGCCTCTCTGGCAAGCACACGTTCCCCATAGCAAAAATCTCTCAAGAAAAAAAAATATATATTATGGCAATGCTATTAGAGAGTAAAATATTCCACAGCTTTTTCATCGCATGTATTCTATTCTCACATTTACACCTATCATGTGTAAGGATATAAACAATGAAGGGCCAGCATGTGGCATGGCATTTAAGGCACTGGACTTCCACATGATCAACTGAGGTTCGATCCCAGACCCGGTGGCTTGAAAACCACACCAATCATGTGTGCTTGCCTGTCCAAAATGGAGATGATCATCCCCCTCTGGGGGCATATTTTCTCATTTCCCCGTCTCTGTTTCTAGTGAGAGAGCAAACATTGCATTATGGAAAACTTAGATACTTAATATTGCAAGAATATCATAGATATGTTACCAAAATGACTACTTTTTAAAGATTGAGTTTGCAAGAAAGTTGAAAAAGGGTCCAAAAGCCAAAACTAAATAACTAATACTTAATTGGCACCAGGAAACGGATGCTTCTTTAGAGCTAATGAACAATATCTGTACTGAGATACGGTAATAACAACCCATTAGGTTGTTAATATAACTGATCAGAGTTGTCAAAAAATACATAATTATCAAAATGGAAAAACCCAATGCCAGAATGGAATATAAGATTAAACACATTTTTTCTACTACTAGAAAGTTACATGTAGAGGTTGAAAAAAAAAAAGATGCAAAATGCAGCACAAAGAAATAAGAATATTGAAAAGAAAAGTATGTGTGTGAGCAGGTATGCACATGTGTGATAGAATGAGAAAAGATGTAATATATATTTAATAAGATGAGTATATAAAGATAATAAGGAAACCATTATAAGGATAATAAAGAAACATGTCATGACTCTCCCAACAACCTAATAGAAAAGAAGTGAACATCATGTAGGTTAAGACTATGTCAAAGTTGTTAAAAAAAAAAAAAAATGGCTCCACAGGTACGGAAACAGGTCAATACCCAAAGTAACAATCATTAGAAAATATACTTTTGGGGCCAGCAGGTGGCATTATTGTTAATGTGTTAATGTGCTGACTGACTGCAATTCATGTCCTAGAACTGCTCGCTTGCTTTCTCATTTTCCCTCTCTCTCTTTCTCTTTCTCTGTCTCTCTCTGGTGAGCACATGTGCCCTACAGCAAATAGAGGAATAATGATAATTATAAATAAACTTTAATAAATAATTATTAAAAGTCTATTATACTTTAAAAAAAAACACTAAAACATGTATTGACTAAGTATCTAAGTAACATATGGCATGAGAAAAGCTAGAAAAAATACTTTCAAAATGGTAGCAGGAAGGAAAAGAAGAAGCAAGAAGACAGGCTCTACCACGATTATGAAGTTTTGGAACTATCTTGACAACAAATATAAATATGAATTATTTGTCTAAGTTTATTATGGAATTTTTCAATCAATGCATAAAATGAATTTCACAACACAGCACACACACAAAAAAAACATTTCACAGAGAAGAAATGTGAAAGTCCTTTTAGCATAGAAAACGCTGTTTGATTTCATCAGTATTCAGAGAAATGTAAATTAAAACACAACGAGAAATGATTTTATACCCATCAGATTGGCAAAAATTAAGAAGTCAGCAAATACTAAGTGTTGGTATGGATGTGGAGAAGGAGGAAGCTTTAGTCACAGCTGGTGAGAATTTAATTGGTATAATCACTTTGGAAAACAATTTGACATTATCTTGTAAAGTTGAATATGCTCATGTTGTACAAATCAGCAATTCTTCACCTAAATATAATGTTTAGAGAGAATTTCACACATGTGCATCTGGAGACATACAAATGAAATGTAGGGAAGCAATGTTTGTAATAAAAATAAAAAGGGGAAAATGAAAGTTTCACCAACAAGGTGATTTGTGTTATATTTACCTGTAGAATATTATGGATCAATGACTATTTATTAATTAGAGGTATAGGCCGCAAGATTGACAGACCTTAGAAAATAAAGCAAGTTACAGGAGATACTTGTATATAATAACATTTATAATCCTAAGCATAAGCAAAACTAAACCACACATTGTTTAAGGACTTCTAAGCATTTTCTTTAAATAGTAAAAAACTGATAAACATGAAATTCTTCATTCTCTAATGAGGGGTAACCTTGTCAATATATTAGTAATATTTTTGTTTATATATTGGATAATAGGGCAGACATTCATTGTATTATTATATTTATTTTAATTTTTATCATATCTTATTTTTCCTTACACATTTTCTTTTTCTGGATCAATTATTGCATTATAAAAAAGAATGCTTGATTTGGGGGACCAGCAGTTGGCATAATGGCTGTGTTACTGGACTCCCATGTTGTTGACCATGATTCAAGTCCTGGAGCTGGTGACTTAAACTCACGTCTGGCATGTGTGTGTGTGTGCCCAAGATCCTGAGAGGAGAATGGAAGAGAAGGGATTGTGGCGTGGCCATCCCCGCAGGGGTGATTTCTTGCTTTCTGTTTCTCTGTCTCTCTCTCTCTGTCTTTCTGATGAGCACACATGCCCTATAGCAAAAACCTCTCAAAACAAACAAACAAACAAAAAGAGATTTGGAATCGAGCACTTGAAGAGAGAAAGAAAATACATAGTAAGCCCAAAGAGCATTGAAAAAACTCAAAAGCTACACATGCACAGCCAAAATAAGAAAAACACCGGTGGTGCCAATGATGTTGTTGCTCCTATAGGGTCTTCCACTTTCTGAATTCTGTACAAAGCTTTCTGAAGCCAAGGGGAAATACGTCTGATTTAAAGGCCTTGAACTCTCTCACTGCCACTGCAAATATTGATGTCACACCTAGGGAGTTGTCAAGTAAAATGTAAAATGTTCACTTAAATTTCAATGAAAGATGAACCATTCTTTTAAAAATGTAAGTATGACTCAAATATTACATGGGACTTTAAAATATATATATATACACACACACACACATTTTTGTATAGTATATATTTAAATTCAGGTAAGCAACAAATATATTTACATATACAAATATATGATATCATATACATTATCATATTATTATTGATATGTTAGTCATATATTATTAATACATGATATAACTGTGATCATTTAGCTCTGTTGATAAGTATTAGTTGCTTATCTGTGATTCTAATTTAACTGGGTGTTCTGTACCATTATTTGCTAATTTGGTAACATTAGTCATGCCCCTTACTTTCAAAGTTGAAGTTACTATCTCACATTGCTAAAGAACCAGTCTTCACTCTATTTTGTCATTGCCTTTTTAAACACACCTTAGGAAGGATGACAGAAAACAATGAGAATGACTGAGAACATAGCCTTATTTCCTATTCTTTGTAAACCAAAATTATGTGCAAGCTCTGAATTCATTCCTAGGAATCTCCCAAAGCTCTCATGCAAATAGAGCCATTGAAGGACTTGCCATCACATTGCTCCAGACATGCTCACACGTGTCCAGTCCCTTGAATAAATGAACCCTAAGTTCAATGTGGGCCCCAAGTGAAATCTGGTATTCGGTTAAGGAGAAACTACAATTATTAATGATAAGAGTTTCACAGAGTAGCCTCAACTCTATCAATGATAAGACTTTTAAGAAGTTGTTCCCTGCCAAGGTTTTAATGTCATTCTGAGTTTCTAGACTTTTTTTTTTCCTAGTAATTTTAAAAATATATCCTTTCACACATTGTGAATTATATAAACATAACATTAACTATTTTATAATTTAAAGTATACATTCTTATTCTAGTTTTGTTTTCACTGATATAGTAAGATTTGCTTTCCTAAAATGTAGACCATTTTCAGTGTTCTGAAATTAAGATTTAGAAACAGTATCTATGGGGCCAGCAGATGGAATGGGGGTTAAAGAGGCTGGACTCCCTCATGGCTGACCGTAATTCGGGTCTTGGACCTGGCAGCTTGATTTCTCACTTTCTTTCTCTCTCTTACTCTGTCCCTCTCTGGTCAAATTTAAATAAAAAAATATATAAATAAATAAAAATAATTCTTAAAAACATCTTTGTAAGTATGCTAAATAACAAAAATTAATAATCTACCAAATATTGATTTAAAAATATCTTGCTTTTCTGTGGAATTCTTTTTGTTTTATTTTGTTAATTTTGGGATAACTTAGTGATTTGAATAAGTATATTGATTTAGCAAGTCCTTTACCTATTTATATTTATGTCCTCCTGATCATTCCTTTCTCTTTTCCTTCTCTGTGTAGTCTTGCCTATCTGTGGACACATTCGTATGAAGAACTTGATCAGGCAAAATAGAATAATCCACATGCATAGACAATGAAGGAAGCACTTTGATAAATCTCACTGAAATTGGACAATGTAATTAAAATTTTACATAGTTAAAATATACTAGTATATGTACCCATGTTCTTAAGATTTTATCCTTCAGAATTTGAATATTGAGTAATCTCATAAGGTACCATGATGGCTATGTCATTACAGGAATCTGTTACAACGATTTCAGAAATACACAAAAAGGGAGACCAGCAATTAGCGTAATGGCTATGTCGTTGAACTCCCATGTAGCTGATGGCGGTTCAAGTCCCAGACCCGGTGGATTAAACTCACACTGAGCGCATGTACATGCATGCCAAGATCCTAAGAGGAGAATAGGATTGCGGCATGGCCATCCCCCCTTGGGGGAGAGGGAGGATTTCTCACTTTCTATCTCTCTGTCTCTCTCTGTCTTTCTGGCAAGCACAGACTCCCTATAGGAAAAACCTCTCAAAGAAAAAAAAATACACAAAAGGGAACTGGCAGTGGTGTGGTGGTTGGGGTGCTGGAATCCTACGTAGCCAACCATGGTTCAAATACTGGATCCAGAGATTTGAAAATCATGCCAGATTCCACATGCATACATGTCTGAAATCCCAGGAGGAGAATGGAGGAGAAGGGATTGAGAGATAGCCATCCTCCCTGGACATGTAACTTCTAATTTTCTCTCTTTCTTTCTCTGATAAGTGAAAGTGCCCTATGGAAAAAAAAAAATCCATGAAAGGACTTTAAAAATTTAATGGAAAATTGAGCTAAAGCTTGATTATATTTATTTTTAAAAAGTTGAAATTCATGCATAGTTTTTTTTCATAATATAACTTTTCCATGATCTTTTTGTATACTCCCACATATTTGATACAAGATGCTAAATAATGTTTTACTTTGCTTGTAAATTTTAGCTCAGGAAATCAAATTTAAATAAAAAAATATATAAATAAATAAAAATAATTCTTAAAAACATCTTTGTAAGTATGCTAAATAACAAAAATTAATAATCTACCAAATATTGATTTAAAAATATCTTGCTTTTCTGTGGAATTCTTTTTGTTTTATTTTGTTAATTTTGGGATAACTTAGTGATTTGAATAAGTATATTGATTTAGCAAGTCCTTTACCTATTTATATTTATGTCCTCCTGATCATTCCTTTCTCTTTTCCTTCTCTGTGTAGTCTTGCCTATCTGTGGACACATTCGTATGAAGAACTTGATCAGGCAAAATAGAATAATCCACATGCATAGACAATGAAGGAAGCACTTTGATAAATCTCACTGAAATTGGACAATGTAATTAAAATTTTACATAGTTAAAATATACTAGTATATGTACCCATGTTCTTAAGATTTTATCCTTCAGAATTTGAATATTGAGTAATCTCATAAGGTACCATGATGGCTATGTCATTACAGGAATCTGTTACAACGATTTCAGAAATACACAAAAAGGGAGACCAGCAATTAGCGTAATGGCTATGTCGTTGAACTCCCATGTAGCTGATGGCGGTTCAAGTCCCAGACCCGGTGGATTAAACTCACACTGAGCGCATGTACATGCATGCCAAGATCCTAAGAGGAGAATAGGATTGCGGCATGGCCATCCCCCCTTGGGGGAGAGGGAGGATTTCTCACTTTCTATCTCTCTGTCTCTCTCTGTCTTTCTGGCAAGCACAGACTCCCTATAGGAAAAACCTCTCAAAGAAAAAAAAATACACAAAAGGGAACTGGCAGTGGTGTGGTGGTTGGGGTGCTGGAATCCTACGTAGCCAACCATGGTTCAAATACTGGATCCAGAGATTTGAAAATCATGCCAGATTCCACATGCATACATGTCTGAAATCCCAGGAGGAGAATGGAGGAGAAGGGATTGAGAGATAGCCATCCTCCCTGGACATGTAACTTCTAATTTTCTCTCTTTCTTTCTCTGATAAGTGAAAGTGCCCTATGGAAAAAAAAAAATCCATGAAAGGACTTTAAAAATTTAATGGAAAATTGAGCTAAAGCTTGATTATATTTATTTTTAAAAAGTTGAAATTCATGCATAGTTTTTTTTCATAATATAACTTTTCCATGACCTTTTTGTATACTCCCACATATTTGATACAAGATGCTAAATAATGTTTTACTTTGCTTGTAAATTTAAAGAAAAAATTCTTTTAAATGTGAACACTACATTTGTTATAGAACTTGAGCAGCAACTAATCATGGGAACTGATTATCTTTTTGTTTTTATAAACTATAAAATAGTCTGATTATGTAAAACAGTCAAAGATACAAAATTTGCTTAAATTAGATTTTGAATGTTAGATCTGCTCTACGTTAGTAAGAACAATTATAAAATACACTTTGAAAGAATTGCTAACCTGCTCAATGAGAGAAATACACTGGGTCCATTGACATTTGACAACATGTTTTTATGAGACTGAAACTCAGGGTTAAAAATATTTCTTTTATTATTATTTTATTTATTTTTTTTATTCTTTTATTTTCCGATGAGAAGTGTTGCCCTCACCCCTCATTACAGGCAGGGTGTGGGTGGAGGGTGTGTGTGTGGTAAACTCTCTGCATGGGAGACAGCCACACCATAATCCCTTCTTCTGCATTCTTCTCTGGGGATTTTGGGCACTGATGCACACATGCCCACATGTTTTTCAAGTCACCTGGTTCAGGACTATAACCACCCCGTTTAAAATGTGAGATCCAGCTGCCTTTACCATCATGCCACCAGCTAACTGTGGATATTTCAGTTAGAGGAATTATAAACTGATTGAATGGTAGTGTTCAAATAATTCTGGCTAGTGAATTAACATTAATATCAGTCTGCAATAGTGATTCAAAAAGTTCTGCCCTCAATTATTTGTGTTTACTATCCATAACATGGGTGAAGAATGACATCAACCAGGCAGAGAACAAATACATAGTAAGATAAAAATAAACTTATAAAATCATCTTACATAGGATGATGGGCCAGGTTCTACAAGATGACTTGCAATAGATACTCACATCTAAAAACCCAAATGTAGTAAAATAGTGCCCTATAGATGAAAAATAAGAAAAAGAAAGAAGACAAAAAGAAAAAATTCAATGTGAGTTTCAATTCCAAAAAAATGTTAGTCATGTATTATGTGGCATTACTGAGATCTTTTGACTAAAGGATATGAACCATTTCCAGTATGTTGCTCCAACCTTCCCAGAATGATGTGCCCAATATTGAAAAGAATACACACATGCACACACACAGACTGAAAACTAGAAATATAAAGGATAGAACTATAAAGGATAGAACAGGAATGGTAAAGTTATTTTTAAAACTTCAACCTCAGAAAGAGTTAATTACAGGGAACCAGCAGTTAGCGTAATGGCTATGTCGCTGGACTCCCACGTAGTCGACCGTGGTTCACGTCCCCGACCCAGTGGCTTAAACTCATGCTGGGCACGTGTGCATGCGTGCCCAAGATCCCGAGAGGAGAATGGAGAAGGGATTGTGGTGTGGCCATCCCCCCGAGGGGGTGATTTCTCGCTTTCTGTCTCTCTGTCTCTCTCTGTCTGTCTGGCGAGCGCACACACCCTATAGTGAAAACTTCTCCAAAATAAAAGAAAAAAGAAAGAAAGAGTTAATTACAGAAATTAGAAATATCCAGTCAGTGTCAAAGTTCATAGTTTTTCAAATTTAAAAACAGGAGATAAAAATATCTATTTTTGAATGTTTTAATCATTGTGGGGAAAAAATAAGTGTTAAAGAAAATATCTGAGGCATTCTTGGTTTCATATCCTGTATGTAAGATACTCAGAAGTCACCACTTCATTCTAACAAGTTCCAAACAAATTAAAAAATCAATGATTCTTCTGTCTTAGGCTGTTTTTATACTGCTTTTTAAAAAAATCCTAAGCCTTTGTGTTTAATTTTATTTATTTATCTTTAAAATTTTTGCCAGAAGATGTGTACACTTGACAGAGAAAGAGAAACAGAGAGAGACAGAGAGACAGAGAAAGCAACGTTCATGGGAGATGGTCACAACACAATCCATTTCCTTCTCCTCCATTTCTTCCTCCTTCTGGAATCTTTGTACACATATACACAGCCTCAAGCCACTGAGTCTGAGACTCAAACTGTGTAGTCAACCATGTGGGATCCAGCCGAACTAACCACCATGCCACGAGCTGGCCTGACTGCTCTAAAAATTATATAGAGCCAATATTTACAAACTCATGATTCTGGTAGTTTGAAAGCCCAAATGCCAAAGCCTACAGCATAGCTGATGGAAGGACAGAAAATGACAGGCACTACAGAGGTTGTGAGCAGCTTGTTCTCTCTCTCTCTTAATAACAACTACTCTCACAAGAACTAACTTCTTTCCTTTTCATATGAGCTCCAAAACTCTCCGGGACTGAGAGTTATCATTAATCTATTCATGAGACTGTTGTTTCCATGAGACAATCACCACAAACCTACTAGATCTCACCACCTTTCAATATCAAACAGAAAACTTAGGAGAACAAATTGTGGTCCAAACTATAACATCTTAGGTCTGGAAAAGTCTGAGATCATAGGACCAGCCAGTGCCATGAAAAATTGAAGAAAATTGTAAGAGAATTCAGAGAATTACAACTTACCAAGGCAGAAACCAATGGGCAAATATCCCATAGGAATTTTTGTGGTGGGAATGGAAACCTGAACTGTACTTGGGAAGTTGCTTGAGGCTCACTGTGGACCACTAAAAACCCTATGGCAGGGATCAGCAGATGGCATAATGGTTATATCACTGGACTCCAACATGACCAACTGTGGTTTGAGTCCCAGATCTGGTAGCTTGAAACTCAAACCAGGTGTGTGTTTATGTGTGTCAAAAATCCTAAGAGGAGAATGGAGAAGAAAGGATTGAGGCATGGCCATACCCTCTGGATCGTTTCTTTCTGTCTCTCTGATGAGCTTACATGCTCTATAGCAGAAATCTCTCAAACAAACCAAAAACCTCTAGGTTTTAAGCCCTGTGCATGGGGAGTCAGACCCACATGGCCAATTTTCTTTCGAATCCCAGCACTGTTTATCAAAAAAAGAAAAAAAAAAAATCTCGACGTGTGTGTTTCTATGCCCCAAAATGTAATGGTATGGATAAATGGAGAAAAAAAAATTGCAATGTGACCATACCTAACTGAGTGTGTGGGAGGTTACTTTCTCTCTCCCTTTCTCTTTCTCTTGCTTTGCTGCGCTTTCTCCCTTGTAAGTTCACACACATTTCTAATATCCTGAAAGAATGAAGAAATGGAGAGGAAGAGGTTGTAACATGACCATGCCCCATTGTGGGAATGCTAATTCCTTCTCTCTGTCTTTATCTCTATCTCTCCCTGGTGAGTGGACATTGCTATCTGGCAATAAAAAACAAGACAGTAAACTCTGACATAAATTCTGGATTCTTGGTTATAATGATATCTGAATATACCTCATTGATTATAATAGATGCACCTTTATGAAGGGAGTGTTTATAATGCAGGGAGGGTATGTAAGTGCAAGAGCTGGGGGAATGGGGGAAATCTCTGAACCTTCTGCTCCATTTTGCTACAAACTTAAAAACTGCTTTTAAAATAAAGTCTACTTAAAGAAAAATAAGATATATGTGATGTCATTAGATAGCACTTGGACCAAAATCTATAGTAAGAGAAATTTTTACTCTATGTTTACAAAAGATGCAAATCTAATTGGCTAATTTGGTTTTGGTTATTGTTGTCCCTTAACCATATTCTGTATGATTGTTTGTTTGGATGTTGTAGAGATTTCTTACACTAGATGATAAAAATGGGCTGAAAGACATTTAAAGTCCCTCAAAGCTCTAGACTTAATAATGCTAGCATCTTATTTAAATGAGTTTCGAATTATCTTTGCCTTGTCTCCTCTCCGCACTATATTTAGAGTATTTTATATTTTTCAACATACACTCTGGCATAATAGATATTAAAAGAAATGTCCTGTACCAGCAGTTGGCGTAATGGCTATGTCACTGGGCTCCATGTAGTTGACCTGGACCCGGTGACTTAAACTCATGCTGGGCACATGTGCGTGCATGCCAAGATCCCGAGAGGAGAATGGACGAGAACGGATTGTGGTATGGCCATACACCCTGGGGGGTGATTTCTGGCTTTTTGTCGCTCTGTCTCTCTCTGTCTTTCTGACAAGCGCACACGCCCTATAGCAAAACCTTTCAAAAAAAAAAAAATTCCAAACCTTCAAATGGACATTAGGTCCTTAACTGCACATGAATCTGCTTTAATAACTATGTCGATAAAGAGAACTGTAATTTTTTTCTCACTTAAATGGTAATTTTCTTGAGGGCCATGTCATATGTATGCTATCATAGGAAATGACAGAATATATCAGGAAACAGTTAGATCAAGACAGAACAGAAGACCGTCAATGGAAATGACTGTGAAAGAAAACTAAAAACGTTAGGATTTAACATGAAAACATGATAATAGGGAAAACAAACAGACAAACAAATACACAAAAATTTCAGCAGAAACAAGAGTGCCATAAAAGAAAATGCTGTCAAAAGTAAGAAAAGACTGACATTTAAAAAGCTAGAAACCATGAAAAGGGGAGAATATGGCACAAAAGGTAAACACAGTTCACAAATAGTGTTTGGAACATGTCTAAAAACAACTAGCAATATAAGAGTGTTGAGAGGTACTAGGGTACATTGAAATTAAGTAATTTTTTTAAAGGTTTTTGCCAGCGATAAGACAGAGACAGAAAGAGGGATTGTGAGAAATCACCCCTCAGGAGGGATGGCAATGCTGCAATCTCTTCTCCACCTGGGATTTTGGGCATGTACACCCGCGTACTTGGAGTGATGTTTTTAGTCAGTGAGTTCAGGACTCAAACTGCAGTCAGCCATGTGGGAATCCAATGCCTTAACCACTATACCACCTCCTGGCCCCAGAAATTAAGTCAATTCATTGTTGTTTTTTTTAATTTTATTTTTTTTATTATTATCACAATCTTGTTTATATTACATTGATTAAAGAATTTTAGCAAGGAAAGTATCCTGACAAAGGAAAATATCAAAAATTTGCACCAAGCTCTCCTGCGTGGCTGCAGCTCTGGCAGTGGGTGCTCAGCGAGACAATAGCATCGAGTCTGGAAGAGCTACAGAAATATCTAGAAGTAAAGGTGTTATTGGAAAAGGCCAGTAGGAAACAAGTACATTATGCCCTTACAGCTGAAAAATCCAAAACTGAGACAGAAATCAAGAACAAGATGCAGCAGAAATCACAGGGAAAAAAACAAAACAAAACAAAACAAAACAAAAGCAAAACAGAACTTCTTGACAATGAAAAGCCAGCTAGTTGCTTTGGTTGCTCTCATTACAACAGGATATACAGTGAAAATCAGCAATTATGGATGGGATCAGTGAGATAAGTTTGTGAAAATCTACATTACCTTAACTGGAGTTCATCAAGTTCCTATTGAGAACATGCAGGTGCATTTCACAGAAAGGTCATTTAATCTTTTGGTTACTAAGAGTTACTCCATGATGGTGAACAATCTTTTGAAACTCATCTCTGTTGAAAGCAGTTCAAAAACATTTAAGACCAATACAGTGCTCATATTATGTAGAAAGAAAGCAGAAAACACACGATGGGACTACCAGATCCAGGTTGAAAAAGAGTGCAAAGAGAAAGAAAAGCCTTCCTACGACACTGACACAGATCCTAGTGAGGGACTGATGAATGTTCTAAAGAAAATTTATGAAGATGGAGATGATGATATGAAGCAAACCATTAATAAAGCCTAAATGGAATCAAGAGAGAAGCAAGCCAAAGGAGAACCAGAATTTTAAGACTTAAAGACCTCTCAAGAACTGTGATGTGGAAATTCTGATGTTTTCAATAAGAGAATGTTGGCGAGCAGCACATATAAATTGACAGATAACTATTTACATAGCCTTGTAAGTAAAGACAGTGAATTCTCCATGTCCTCCTGGAGAATTTATTTAAATAAAGTATGCTTATTAAACACTTCCTCCAAAGATGATTTCATTAGCACCCTTGACCATTTTGTTCAAAAAAAGGATTATATTGCATTATTTGAAATAATGAAAATGCTATGTATTTTTTGTTCAGTTAAGAGATAGAAAACAAAAGTATTTGTTTGCCTAAGTTAGTGACATCAATTCTAGTGTAAGAACAAGAAAGTGTAAAACTTGAATTTTTACATAAAATACAAATTTGTACTTGTTCTTGGAAGTTGATGTCTTACTACCAGCTGCAATGCATTACCGTGTACCAGTAATTCAGTTACAGATGATCCTCTGTATTTAAATATATGTGTTTATGCACCTATAGAACTGAAACTAAATAGAAACTTGACAAGAATAGATAAGCATTTTTGTATATACCAGTTAGAAAGTTTTACCATGAGTCAGAGGGCTTATAAAAGTAATAACCATAAAGCTAAAATAATTAACTTGAAAATCCATCCATTCCTATATTCAATAAATTTAGATTTTTTAATGAAAAAAAAATTGCACCAAAATAAGCTTTTACTAACTTATAATAATATGTCTGAACAGAATGTACTTTGAAACAGTAAGAGGATTAGACATCAGTTTGAAAAGAGCCAATAGTAGACAAATGTAAATTTTGCTAATATTTCAAGAACAAATATCGAACTTTAGTAAAGCTTGGGTGGAAAAATGGTGAGATCATTGATACTTTACAGAAAGTTTATGGAATAATGTCCTAAAGAAATCAGTAATGTACAAATTGGTAATTCATTTTTAAGGATAAGATGTTGAAAATGATGTTTTCAATGGTAGATCATACACATCAATTTATGAGGGAAAAAACCTAATCTAATTCATGCCCTAACTGATGTGGACCAATTCTTGATAACAATTACAATAGCCAACACAAGAGAAATCTCAATTTTCAGTTTATAAAATCTGACTGGAAAACTGAAGTTGAGAAATCTTTCTGAACCATGAGTCAGTTGCAGACAAGGGCAGATTCTGATGGAAATTTTAAACAACCGGGATCAAGATTCTGAAGCACTTTTTAAAGACTTGTAATGGGAGATGACACTTGGTTTACTAGTACGATCCTAAAGACAAAGCACAATCAAAGCAATGGCTACCATGAGATAGAAGTGGTCCAGTCAAAGCATTAATAGACTTACTAATAAGAGCAAATGTCATGGCAACAGTTTTGGAGACTGCTCAAGGTATGTTGCTTGTTGACTGTCAGAAGGGCAAGGAATATTAACATCTGTTTATTATGAGAGTTTTTTTGAAAGTGTTAGCCAAACCTTTAGTACAAAATTCCCAGGAATGTTCCACAAGATAGTCCTTCTCCTCAACAATGTTCCAGTTTATTCCTATCATAAAAGAAGAGCAATTCTGAGGTAGTCTTAATAGGAAGTCATGGGGTTTCCACCCACAATCCTGACCTGGCTCCTTCTGACATACCTTTGTTTCTTAGTCTTATAACAAACTTTAAGAACACCCACCCATTATTGATTAGTCAATAATGTAAAAATTGCTAAAGGATATAGAAACACAGTATATGAATGTCAATACCAGAAAAAAAGAGTGTGTGTGAAAGAGGAGGGTCTGAGGAAGGACATTTAGAAGAAAAATGGGGAGGCAAAGCATTAATGGGAGAAAGAAATGTGGTATTATCTGTTGAAGATCATTTATAGTTTTATCAACTAGACTAGGGAGAAATGTCCACCTGTTGAAATATTCATTGTGTAAGCTAAATAATGTGATTTAATGTGTAAAAGAAAATGAAATTTTAAAATGAGAAAAAAAAAGATCTCTCCAAAAAAAAGAGATTGTATTGACATGGTTCATTCTCAGGACTCTCAGATCTTTAGGGATGAACTAAGTAAATGACTAGTAGGAGAAAAAAAGTTCCAATATAATTTTACTTTTTTAAAAACTTCATTTTTCCCATAATCTTTTGGAATTTCCCTTGTATAATGATGTTCTCATCATAAACAAGTCAAGTTTTATTGTAAAACCATAAATTTGGAAATTATAACTCTCTAAGTAAGTTTGGTGCTATAAATAAATGTATTCTATCAAGCAGTTATTAGAAGAAACCAAAAATTACTACACTGCTTATGTTATCATGGGTTTCTATGAAAGTGTTGAAACAGAATGTATTTAGAAAAATTTGTAATAAATCTCTATTTTTAACCTTTATAATATAGAAAGCATGTTATTTTGTGCTTATAACTCTGTTGCAGTACTAGATAAAATATAAAATTGAAATATTTTTATTCATTCACTCTTAACTCACCTTTCAATATCATGAACATAAACATCAACAAGTAGAATTATATAGTGCCTTATTGATGACCTTAATAGTAGTGAGATTGTGGGAAAATAGATATTTGCACATACTGCTGGCAGGAAAATACATATATATTGTAAATACCAATTTAGCAATATGAATAAAAACCTTAAGAAATACTTTAGTGGTCTAACTTAGAAATTTCTCTTTCAGAGACATGTGTAGGAAATGACATTTAAGTGTATCGAGACACGTATAAGGAATATTCACTACAGGACAGTTTATACTAGGAATATTAAGTAAACAATTGTGGGCCAGCCACGTGCGGTGATGGTTAAGGCAGCTGGAATTCACATCCCCAACTGAGTAGTTCAAGTCCCAGATCCAGTGGCTTGAAAAACATGCCAGGCACATGTATGTGTGTGTCCAAAATCCTGAGAGGAGAATGGAGGACAGGGGATGGTCATCCCCCCAAGGGATGCTTTCTCACTTTCTCTC
>NW_006159649.1:1175699-1194481 GCF_000334495.1 Tupaia belangeri chinensis
CCTGTCTCTCCTGTGAGTAGGGAGAATGTGCCCTACAGGAAACAAAACAAAACAAAACAAAACAGACGATATAAATGCCAAAGGTGAATGGATTGAATAAATTATAATATATTCATAAATAGAATACTACATAATCCTTCAAAATTATGGAATTGAAGCAAAATAATTTCCATAATGTTATGTCTATGGGACTGTATTATAAAATAATCTTCATTTTGTGATTAAAGTGATTATATTTTATGTATATACAAAGGAAAATTCCAGAAGATAAAGTATTCACACTAATGGTAGACCTCTATTTTGTAAATGTTTAAAATGGACCATATCTTACTTTCATAATCAGAAAAAAATATATGCACTTAATAAAATTTAAAAATACCATCATAGCTTGGTTTGTATTACCAGAAGGAAATACGTTATTTAAACAGGAATACATGATATCTTAGATTAATTTAAAAATGGAATTTTAGGACTAATGTATTTTTGCCTTATAGTAGGAGGGCAAGAATTAGAGTTATGGTAAAACACAATCCAAAAGCAACAGGGAGACCATATTCTCAGTGGCTTACATAAAGTCCTGTATTATGGAATGTAGCAATGATGAACTAGGTACACATGGATTCTATTTTAACTGTGTTTCAATAAATGCTTAGAAATAATGCTGAGAAAACTGTCAGGATCCATTGGTGGTTGCACTAACACAAATGTTGAAAACTTATTCCAGATGTTAAGATAGGTTGAATATATGAGTGGACTCTCTTACCCAAATTGTTGAGTTATCTATTTTTGGATTTCAGTGCCCTTCATCCTACATTTGCTCATGTACTAACTGCTTTTATGATTACTAACTTTACAAATAATGTAATTAACTTTTCAAATTAAATAATATTTGTAATAGTCAATAATGTGTGTATGTATATATATTATATATCATGTAACTTTAATTTATTGAACTTGTAACTTGTAAATGAATTCTAAAATAATAACCATCATATTATCTCCTATTCAGAACTTTAGAATTGAAGAGTTTCACTTTCTTGACGTTACAGGTAAAGGAAAGTTTCTTAAGCACTTATGAAAGATTAAGTTTAAATTTGACTACAGTGAATATTGTTAAATTATGAAATGAGGTTTTGTTTCAATTTTCAAAATTAGGGACTATTACCCCCAATTGTATGCAAAGAGGATACAGACTATTTTTAAATACATGAGTGTATAGTAGCGTGTGATGAAAGCCTTTAAGGCTTCCTACATTTCTTTTTTAATTTTTTTTAAGTTTGCTGTAGGGGGAATGCACTCACCAAACAGATGGGGGCAGGGATCTTCCCCCAGTGGGGATGGCTATACTGCAATCCTTGCTTATCCATTCTCCTCTTAGGATTTTAGGATTGCATGCACATTTGCATCTTAATTTTCAAGCCTCCAGATCCAGAACTTCAGCCTCAAATTTGACCATGTAAGATTGAATCACCTTAATCTCTATACCACTTGCGGGCCCACAGCATCCTACATTTTAATAAAGACTTGATTTCTTACATATGCAAGTGGAAGAAACATTGTGAGCTTTCATTCACGTGTATGTAAATAAATATTGAATGTCGTCCACAAAAATAATTGATTCCAGGTTATATAATTCTTGGAAATAGGATTTATAGAAAAGGTAGAAATATTACAAATTAAATAACACATTAACAGAATGAAATGGTCAGAGTAGGACAAATAAAGATAGATTATCAAGACAAATAAGACAAATTAGAGGAACAAGAGACGATAATAGTACAAGAGATTCTAACACTAATTAAGCAGAATTAAAAGAGCCCTTCTGGATTCCATTCTAAGTACTAGAGACCTCAGGCCAAACTAACTCTGAGTTACTATTTTCCCCCTTTGCTCCTTATCTATCAAACAGGATCAACCTGTTTAAACATGTATTTCCTATCTTTGATCATTAAGTCTTTCCCATTTTCTTTACTTGATACATAAGGTCTATGTCGTTTTGGTCTTCATCTGATCTTGAACAGAGTGAAGAACACAAACAGTACTCTTGATGCCACAAGGGCAAGTTATGTCTAGCCCATCTAAGTTGTCTATGATCACGTGTAGACACTGAGCAGAATGAGAAGTTGAGTATTCACAGGCAAAATATAGCTAGAGGCCTCAAGTTCTGAAGAGAAGATCAGGTCATAATGTGTATGTGTGTGTGTGTGTGTGTGTGTGTGTTCGTGTGCTTTTCTCTGTGATTTGAGTTGCCATGGTGAGGAAGAAGGACCATGAGGTTGTTCACAGAGAAAAAAATCACGATAAAATGAAGATTTGATTCTTTTTTCCTCGTGACTTCATTATTCTTGCTTAAAGTACTTCCTTATAGTGCATTTGGAATTGTTCCCAACATTGCTCCAATATTGCTAGTCTTAATTAATATAAACAAAATCTCATACAATTCTTTGTCATTTCTGCATCACCTAAAATCCTAAATACTCTGCTTATCAAAAAGAGAGGCCTTGAAATTGCTAAAATGCCTAATTAACTGTGTAACTACTCTGAGAAGAGGTTTTGCTCTTCTTTTGTCTTTAGAAAAATAGCGTTTAAAAAGATCACCTTGGGCGGGACCAGCAGTTATCATAATAGCTATGTTGCTGGACTCCCATGTAGTCGACCGCACTTTGAGTCCTGGACCCGGTGGCTTAAAACTCACACTGGGCGCATGTGCGTGCGTGCCCAAGATCCCGAGAGGAGAATGGGGGAGAAGGGATTGTGGAGTAGCCATCACCCCTAGGGGTTGATTTCTTGCTTTCTGTCTCTCTGTTTCCCTCTGTCTGTCTGGCGAGCACATGCGCCCTATGGCAAAAACCTCTCCAAAAACAAAAAAAAAAATCACTTTGGGGACTAGCATGTGGAGTAGTGATTTGGGTGCAGATCTCATCTTGTTAACCACAGTTATAGTATGGACCAGCAGTTGAAATTTACTCAAGGGGCATGATGCATATTCAGGATCCTGAGCGGAGAATAGAAAAAAAAAAAAAAAATCATACTGCTACTTGAAGTAACACTCTCTAAGAAAGAACCAGGATGAAAGATGATGAAAAATGGTGAGTTTGTAAGTATTTTTACTAGCAAATAAACAAATCAGAATAAAATGTTAAAGAAATGTTCCTTGGCTTATGACAGGATTGTGTCCTCACAAATGTATTGTAAGTTGAGATGGTTATGAATGGAAGGCACAGCTGGAGTGGCACAGGCTGTGGGGTACTGCTGAGTGATGCTGGAAGCCATGTGGGAAGGCTCCAGTTCACATCCCAGATTCACTTGGACACCCACGTGTACCTGTGATCCCAGCTGGCTGAAAGGCTGGAAGGAGAACTGTAGCATGAAGACTCTGTCAAAGGTGCCTCTCTGTCCTGTATCTCTTTCTCAAGAAAGAACGAAAGAAGTGTAAAAAAAAGAAAGATTGTCAATCGAAGATGTATTTAATACACCTAATTACCAGAACATTGTAGTATAGATTAACATATCATAAATATGACTAGAATTCTTATATTAGCCTACCATTGAAGAAAATCATCTAACATAATGTCTATTTTACAATAAAGTGTTGACTATCTCATGGAACTTGTTGAATACTGTGCTGAAAGTGAAAGGCATAATGGTTGTGAATGTACTTGAAGTATGATTTCCACTGAATGCATTTTGCTTCTGCATGATTGTAAAGTCAAAAATTCATTAGGTTGAATCATCTTAGGTCTGGGATAATATGTATGTGATATCTTCAAAAAATTTATTGAAAGTTCATATAATGAAAACACAATGCATGGATTTCAGATATTTTGACCAAAACCAAGTCTAATTTATAGTTTCCACAAACTTTTTGTAGTCCTCTTATATATGTACTATGTTGGTAAATGTGACAAAGAGTTTATGGTCTAGATTTCTAAGTCAAATTAAATCAATATCATAGAAAGTAAGAATATGGGATTATTACACATCATTTGTTTAAGCTATTTTTTCTTACATCGATGAAGCTTTGATCTAAAAATCTTAAGCCATTCTTTAATATGTGGCTATGATGGCCACAAAGTGAAAAAAAAAGCTTACATAAGATTCTCCAGGCTTTTATGTCACTGTCCACTTTATGAAGCGAGTTTGCCTTTCTGGGCCAACCAATGCATTTCTTAGTCATCCATCTGGGAGGTGGAGTTAGGTCACCTAATCTCAACCAATTCATGAAGGAAATTCTGAGATGATATTGAAGTAAAGCAGCCTGGTCTACATACATACAAATGCCAACATTTCTGTCTCAAGAAAGTTTAAGTCATTCTGTTTTGTCTTTCTTATGCCATTTGAAAAACGGTAATGGGACCAGCAGTTAGTGTAGTCGACCGTGGTTCAAGTCCTGGACCTGGCACCTTAAACTCACGCCAGGCACGTGTGCGTGCGTGCCCGAGATCCTGAGAGGAGAGTGGAGGAGAAGGGATTGCAGCGTGGCCATCCCCCCTGGGGGGTGATTTCTCACTTTTTATCTCTCTTTCTGGAGAGTGCAAGCGCCCTGTAGCAAAAACCTCTCCAAAAAAAAAAGTAATAACTGTGACCATTATCACTGAGATATGTTTTGAAGGCTCTCTACATCAGTCCTTATCTGCCTACTCTGTCCAAGTAAAGAAGATAAGAGGAAGATTATTTTTTTGCCACTGCTAATTCTTGAGTTGTTTGTTTTCCAAGAATTGTATGCCTATTAGAAAATAATGTCACCAGAGATCCAAAGATACAAGTGTAAATGCAGTCATACTAGCTCATACGACAGAAACAAACACAAACCTAGCATTCTTCTCTGTCACTAATCAACACATATCTTCCACATGGAGTCCATAGCATCTTAGAATTTCTATCACCTATAGCACCAAGTATCATTTACGTAAGGAGTGTGTACAGGGTGGGGTGGAGGACTGAGTTGGATGAAGGGTGGGCACATAGTGACATTGGTGGCTGGGGATAAGATGCTCGATGACAGAGAAAACAATAGATTTACATGCATTGTAGAATGAATACCATATAGGTTCCTAGTAAAACTCATCGTCATATTCTATAAACAGCTCTTGGATAAAAATGACATCACCCAAATTTTTGTTAAGGAGTATATAAGACCTCACGAGTTAAAGGTTTCTAATTTATTGTCTCTGCTCATCTTCATATGTAAAAAACACTCATGAGACTTAAGAAATCATCTGGTAGAGGTCTGGAACAAATTTTTAGAAAAAGGAACTTAATTACAGAAGATAGATAATCTTGCTTTTGATGCCTTTGGCAGCTTTCTTAGCAATATTTGTACATAATAATGACTTTCCTTGCTTTTCCCACTGGGAAGGGGAGAATGAAGTTAATATATCATCATCCTATAAGTCACATTAAATCAAATCCATTTACTCTCGAGCCTGAATCCTCAAATACACAGAGGTGGGGATTAAGTGTAGGATACAGAGGCAAGAGGAGGGAGGGAGTAACAAATATTGCATTATAGAAAGAATTTTTTAAAATACATATATATCTGTATATATAAGATATGTAGAGAGTATTTG
Source organism: Tupaia belangeri chinensis (assembly GCF_000334495.1). Taxonomy (NCBI): domain Eukaryota; kingdom Metazoa; phylum Chordata; class Mammalia; order Scandentia; family Tupaiidae; genus Tupaia; species Tupaia belangeri. The sequence continues at coordinate 1,181,270 of NW_006159649.1, forward strand.
GCCGCAGATACATTGCAGCATCATTAATTTTTTAGTCTAAGGGATTTTATGTAGTGAAAAAGCCAGTGTTCTCCCACATTGGTTAAATTAGGATTTCGTGTTGCACAGCTGACATAATGAAACTCAGTGTTATGGACAAACATGACTGACAAGACCATAACAACATCCGAGAGAAATCCAAACTGCAAAGAGAGCCCCAGTAATATGTGGTTTTCTGTAGGAAAAAAAAAGACTTGTAAGATCAAAAACCTATCATCTTTGGCATAGTTTGAGAAGACAAAGCTCACACACCAATATCATAAAAGATGTGAGAGATGATTTGTGCTATGAGGTATAGCTTAAACTTTATGGATAGATAATCTTTATACAAAGGAGTTTTTTTTTTTTTTTTTTGCCACAGGGCATGTACACTCACTGGAGAGAGACAGAGGAAGACAGTGAGAGGTATGGTGAGAGAGAAAGTAATAAATCACTCTCCAAAGGGGATGACCGTGCTGCAATCCCTTCTCCTCTATTGTCCTCCTGAGATTTGGAGAGTGCATGCACATCTGCGCAGCATAATTATCAAGTCATCAGGTCTGGAACTTGAACCATGGTCAGCCATGTGGGAGTCCAGCCACCTTAACCACTATGCCACCTGCTGGACCCTACACTTAGGAGTTTTATATTTATAGAAATTGATTAAAAACAAAACAAAACAAAGTAAAGCAAGAATTGAACAGAAACAAGACAGCTGTATACAGAAAGCTCAGTAGATTAAATATAACTTAAGCACGTTACCAGTACATGTTCTCATCAGTAGACTGTTCTGTGACGTCCTGACACATATTTTTTCTCGTTTTCTTTTTTCTGCCTTTCTTTGTTTTCCTATCTCTTCCTATTAGATAGTTGTTGCTTCCATATTGTGTTGCTCCTTGGGTGTTGAGTCTTTCCAAGAGAGTCTCCTGAAGTTTTATTTCATTCACCTTTCAGGCACAGGGCACGATTTTTGCTTTAGTAAAATCTTATAATGCCTTTTGCTGTTGAAAGTTATACTCAACACACTAATTTGTGTGTAGGAAGCAAATAGATTGACCAAATGTTCTGTAAAGGATGCTAAAGGGCATTCAAAGGCATTCTTTAACAATAGTAGGCAGAAATGAAAAATTGATCTTTTAATTCCAGGTAAGATTATGAGTTTAATCAAATGAAACTTGGTACATTCTGTATCTAATAGAGGACTTCAGGATTTGGAAATGCATACCTAGTATTAACCTTCATTTAATAAAAATCAGCCAATGTGGAAACTGGGGAAACTGGGAGGGCATCTTACGGTTGCATTTGCTGTGTTAGAGGGCAGTGACTTCAATCATCAAGTGTGGTCTTCTCACTCTGTTCTTACACACACTTCTGGCTGTTGTCCAGGTTACTCATAAGCTGCACCTGTCAGACACCAAAGCCTTCCATCCATCCCTCAGAGAGAATAAGGAAAAATGTTTTGACTCTTTGATTCTTTTATGAGTTTATATTTAAAATGTTTGTTTTATCCACACAGAGGTCCAGACTTCTTTCAGAGAACAAACTCATCACCAGTGTCAGAACTTGCAAAACCTGCTGTTGAGTCCGGAACACACACAAGTTACCGATCAGTTTCCACCCGTCCCTGCTCCCACCCACTCCCATCCTGTTTCCAATATACACCCAACCCACTCATAGATATCTGGCAGGAATTGGCTTTATACATTGCTGTGGTTCAAGCAGAACAAAAAACAAAGAATCTCTTTTGTCCACAACTAACCGCCAGTGAGAAAAATCATTCCATTGATGGGCACACCCAAAAACCATAGGTAAAGCAGATTGCATAAGTAAAACAGATTAGTGCTCAAACTCTCACACTCCCTACCGCATTTAAACCTTTCCTCTCTTGTTGAGTAGCTTTTGTTCTTATTGTAGCCTTTATTTTGTACATTTTCCCATGGCATCCTAAAGATATCCAGGATCAAACAATAGACAAGAGATGTTCTGAAGTATAAAGAATAAAAAGGACAACAAAAAACACATTCCTATCAATAAAAAATCTTTAATTCTGCATTGTCTTTGTCTGTTTTCTGTTATTGCAACAGAACACCTTAGTCTGAGAAATCCAGAAATAAGCCCAATATTGAGATGCCATCACCTGACCTTCCTGCTGTGCTTCCTCTTCCTCAGGAACCTACTCTTGTGATACTAACCCACTCCCAAGATAAGAGCATTAGTGCCTTCATGAGGGCAGAGAGCTCATTATCTAATCACATCTTAAAGGTTTCACTTCTTAATATTGTTACAATAACAATTAAATTTCAGCATGGGTTTTGGAGGCAACAAGCATTTAAATAATGGCATGCACTGAAAGCATGATCTCAAAGAAACTACCCACAGTTGTACAGAAAACAGGTAGCCAATACATTATGTAGCTCATTTTCCAAACCCAAACTGATCAATAGAGGTCGGATTTATTTTTATATCCCTTGGATGGAGTGATCAGTACAATTTTTTTCTACTTTTTTTTTTTTTGCCTTCTGTGATCCTGTCTTATAAAAATTCTCTACCAAGTGTTTTGAATTGAACTGGATAGCAGCTTCAGGCAAATCCATCTGTCACATACACTGAAAGACATTTTGAGGTCTTGCCTTTAGTAAACTATGACACCAGGGTGGTGGCACCATGTCACGTTTTCTGAGTTTTGCCTTCAAGTCCCTATCTTTGGTCATACCGTAATTTAAGCAGGTGAGTGATTTAGCAAGATTTCATTCTATCATTTTCTTGTTGTGAGTAGATCAGGTAACAAGACATGCAATTATCTCTCCAGAAAACAACCTCAGTAATTAAAACTGAGCACTCTAAAGGATTTAGATAACACCTTTCATCTAGAGAAAGAAAAGTCCCAAGAACTTTTCTTTTCAGATGGTGTCAGACCTTGTATTTATATATCATAATAAATGAATCTAGTGCTATAATTATTGTTGTTGCTCATTATGAAATAAATCTGTGTCACCTCGTCTTCATTTAAAATCATGGTACACAAATGACCTTTATGTAGGAGATTTAGATACAATGTATTGTTCAAGTTGTTCAAACTGTGAACAAAGCTTTCATTAATTTCCAGGCACAGAAAGGTTTTTTATGTACTGTTTGGACACTTCAGGTCTGTGAGGTCATTTTAGACAATACTAGGCCTTTTCTGAACAGAAGTAGTTTTGTAAAGGCCAACATACACAAATTAAAAAGAAATATATCTATCTATATCTTTAAAAATGTCAAGGAAAATCTGGTCAATTTCTTCTTTAGATTAATGTAAGACAGGAATGATCATACCAGGGCCATTAAGAAATGCCTTCCAGGAATACACACATTTAGTAAGAGTGATTCTACACTTCTGAATATTAGTGGCAAAGTTAAACTAATTGCATTTTTATAATAAAATTTTAATGATTTGGCTGGGGAAATATAGACATTTAGAAATGTAGATAAAGCTCTGGAAAGAAAAATAAATGCTAGAAGAAGTGAATCAAGAAAGATATAAATAAATTCATGCATAACAACACCCGTTATATTCCACCACATTTATAAAATAAAAATCAGACGCCTCTACACTTTTCTTTGCCTTTGTTGCAGTTACTTTAATAACACTTCAAGTCTAATGATTGAACTTGGCCAATCACAGTTCCTTACTTAACAAGAGAACAATACAGTTATAAGTATGTATCACATGCATACATTATGTTAAGCCACTTTAAATGATATCAAAGAGATAGAATGTTGTCATCGTTTTGAAACATTGATCAAGTAGAACTATTTTCAAAGGGACAGAAAGTTTTCATTTTTGTTTTCCCAAACATGAAAATACGTCAGATGATGAGGGTAATTTATAGAATTAAAGAAAAGAATATCTTCAATATTATAAATTATACTAATGTAATTGCCTAATATTTTTGTTTTTGTTTTTGCTTTGTTTTATTTTGTTTTATTTTCAGGAGCCTGCCAGATTATGCTCATGGCATCGATAAATCATAATCCCAATTCCTTACCGTTTCACATTCTTGTCTGGCTGGGAGAGCTTTCTACCTCCCTAGTGACTCAATAAAATCTGATTTGTCTCATCAAATAAAAGGATTTGAAGCCAAAACCTTCAAGCAATAAAACCAAAAATGTGGAATTCTCTCTGACTTTTGAACATTTTGGTACAATAATTCCTTTAAAAAAGACAAAAAGAAAAGAAAGTGTCTCTACTCTGTTCCTGGTTGTCTGTAGTGCTGATCAAAAACAGAAAGCTGTGAGTCTCCTTGGTAGACTGGACTTAGGACATTGTCACTGCTGTTTTTAGTTATGATGATGTGAACTTCAAATTCTATAGAAGCAACATTACTAGTAATACTCTTTTACATCCAACGTTTCTGACTGAATTTATATGAAGGTGTCAGATGGTAAACTTACCAACATAAATAAGTAGTTCATCCCTACATTTCCCAGTATTTTCTTTATTTTAAGAGGTAGTAGAATACTTTCATAGGGAGAAAGAAAGGCAGGGCAAGTGAAAGGATTCCTTTTCAAGTAATTTTAATGTTGAATTAGCTGTTATTTGTAAAATCTGTTTGTAGTATGAACAAAATTCTTTCAGTGAAATGTTCATTTGGAAGAGAAGAGAGATGGTAAACACTCCCTTTGTCCTGGACTTGCATTCTTCTAGGAAACCTATTGCCTTGTCACATAAAAGGAGTTGCAACCCACATGGCCATGACCATTCTTTTTTTCTTTTCCTTTTTAAAATATTTGTTATAGCATGTGTGCCCTTGCCAGAGAGAGATGGGCGGGTGGGCATGAGAAAGAACACCCTGGGGGGATGACCATCTTGCAATCCCTTCTCCACCATTATCTTAGGACTGGCACACATGCACACATGCTCAATATGTTTTTCAAGCTGCTGGTTCCAGAATTTGAACCTCAGAGTATCTGGCTATGTGGGATCTAGCCACTTTAACTACCATGCCAACAGCTGACCCAACATGGCCATTCTTAAAATTTTCTATCGCTATGCAAACAAGAATTCCATCAGAACTACTCTTTTCTTCTTTCTTGCCACATATTTATAATTGTCATAGCAGTACAGATTTGAGCAAAATAGGAAAACAACCAGGTAAGTTACTGAATTTCTAAATTATTTCAGTAAACTCAAAAATTATCCATGTTAGGATTAACACATAAATAACACTGTGAATTTAAATGTATAGAGTCAATCATCTAACTCTGCTTGATGCTAGAACTACAATGATGAACAAATATGAGGACTGCATTTTAAAAAGCATCAAGTCGCTTCAATGAGTTGTATCTTTAAATCTCTTAGGAAACATTAACTGTATCACTGGCAATGAGCACATTTTCTCAGGCTTCCAGATCACAGTAGAGCACAAGTCAAATCAAGTTTTAAATCAAATTTCCTTGCTTTTAATTTGCAGCAAACTTCTCAAATTCTATCATTTGAATTCTGCTATCTTCTTGAATGTAAGATTCCCACTTTGGTTTAAACTTTTATGGTCTCTTCCTGTATAATTCTTTGAAACTCTATGTCAGGAAAACTATATCTTTAGCATAATCTAAAGTGGTTTGTTAAAATATTCACAAATTCCCTGATTAAGTTAAATAGTAAGGAAACTGGAGTTATTGTCTGTTTTTTTTTTCACCTTAGGCATAATTACAATTAATAAAATAATTTACTTTGGAAAGCTTTGAATGCCTTAATTTTATTCCATCTGTTAAATGAGTTAATTGTCTAACAAAAATTGAAACAAAATTGAAAAGAAATAATAAGCAAAAAGTTAGGTACCCATAATTTTTTTTATCTTTTATTTCTGTTTTAATATTATATAATGCTGTAGGTGTGTATCTGATTACTGAGAAGCAAACAGATAAAAACAAACAAAAAACCTGTTACATTTGAAAAATTCTGTTAATTGACTACTTTTTGAAAATTGTGCTGTCTATTCACCTGGGTAAGGTTCTAGGTTGCTTTCCTAGATTAGGAGATTGTCAGATACCTAGGAGATCATGGATTACTCTCAAGTTTAAAACCTAATGCCCAAATCGAGGAGGTAGCTTGAAACTATAAGAGAAGGTTTAAACCTTTACTAGGTAAAGCAGAAAGTCAAGGGTTGTATCAAGTTTATTGCTGACACAAACACCCACAGTAATCACCCATGAGAATGAGGGGAACTCTAAGAATATTGACGTGTGCAATGTAAGATCACTTGCAGCTGGTTGTGCTCTAAACATGCTTTTTTATGTCTCAGAGCTTAGTTTCCACTGCTACAATTTTTGTTAAATATATGGACTTTAACGTTGGGTGGAATATACATTTTTTTACATACTGTGCAACTTGGGACAATTTAGTTAACCTTTTGAAATCTTGTTTTATTTATCTGTCATACAGAAATAAAACAATAGTACCTACTTCATAAGATTATTGGGAGAAATACATCAAATAATCACTCATTCAATCAATGCCAACTTTAAGAGGCATTGTTCTAGGCACTGTAAACACAATTAGCTAATCAAGATCCTTCTCTTCTCAGCATTTATGTTTTGGTGGGAAGAAGAGAAAATATATTAATAAATACAAGGAAATATTATAAACACTATATAAAATCTGGTAGCCATAAGAGACACAGATGTAAATGCAAGTAATACACTTAGGAGCCAATAACAGGAAATACTCTTAATCAAGTTGAGAGATGAGACTGCAAAGGAAAATCAGTCAGTAACTCATGCATTGTCAGGTAGGTAACCACTGTGGCTGTAAGGGCCTAATTTCTCTGGAGAACTCTGGGTGCTGCTAAAGTGTATTTCAAAAGAAATACCACATTGGTATCCCACTGGGGATCATGGGAGTTGGAGTATTTTTTATTAACATAAATTGTAATATTGTATTTATTTATTTATTGTTCTTTTATACACTTAAATCACGTTATTAGCTTACAAAGTGAATATTCCAACATGTAAACATTTCTCCCTAGTTCAGTTGATAAAACTATAAAATTATCTTCAACAGATAATACCACATTTCTTTGTCCCATTAGTGCTTTGCCTCTTTATTTTTCTTCTAAATGTTCTTCCTCAGACTCTACTCCTTCACCCACACTTTTATATCAGCTTCCATAAATCATTTGTTGGCAGATGCTGGGTGGTGAGCATGAGTTAATTTATTATGTTATTATTACCTGTACTGTCAATGGCAGAGCACTTCAGAACAGATAAAGGCGATAGATTGAGAGAAATGGAGGATTCTGCTGGGGTAGAAGGTTTGAGGGGTCCGCAGGTGGCATGGTGGTTAAGGTGCTGGATTCTCACATGATCGACAACAATTCAAGTCCCAGACCTGGCAACTTGGTTTTTCAGTTTCTCTGTCTCTGTCTCTGTCTGTCTATCTCTAGTGAGCACACATGCTCTATAGCAAATTTTAAAATGATAATAATAAATAAAGCTAAATAAATCGTTTTAAAAAATAAAGTTTGACTAAGGTGATCAAGAAAGGACTATATGAGGAAGTGATATTTGAGCTGTTGCCTGAGTAAAGGAAGGATGTAACTTGGGCAAATATCTTGGGAGGATTCCGGAAGAGAAAAAGGAAAATTCGAAGGTCTTGGTGAGAAATCACGCTTGATATATTTATGACATATGCCAGCACAGAAGAACACTGCTATTACTAATGATAAGACTGAGAAGGTACTAGGAGAGAAGTCATGTAGGATGTTATAATTTATGATGAGGGCTGTAAGATTTCTTCTAGAGAAAAGAAAATTTATGAAAGATTTTTAAAAAGGAGAACTTTATCATCTGACTTACATTTTAAAAAGATTGTGCTTTTAATAATGTATAGTAGTAAACCATCAGGGAGTTAGAATAAAAACATCAAGATTAATTAAGAGATTCTTGTTTACATTAGGACAGGGGTTCTCACACTTAAAAAAAAATTAAACTTGTAAAAATTCTTGAGAACTACAAAGAGCTATCACTTACATGAGTTTTATCTATCTACCATACGAGAAATAAAAACAGCAAAAAAAGTAAAACCTTCACTGAGATTAATTAACATACCATAAAACTCACCCAGTTAAAGTATGCAGTTCAGTGGTTTTGAATATTCAGAGTTGTGTAATCATTTCGTCTAATTTAAAAACATTTTCATCACCTCCACAATAAGCTTGTATCTGTTACCAATCACTTGTCATCCTTCCCACTGAACTTTGGGCAACGACTAGTATATTTTTGTCTTTATATATTTTCTTATTCTGTGTATCTGTATTTTTTTAAAATAAATTTAATGATTCAATTAGTGGATTTTTGTGCTTGGCTTCTATCACTTAATTTTTTTTTTTTTTTGAGAGGTTTTCACTATAGGACGCGTGCGCTCACCAGATAGGCAGAGAGAGACAGAGAGACAGAAAGCAAAAAATCATCCCCCAGGGGGGATGGCCACGCCACAGTCCCTTCTCCTCCATTCCCCTCTCAGGATCTTGGGCACGCACGCACACGCGCCCAGCATGAGTTTAAGTCACCAGGTCCGGGACGCGAACTGCGGTCGACTACATGGGAGTAGTCATTAGCGACATAGCCATTATGCTAACTGCTGGCCCCCTATCACTTAAAATATTTTATGGTTCATTTGTGTATCAATACTTTGTTCTTTTTATTGCTGATAATATTCTATTGTATGGGCATACCACATTTTGTTATTCATTCTTCAGTTGGTGGACATTCTGTGTGTCTGCGGTAGAGTGCCACCAAATGAACGACCACCAAAGCCAGATTAAGTTTAAAGGGAATCTTTATTAACTGGCCAGCGAGTAAAGCCTGAAGCTCAGGGCTGAGATTCAGAACTGTAGCCCTGACCGAAGTTGGAGTAGTCTTTTATAGGGGGTCAGTTACCAGGGGTTTCTATGCAAGCTGTTACAGAAGCTGAATCAAGCAAGTAAATTATTTCTAAGGAGAGTAGGGTTTCCATGCAAGCAGTTACATTGCTAAACAAAAGGGTTTCGGGCTAGTTAGCAAAGACAGTAGCAGGTACAGGATGTTGTTCTGGACACAGTTTTCTGTAGGGCTAGCACAAGCTATTTTCTCATGGGAAGAGCAAGCAGGTTTACAGAAGCAGACAGCCATATTAGGGTAAGGGAAAAAAATGGACAAACAGTTGTTCATGGGCAAGATCTAATATGTGGCCTTCCACACTACTTATCTATCACAAATAGTGCGGTTATGAACATTTGTGTATATGCTTTATGTTTACATATGTTTTTATTTCTCTTGGATATAAAACTAGAATTGCTGGGTCATATGATAAACTCTTTGTTTAAACTTTAAGGAAATGTCAGACGTTTTTATTTTTCTATTAAAAGTGAGACATTAATAAAATACAGTAATACACAAATTTTATGAATAATATAAACAATGCTATTATGTTTTCCATATAGGCTCTGAAAAACTCCATTAGACAACTCTCAGAAAGAATATTCTCAAGCCAAATAACATCTTAGTACAATTAGGAAAGTAATGTATAAAGTTTATGGTATTTTTCTTATATATGGATTCCTGAGGATGGATTAAATTGGAGTCAGAGGTGAAAATACTGTTTTTGATATCCACTTCATAGGTAGGAGAAGTGATGAGAGTAACATAGGGTTCCTGAAATGTTGAGAGAAGGTAGGTGAAGTTCAGAAGAAGGTAGAGTGCTTAATTTGCAAGTTTGGAATTCATTAGCATAGATATGGCATTCATGTCATGGGCAAAGTTAATATTTCTTAGAAGTTTGTATGACTTGAGAAAGCAAGAAGTCTGAAGATGGAAACTTATAGCATTCCAAGAATTTGGGAAATGGTGAGGCTCAGACTTTAGAGTTAAAATCAGTAACCAATGAGGCTGGAGAAAAACTAGGGGAGTTGTTTAGAAGCCAATTGAAAAAAAAAAAAGTTACTGACTATGCTTTATGCTAAATCTTATTGAAAGATGGAGTTACAGAATTGATTATGGGATTTCTTTTTTTTTTTTTTTCTGTTTCTTTTATTTTTGTTGTTGTTGGTTTTTTTGGTTTTTTGCCACGGAGAGATCATGAGTGATCTTCTATGATAATACAGGAGAGATGATAAATGCCTAATTGATGTAGTCTCAAGAGAAAATGGAACCATAGAAGTCAGAGTCACCTTCCTTAATTTTCCTACAAAGAAAAGCAGAGAAGGTATAACTTACAAGGAGAAAAGTAGTCAAGGTAATTTTGTGTTGTTTTTAATTAAAGAGCTTACTTCAAGGTTTATAATGAAGGAAAAGACAGAATATGGAAACAATAACTAGTAATGAATTGAAGCAAGGGATAATTACCTGAGCAAGTCCTTGAAAAATAAAAGAGTTTACATTAGCACACAAGTGGAAAAGTTAGCATTAGAGTAGTATGTGGACAGGCAACTGGATGGTGGAAGTAGGAGAATCTTACTTCTGATTGCATCTACTTTCTCAATACAAGAAACTGCTACTAGTGAGAAGGGAAAGGATGTGTTAAAAATCCGAGGCTTGAGGAGTTACGAAATACTTACAGAATGAGAAAATGAAAATATTCAGGAAATGCAGTGTGTTTGCAATCAATCAAAGCAAACGGTGAAGCCTAATGCCTGGTACAGTCCAAGGACTCAATATTTGCAAGTAGTTTCATTATTATCTAAACCCACATGTTTCTGCAGTCACTCCCAGTATACACTTCCCACTCATATTAAACATGTAGGTGACCATATGCTTTGTGGCTTTGCTTTTGCCTTACTTCAAAGTTGAAGGGCTTTAAAAAAAAAAAAAAAGTTGAAGGGCTTTTTCTCCTTTGTATTTTCCTACTGAATCATATACCTTCAAGTTGCAATTTGAAATCCCTCCACAGTAAAACATTCTCTTTTTTTATCGATTCATTTTCATTTTCCTTTATTCTTCATTGCAAACAAAGTATATTTATTAATGTTAATTATTCCATACCATTACTTTGCTTGAAAAAAATCCTTTAAAGCCTCACCAGAACAGTTATTGTCATTGGACTCTCATGTACTTGACCATGGTTTGAGTGCCGACCCAGTGGCTTAAAGTTTTCTCTGGGCGCATGTGTGAGCATGCCTAAAATCCCAAGAGAAGGATGGAGGAGAAGGGATGTGCCATGGCTATTCCTCCTGGGGAGTGATTTCTTGCTTTCTGTCTGTCTCTCTGTTTCTCCAGTGAGCACATTTGCCCCATAGCAAAAATATCTCTATAAAACATAATAATACTTCTTCAAAGCTCTCTGTTGGCATAAAACAGATTCTAAATCTATCTCTGTCTAGAAAGGCCCTACTTGATCCTCTTTTGTTTTCCTTTTCTCCACCTTCCTCTCTGGTTACTCTTCTGTCAGTTCAACAGGTAGAACCTGTTCCTGCCTCAAGAACTGTGTACTTGATGTTCTCGATACTTGGAACAGCTCTCCCCAGGCCTCTGCATTTTTAACACCTGCTCATTATTCAAGTTTCAGTTTAAATGAAATGTCCCTCTACATTTTTTTTTCCTAAAAGTATTCTGCTCTATTACCTATTAGAAATTGCTTCATAAATCATTTGCTATAAAGACACTCCATGTTGTCTTCTATCACTTACCTACTCATGGTCTATCCCACCAGTACAAAGCTTTACAAAGATAGGCATCATGTCTGTCTTGTTCCCAGTCACACATTAAGGGCATAGAGTTATGTCTGGGACAATGTAAGTTCTTAATAATACTTGTCTTTAAAAAATGACTATTGCATGAACTTCTAGTGTATTTATGGCTATATCTAATGTATGTCTAATTGGTAAGTTTTTGCTAGTAATGATGAGTACTACAAAACATGATCCATTTTTATTCCCATATAGTATGTGCATATTAGCACATCCTCAGCAGATCAGACTCACTGCAAGATTTTAAAGACAACTTAGTCTTTAATTGTATCTCAACGTGATGGTAGAACAGTCATCATGCTATGAAAGAGCCTCAAAAATCTCAGCAACTCAAATTTCTTGACGTAGACAATCCTTTTGATACATGGGCAGCCTCCAGAGATGCTGGGTCCCCAACAGACTATTGTATTGAATCAGGACATTTAAAGCATCTACTGGCATTTTATATTTGTCATCTTCCCCGATCAGTGTCAAGAGTTTTGTCTTCAGTATTCTTAGACCCAGATTTGGAAATTACTCCTTGCTTGGCTATTTCTCCTGGGCACTATGAATGCAATCATCTCGGGCGGTATAAACACACCTGCTAACCAACAGAGCCTCTCCCAATTCTCTTATTCCTCTCTGGCTGCATGCCCAAAAAGTCTATAGTGCTGACCTCAAACTAAGTGTGTGTAGCTTGATATCACCTTTTTATCTTTGGTTATCTGAAGAAAGTTCTGTTTATTACCAAACACAATTTGTTTTCATAGCCTCATCATTCAAAACACCTGGCTGACGGTTACAAAATCCATAATGTGAGTTACAGGGGGTTATTTGGCTATCAGCTTGTTTCTTTTCTTTCATTCCTCTGTCCTTGTTTTCTCACACTTTTATTCAACGCCTGCTATGCGGTAAAGAAAATGATAAGTATTTATAACAAAGAGATGATTACAAATCCTGCCTTTTAACTTATGGTTAAAAGAGAAGAGAAAAGTAAGCAGACAGTACTAGACGATATCATATTTGGTGTAATAGTGAGTTCACAGGGGCCTATGGGAAGATTAGCTATGCCTCAAAACAGCTTTCAGAGAGAAGTTTGTTCTTGAGCAGGATGTAAGCATGACCTGGGGTTGATTTATTTAATTTATTACATCCATGGAGCTGCTCTGAAGGATCTTTAAAGTTAGGCTGTATCTCAGGTAAACACATTTCTTTTTTTTTTTCCTGAGAGAGATATTTTTGCTATAGGGCACATACACTCACTGGAGAGACAGAGACAGAAAGCGAGCAATCACCCCCAAGGGGGGATGTCCATGCCACAATTCCTTCTCTTCCATTCTTCTCTTGGGATTTTTGGGCATGCACGTACACATGCCCAGCGTGAGTTTTAAGCCTCCAGGTCTGGGATTCAAACATCAGTCAACCATGTGGGAGTCCAGTGCTTTAACTACTATGCCACCTGGTGGCCCCCACTTTTATTTCTTAGAACTTAAAACAAAGACTTTATTATTCT
>NW_006159649.1:1194512-1210343 GCF_000334495.1 Tupaia belangeri chinensis
AGGCAATATGTCCAGTCTTCTTGCAAATGATTAAAATCCAGAAGAAATGCCTTATCCAGTTAAAAATAAAGTCCGTACAACTTGAACACATTCTCTTCCTGTGATATGTGACATTTCAAAAAACATAGTGCCCAGATTTAAAATAACTTACATGCCTTGCAAGGCTTTTTGAAATTTCCCCTTAAAAAAAGTGTAACTAATAGAAATTTTTAGTTTTTTTCAGGAGTTCATTTGGTAACGGTTGACAAATGTGAAAGCTTGTTTTGTTAGTAACTAGTAATTTCAGCAGATGCTTGGAACATAGAAAGAATTCAATGTACATATTTTATTGAGTTAGTAAGTCATCACATAATATTTATGTACCAGCTCTTCTTAGCTAAATATTTGTAATATGTTCCATTTTTATTTAATATAAATTTACTTTGTATATTTTCCTAAATCAAGATTCCTAAAATCAAAATTCCAATATCTTAAAATCCTCCAAAATTCAAAAATTTTGAGCACCAGAATGACACTACATATTGAACTCATGTGATGGGTTCAAGTCAAATCTACAATAAGAAAATATTATATAAAATTATCTTTAATCTATGTGTATAAAACATAAATATATTTTGTGTTTTATTTGGATTCCTTCCTTAAGATATTTCATTATAGCTTATGTAAATATACCAAAATCAAAAAAATATGAAATTTGAACCATTTCTGATTCCAAATTATTCTGATAAGAAATATTGAATCTGGAGTAAATACTTTACATATGCATTTTGTTTTATTATTTCCAAAATATTTTAATCATCTTTATCTCATTTCATCCTTCTGTAACAGAACTAAGTAAAGCACTAAAGTAATTCAGCAGTAAATATAGCATTGTTGGTTGTGCTAGTGTAGATTGGCCTTTACCTTGTTTTCTTCTTTTGGCACAGTAATTCTTATTTATTTATTTATTTTTTAGAGAGAGATTTTGCTATAGGGAGTGTACACTCACTGGAGAGATAGACAGAGAGAGAGAAAGTGAGAAATCACTCCTCAGGGTGGGTGGCCATGCTGCAGTCCCTTCTCCAGTCTCCTCTTAGGATCTTAGGCAGTCATGTATATGCACCCGGAATGAGTTTTTTTTGTTTTTCTGTTTTTAGAGGTTTTTGCTATAGGGAGCCGGCGCTCGCCAGAAAGACAGAGAGAGACAGAGAGACAGAAAGCGAGAAATCACTCCCGGGGGGATGGCCATGCCACAATCCCTTCTCCTCCATTCTCCTCTCGGGATCTTGGGCACACACACACACGCACCCACTGGCGTGAGTTTTAAGCCACTGAGTCTGGAACTCAAATTGTGGTCTACTATGTGGGAGTCCAGCAATGTAACTATTATGCCATTTGCTGGTATCCAGTAAGTCTTATGTAAATTGTTAGTAGCTAATCATCTTTTTGCTATGACTTTGTATAGACTGGACCTTGTGGGCCTTTAAACCAAAAAGGAGATATACTCAGGAAGATGAGAACTTCTGCCTGGATGATCAGGTGCAGCCAGAATAGCAGCAGCAGAGAACAAGTCTGACGCCTGCAAATCTTTTCCACAGGACTGATCAAGAGGATGAGTACCTGCTACACTATGCAAAAACATGTAGTTCTTCTTACTTTTTCCTTTAAAAACCCTCTTGTTATGGGACCAGCAGTTGGCATAAAGGCTATGTCACTGGACTCCCATGTAGTTAACCATGGTTGAAGTCCCAGACCTGGTGGCTTAAACTCACACCAGATGTGTGTGCATGCATGCCCAAGATCCCGAGAGAAAAATGGAGGAGAAGGAATTGCAGCATGACCATCCATCATGGGGGGTGATTTCTCGTTTTGTCTCTCTGTCTCTTTCTTTGTGGTGAGTGCACACACCCAATCCACTTAAAAAAAAAAAAAAAAGAAAAGAAAAGAAAAGAAAAAAGAAAGAAAAAAATCCTCTGATTAGACTAGGAATGGTGAGATGGTTTTTGGATATTAGTCCACCAGCTTCCCTGGTTGCTGGATTCCTGAATAAAGCAACCTTTCCTTTCCTTCCAGCAAACTTTGTCTCTCGAGTATTGCTTTCAAATATCAAGCAACCAAACTTGGGTTCAGTGCTGGATTCTGGTATCATTTACATTGATACTTGGAATTACTACTCCTATTTTATGAGTTAGGGATCTGAATTTAAAATACATTAAGTCATACCACTACTCAATAACTGAGATAGGTCAAGACCCAGAGTTTCAACTCATAGGGCTTGGTTGATTAAACTTCATCCAGAATTGTTACCTTTCCTAGAAACTATTTCAAAAAAAAAAAAAAAGAATTTATTTTGAAGAAAAGATCAATCACTTGGTCTTCAGAGAAGACTAGTCTAAATTAGTGGATCTATAGTAAGAGTGTAATAGTAGGGGATAAAGAGGTTCATGAGAAAGTTTTCAAATCACTAGTTCCCATTTTAGCCTCAAACAATGGGAAATATCTGGATGCATTCTGACATCTCTAACATTCCTCAGTGATCCTGCTGATCAGACATATTTCATATTCCCTAGCTTGTCTATATCTGTGATGGCTTATATCTTAAAAAATTATCTGAGTTTCTATTTTTTAGAAGTTTTACTGTTTTTCTTAAGTGGTCTCAGATCCTTTCATAAAATTTCTCTTTTTCCAGATTTAGTTCCATAATAAATGAGACAGATGAGAATTTATGTGACCTTTTCTGGGATATAATATTGTCAAAAATCCATGAAATCTACTCCTAAAACAGGCAGATATTAAGACATATAAAATGGGGCAGCCCATTTTCTGGGACCCTCCCCTTCTTGGGAACGCTGTTCTTCCTTCCTCTTCTTTAATAAATTCCCCTCTTTGCTATACTCACCCCCCAAAACAGTATAAAATAAAAAGTAATCATGGTGCATCAATCCAAGACACTTAGTGTAAGTCAGTTACTCTTGCAATCTCACCCAGCTTCACATGAACACATGAACGAAGGGGTATTCCACTGGTATAATAAAGTAGTTCTGAAACTTGTGCTCCGATTATAGAAACAGAAAGGGCAAATGAGTTATTTCTACGCACTGAACCCAAGTCAGCTTCCTCCTCTGACTTGGCTTATACAGACTGTCACAATGCCAAACACCCTCCATCATCCCATAGGAGAGATGGAATTTTCAGCATTGAGAGGTTGCAGCTGGATCAGCAGATTGATCAAATATTTCACAGGTGGTCAGCATGTCTGGCAAAGGTTGGAAGTTACCTTGAAGCCAAACATAAAAGCTGGCTCTGAGTCAGGTGTATTTTCTCTGGCTCCAACACCTGGATATTTATTTCTGACTGCAAGAGAATATCAACTAAAACAATTTACATTCCAAGTCAAGTATCTGTGATAGTAGGAGATAAAGAGAAAACTATTTCTATTCTAAAGCTACTTCTCCTACACCTAGTAAATCATAAGAGGAGAAAATATTACTAAGAATAAAACATCGGTTATCTGCATTGGCTAAATCCATTAGCTATTACGTTTTTTTAGTATATGCAAATAACTCATTTCCCCTTATTGTTTTACAATCAAGGCACAAATGTCAGTACTACCTTATTACATCCATGGTATATCCTTTTGTTCATGCAAAATGAGGTCAGGTTGCTAGGGTAATTGAATTGACTCTTGGATTAATGCAGCATGATTATTTTCCAATTGTCCCACTACATGCTTCAGAATCACCTAGGGTGTTTGAAAAAAGACAGAATACGGATACAGGACTACTATGGTTTAAACCACACCACCACCCTATTCATGTGTTGAGATTTGGTTTTGATGAGATTAAGAAGGGAGAAACTTAATTGATTCTAGTGTTGAAAGACAGGGTCTTTGGAAGGAGATTCTGATTCAGGGCTTTAGGGTAGGGCCCCCATGATTGACCCCATGTGGGTTTATAAAAAGAGGGAATAGGTCAGAGACACGTGCTCCTGCCCTCTGCCATGTTGTGATGCAGCCACAGACCCTCACCAGTTGTGGTCTCTGTAACTTACAGTGCCAAATCATGAGCTGGATAAATTTTGTTTTTCCTAAGTTATCCAGACTCTTGTATTTTCTGTTATTAACAACAAAATTCAGCAGAATAAGACCCTATTCCCTGCCAGAGAATTTATATGTGTAACTATTGCCCAGGAATGTCAAGGCTGCAGGAACCACAGTTTGAGATTAATGTTTCAGAGGGCTGCATTTCAACTGTGGCTAAACATGAGATTTACTAGGGGAGCTTTTCTGATTCTTTGTACCAGTGTGTACCCCAGACCAGTTAAAACAAATGACCAGTTTGGTAAGTGTTAAACCCAAGATTCAATAATTTTTAAATTTCCACATGTGATTCCAATGGAGAGTCATATTTGAGAATCACTGTAGTATATAAAAAAGAAACACGATCATGAGAATGCAGGGTGGAAAATATAAGGAAAAACTCTAGTTTTCAGTGAACCAGACATTATTCAGCATACACATTGTCTTGAAATACAACTTTTACTCTTGAGTTGCACATAGTGACAAATTCTATAGAGAGAAAAGTAAATACCAGCATTACAAAATGGCTTAATTCTAGAGCTGATTATTAACTAATTATAAAAAGAGATCGATATCTTTGAATGCTTGCCATTAAAGCATGTGTTCTATTTCTGTTCACTGTTGTATATCCCAGGATAAAATAGAGCACATAGTAACCATTAAATAAACATTTGTTTAAATGAATAAATATATCTGAGATGCATTAGATCTAAGTAGATATATCTAGACCTCAGATGTGATGGTGTTTTTGAAAATAAATTTGTCTGGTTATCTACTAGGTGATCAGAAATGTCATGACATGTTTTTCTATGCAGAAATGCATCGTGACTTTTTGAACGACCCAATACTTTCAATATAAGACATTGACAATGCTTAAAAATAAGACCTTTTTTATTTCATTGTTTTTCAGAATTATTCTTGCTTGTGTAGAACAAAAATACCAAAAAGTCTCATGTTTCTCTTTCCTCTTCTTTCCTCCTGAGAAGTCATTCTTTGATTTGCTCTTCAGGCCACTTTCTGTGAAAATAAATAAAACAGTCATCATCTGCCATCTAATTCAAAGACATGAGCATAAATTGCTGAAAGAGGCTCCTTATGTTACTTTTCATTTTTTTTTTATGACAAAAACGACCCTACTCCAAGCCTTAAACACAAGGCCAACCTAGCATGACTGTTCAGAAACTAAATGGATAGACCACAATAGAGAAACAAACTGTTACCATCAGGTTTTTCCTTAAGTTAGAAATGCACAACTAGGAAAGTAATTCTGTACGAATGACTGCAAGCTCTCCCCCTCCATTATGTCCTGAAACTGTGCTGTTATTATGGCATTTTCTGCCTATTTGGTAATTTCAGTAGTGCCTCACATTGCCACTAATGTAAAAGGTTTGTCAGATTTTCCATTGTTGGACTTCATTGTGTTGAGTGTTTAAACATTTCCTACTGTGTCAGCCTAAAATACTTCCCTGCAAGTTTCCACCTGGAACACATTTTTCAAAATATCAAAAATGGTCAACAAATCAGTTTAGCCTATCTCCTTATGAATTTTAGGAAACAAAAAAATATAGATTTGGACAATTGTCTGTTTGCCTCATTCACCATTGGATACAAACTTATGCATGCACACACACACACAAACATATTCATTTCACCTAAATCTAAGCAAAAGAAAAAGAATGAAAGATTATTTCCTACTAAAGAGGAAAGCATTGCTTAAATTTTTCAGGGAGTGTAGCCATCTCTCAGATCATGTGAACCAAAAAAATATTTGCTTAGTGACAATACTGTTTTCACTGCGAAGACAAATCATGAAAAAAGACCAATGAACTCTTCTGCTGTAAATATTTATTAACGATTTGTTCTCTAATAAAATATATCTTTTAATTATTTAGTGTTCCATCTGTGACCCTCACAGTAAGAACTCTGACTGAGCATTTCTTCTTTGGAGTGAATACAGTCTTTTTTTAGAATGTTGCCTAATCCCAAGTTTCTCAAATCCTAACCTCTGCCTATCCAGTCTTCCCTGGTGGCAGAGTTTGCGCTGAGTTTCTAGGTAGATAACCTAGATTCAGACTCTACCACAAATATAATAAACTGAGCTAATACTTTATTATGATATGTCAAAAAATAAAGTCAAGGGAGAAAGGAGAAATTGTTATCCTGAAGGTAGTCATAGTTGGTATTCTCAGTAAGAAAAAAGGTGTGTAAGGCCTTATATATATGAAAAACAACTTAATAGTATTTTCCAGTATAATACTTAAATTTAGCACTGATCCTTTTCTCTTAATCTCTGATAAGGTATAGTGAGCATGCCTTTTTGTTCTGATGTTTTCTGGGGAATCTGCCTTAGGCAGAGTTTGCGATTTCTTAGTGATAGTAAAACACTTGCCTGCAAATGCACTTGTCATATGCAAACCAACCCATCTACAGCCCATACCCCAACCATCTTATTTGTTGGACCTTCACAGGACTCCCTAACTAATCTCTCCAGAATACTAGACACTAGACAATTGTGAAGAATGTCTAGGCCCCAGAGTCTACCAAACTCTTTCCAAAATAGCCAATCCTAGTCCTGCTTATCCTGCGTTGTCTTGCCTTCCTTCAAAAATCACAATACAGCCTCTTGCCCACATTTTATCTTTACGCCTTCTACCTCTTACCAACCCTTGTGATTCCTTGTACCTCCTTCTTCTTGGGAACTGTAAGTAGTACACTACTAAACTCTTTACAATGGCAACGGTCTCCTGATCTATTGGCCTCACAGTACATGAGTAATAAGAAACCTACATTCTAAGACATATGGTATGAAAAAAAGGTATGGCTTAGTCTCAGAAAGGGAACTGGTTCCTTCAACCAGTTTCTTACAGGTCAATTGAGCTTGGACATTCATTTCTCAGCAGCTTTTTAAGGATAAACTATTCCTCTTCAGAATAAAATAGAAAAAGTGAAGATATGATCTTAGTCTCATAAAATTTATACTTGACTGAGACGTGGAGATGGATGATTAGAGAACTACATTATGGAGTGATAGAGAAAAAAACTGACAAGGAGAAATCCATAGAGCAGTGCTTACCATCTGCTACATTGTTAAAGGAATTCTTCCTTAAGAAAAATGGCATTTGAAGTCAAAAGCTAATGGGTAAGAATTGGATATCATCAGTTTTCTGAATATTATCTTTTACCAGATAGTCCCCATACATTAGTTTCCTCATTTGTAAGATTAGAAAATATAATATTTCTAGGACTATTATCCAAGAATTGATAAGATATTGTAATTAATTGTAATTAAAATCCATGGAACATATTAGACATCTGCAGTTATACGGATATACTCCAAGTCCATGCCCTTCTCTTACTGAATTCTTCTCTCATTTTTTACTTTCCTTTCAGTCCTGCATTTAACCCCAATCTAGCCAATATAGAAACAACTTCCCCTGTGCTTTACTCTAAGAACTTAAATTGTCTGATGATAATGCCTTCAGACTGGGTACCCTTTGTATTCTTTTGTAGTCTGCCAAATCAATTCAATTGCATATTTTGGAACACTAGGCATTTATTTACCTAAAGTAAAGCAGATCAGCACATCATCTCTAATCAACTTGATATGTGTACAGCAAGTACATTTATAAACTTAACTAGATGACCAAAGTGATAACCAACATTTGTGGTCAAATACTACCATTAAGAAAATTGGTAGGTAACACTGTGAGAGGTTTTTTTTGTTTGTTTGTTTGTTTTTTCGCTATAGGGTGCGTGTGCTTGCCAGACAGACAGAGAGATAGAAAGCGAGAAATCACCCCCAGGGGGGATGGTCACACCACAATCCCTTCTCCTCCATTCTCCTCTCGGGATCTTGGGCATGCACGCACACATGCCCAGCATGAGGTTTTAGCCTCCGGGTCCGGGATGCAAACCACAGTTGACTACGTGGGAGTCCAGCGACATAGCCATTACGCTAACTGCTGGTTCCCGGTAGGTAACACTTTAGCTCATGCATTTCCCCCCATGTGCACAAACAAATATATTTCATAAGACCTCAAGATACTCCTTATGTCAGATAAAAGGTTCTTTTCAAAAGTTGAATAAATTATCTTCAAGGCAAAATTTCTATTAAAAAATTGTTCATTTATTTATTCTATAACTGAAAGAGAGAGAGAGACAGGTACACTTGCTGAGGTCTCATCATGCTACAATCCCACCAACAGCCCTTCAGTCAGCCAATATCATGAGCAGACTCATGGACATACTGAAGTCAATCCAGTTTCCAAACTCCAGGCCATCCCACATGGCTCCAGTATCATGCAACAGTATTCTCCCACCTGTGCCGCCATGACTGGGTCAAGAGAAGACTTCTTTAAAGCTTACCAAGATAGTAACTTGTAAGTTTTTTAAATGCACTTTCCTAATGCTGAAAAGATATCAATAACAGAATCATATACATTTATTAATTAATTAACTAATTAATTTCAAATATGGACATGTATTAGGTACCAAGTACCATACTAAGCACTAGTGACTCAAAGGCGAGAAACGTCAACAGTGTCGTTAGTGTGGTAGAGTTTACCATATAATGGGAAAGACAGCAGATAACCATGGAAATAAGTGAAACTTACATCACAATGATGGTTAGTTAGGTAAAAGATCCAGTGAAGGAAGTCTGGGAAAACCTTTTTAGATAAGATAACTGAACCGGAATACTAAGAATGATTTGGGTCAGACACTAGTACAAGGTAACACAGGGTTTTGCAGTGTTGGAGCCACAAGGAAAGATCCCATGTTTTCATCTAGGAGCCTCCCTGTGAATGCTGGGCATGTGTGGGTGCCTCTGATCTGGCCGGGCTGAGACGGAGGGTGGATCACGGTGTGAAGGTCTTATTGGAGATGTCTGTCTCTTTCTCTTCCTCTCCTTCCCTCTCCATTTTTCTCTCTTAGAAGAAGTAAATAAGTAGACTTTAAAATATTAAGAATGATTAGAAGTTACCTGAGAATAGAATAAACTGTTCTGAACAGTACATGTTGTGTGGAAGAGACCACTGTGCAGTATACACAGGAGCAAAGGAGAGTGCATTATGAGATGAGGCTTGAATGTTAGAAGACCATTCACTGCTTTGTCAGTGTTGCTGAACAATGTATTCTCCATCTTCTGAGCAAGGGGAAAGCACTGACCAAACTTAAGCAAGCATGAGATTGTATCAGATTTGCACTGTATAAAATGATTGTGCTGGTCTCTGCATGTGCATTGATATGAAGAGGGCAAGAATTGAGGAAGCTGTACTGATTAGAAGGCTCTTGTGATTGTCCAGAATTCACATGTTGAGATCTTGACTAAGGTATTCATGGAACAGAGTAAAATAGACATGGTTAAGAGTAGTTGAGGAGATGATCTGAGCAAATATTCCTTTAAAGGTAGGATAACGGGTTGTATATCATGCTTGGCAAAGTCTCTTTACAATTTAAATGATGTATAACAATTGAATGTATGAATACTATATTTTTTAAAAAGTTAGGATAAAAAGGGTGAGGAAGAGAAGTTCAAAATGGCTTCAGGATTTTAGCCTTGTGTAACTGTATGGATTCCCTGAAAGTGGAAATTAAGTTACTTGAAATCGGCCAAGTTATGGATGACGAGATTTGAAGGGTGAAACTATTGTGGTTTGGTTTGAATATGATAGTTGAGTGTGATTTTGTGTCATTTCAGTAAAGATATCTGGCGGGCATTTAGATCTGTGACTCAGATAAGGCATGTGGTCTGGAGATATAAATTTGTGAATGTCTATGCATAAGAGGGAACTGAAATGTGAATGTTTATACATATGTCTAATGAGAGAAGATTACTTAACAGGTGAAGTAGGAATAGGCCCAAGCACTGAGGAACTCTGAAACTGATGACAGGATTAGAGAAGCTAAAGAGGAAAAATGTCCAAAGAGTAAGAAAAATTACTATGAAATACTACTTGGAAACAAATGAATAAGATGCCAGTTCTTTTTGGGAGAAAGTTCTGAAGCTGTCGAATGTAACATACTGGGCTAAGCTTTAGGGGTCTTCACAGGCCTATATGAACCCTATAAGTTTGGGAGATATAGGAGAATTAGAGAGTATTCTGTCTGGGCAAGATAGCCAGGTTGAAATAGGGAATATATATTGTTTTAAACAGGCTATTTTTAGAGCAGTTTTAATATCACAGCAGAATTAAGTGGAGGGTAGAGAAATTTCTCATATAGCTTCTGCCCTAGTATTTTTAATTTTTTAAAAAATTTATATCATAAGGCACATGTGCTCACCTGAGAAAGACAAAGACAGGGAAAGTGAGAAATTACCTCCCAGCAGGGATAGCCATGCCACAATCCCTTCTCCTCTATTCTCCTCCTGGGATTTTGGGCATGAATGCACACACACCCAGCATGTTTTTCAAGTCCCCAGGTCTGAAACTCAAACCATGGTCAGACATGTGGATATCCAGCACCTTAACCACCATATTACCTGCTGCCATTCCCCCTTCCCCGTTTATAAACTTACAAGAAGGTACTCTTATGTCTGCAGACAGAAAGAAAGAGGGATAAGGAAAGTGAGTAAACACTTCCCATGGGGAATGGCCACACTGCAATCCCTGCTCCTCCATTCCTCCTTTTGGGATTTTGGGCATGCATGAAGATGTGTCCAGCATATTTTTTGAGCAGCCAGATCTAGTACTTGATCCATGCAGCCAGTCATGTGAGATCTAGCTGCCTTAACCATTATGCCACCAGCTGACTCCAACAATTTTTCTTATGCAATAGAAAGAGGAAAAAAGGATTCGACTCTCCAAAAGCCCTTAATCACTTGATGTTTCCTTTCTCATTTTAAGTAAGTAATCTTTTTTTTTTAGATTCCCCACACACACACACACACACACACAAGATGCATGTACTTGCCAAAGAGAGACAGAGAAAGACAAAGTAAGGGAAAATGAGAAGCCACTCCCTGGAAGAGACAACCACACCACAATACCTTCTCCTCCATTATCTTCTAGGGATCTTGAGCATGCACATACACACACATGTCCAGAGTGATTTTCAAGCCACCAGATCTGGGACTTGAATCATGGTTGTCCATGTTAGAGTCTAGCATCTTAACCACCATGCCATTTGCTGTCCGACTAATCATATTTTTAATCTAATTTTGTGTTTATTATTTTGTATTCTTTTTCTTATGAGGATTACCTCATTTACATAAGTTTCATGCTAAAACCTATCTGATACCAGCTCCTTCAAAGTCCCTAGTATTTGGCCTTGGACAAATACGTATTCAATAACCTTTTCTTTACTTGTCACAATATAAATGACAACTTCCTCCTACTAGCAAGTGAATTTCTAGAAGAAGCCCTGTCAGTACTTGCTGCCTTGGTCCTATCTCCTGCCGTAAGTGTCTAAGGCAAAGGCACAAAGATACACACATCAGGGCTTAATAAAGTGTGAACATATTATGTCAACCAGAAACCATCTCTTAAGAATAGGTACTGAACAAGCAAAGAGACAAAATGATCTCAGCTAGTTGAGTAAAACAGGCTTCATCAAGACTGCCACGTGGGTACATGAACAAAGGGCTCAAGACTGAGATTATGTAAGGATTCAACACTATGGACTTGCCCTAACTGAGGCTGACCTAGCTCTGACTCCTTCTGAATTTTCAAATCTATCAGAATGGAAAACGATGTTGAGTCACCAACATAGCACTATACTTTAAGAAGACCAGTAGTGAGAAGACTGAGTGCTCCATGGGAGCTGAGAACTAGTGCTTTCAGAGATTAAGAGAAATGAAGATTTTCTGTTGAGAATTCACTCTGGAGAGGCAAAAAGGCAGGATTTCAGAAGAAGACTTGAGTCCTCCATGCGAGCTGAGAATTAGCACACCACACAGTTTTCATTTTTTTAAAATAAATTAATATTTCTCTCTCTCTCTCTCTCTTTTCTCCATTTTCTCATCCTTTTTCTTTTACCTCTTCACTTTGCTTCTCAGTCTCCATGCACTGAGTGTCTAGACACATCTAAGTGAATCATAGCCAAACATCTAAATACTATTAGGGTCAAAATATTTCTCAATTCACACTGAACCTGCTACACAAAAGGAGAAAAATGGAACAGCAAAGAGTTTACAGATCACCTCTTCCTGCACACCTCTGAACACTCAGATTAAATTTATAGAAATTAGGAAGAAACAAGTAACTGATCAGATGACTAGAAATCACTGCAGAGGCACAAAAATATGAGACGCCAAGAAAACACCTATCCCCTAAGGGAAAAGAATAACTCCTCTTCATCCACAGACAGTTCAATGGAACTTTTGGAAATGTCTTGTAAAGAATTTAGAATATTCATAGTGACAAAGCTAACAGAGATGGAGGAGAAGAGAGACAGTGAACTCCAGAAGAGGGAGGAGAAAAGAGCTGACGAGAGTTCTAGGCGGTGAGGAAGTTCTTGCATGATCTGAAAGAGGAAATACACAACATAAAAAAGAAACAAATGAGGGACCAGCAGTTAGCGTAATGACTGTGTCGCTGGACTCACATGTAGTCGACCGCGCTTCGCGTCCCGGACCCGGTGGCTTAAAACACACGCCGGGCACATGTGCGTGCGTGCCCAAGATCCCGAGAGGAGAATGGAGGAGAAGGGATTGCGGCGTGACCATCCCCGCTGGGGGGGTGATTTCTCACTTTCTGTCTCTAATGTCTCTCTCTGTCTGTCTGGCGAGCGCACGCGCCCTATACCAAAATATCTTTCAAAAAAACAAAACAAAACAAAACAAAAAAAGAAATCCATATGTAATCATTTTAATTCAAAGGGATGTATCATATTATTGTCTGAGTGACTCAGGTTTTTATATTTTTAAAATTTTTTTTGAAAAGTTTTTGCTATAGGGAGTGTGTGCTTGCCAGAAAGACAGAGAAAGACAGAGAAATCACCCCCCAGGGCAGATGGCCATGCAACAATCCCTTCTCCATTCTCCTCTCGGGATCTTGAGCACGCACATGCGCCCAGCATGAGTTTAAGTCACCAGGTCCGGGACTTGAACCATGGTAGACTACACGGGAGTCCAGCGACAAAGAGGCATTCAAAGATCCTGACATAAGAAATATGAAGGACCCCCCAAAAGAATCTACCCAATAAGAACTTCTCCAAGACTCATTATAGCCAGATTGACCAAAACTATTGACAGACAGTATTTTAAGATTGGCAAGAGAGAAACACCAAGTTACCTACAAAGGATATCCCATCAGGCTAATAGTGGACCTCTCATCAGAAACACTGTTGAGCGAAATACAGTTTCAACCAAGAATACAATATCCAGCAAGATTATCCTTAATGTGGGAAGAGAAGACAAGAACATTATCAGATAAACAAAGCCTGAAAGAATTTAACACCACCAGAAGAGTTCTCCACATTCTAAAGGGAGTGCTATAAACAACAAAGAAAATGGCCAGCTTAATGGGGGACAAGTCCAGAGTTGAATGTTATCTTCCAGAATTTAAATGGAAAGCTTGGGACCAGTAGTTAGCATAATGGCTATGTCGCTGGACTCCCACGTAGTCAACTGCAGTTCGAGTCCCGGACCCGGTAGCTTAAAACTCCCACTGGGCATGTGTGCATGCGTGCCCAAGATCCCGAAAGGAGAATATAGGAGAAGGGATTGCGGCATGGCCATCCCCCCTGGAGGGGGGTGTGATTTCTTGTTTTCTGTCTCTCTGTCTGTCTGGCGAACATACGCGCCCTATAGCAAAAACCTCTCCAAAATATAAAAATAAAAAAATAAATACATGGAAAGATTGATCACAGTAGAAGTTAGATTAATTACATAAGTCTGACCTGATGAAATAGAATTTTATGACTTTTGACTACAACATTACAGATCTTCTTCTATGCTTTATTTTCCAGACTTAAAGGATTTTTGTCTTCTCTTGAGTTGTCGACAGGTCCATGTACCTACTATTTGAACAGAATCCTAACCTGTTCCCTGGGCTTTAAGTCTTAAGTAAAGTTCTCTTAACATTTTTTGATTTTGATTTATTAAAACTAAAACTGTCTTTCTTGAAATTAAAAATTATATTAAAAATACCTACTTAATAACCACAGTAAACCATATAGCCTCAGTTAGTTATTACTTTACAGTATATTCATTCTACTCACAGAGTTTCATGCCTAAAGTCAACATGTGTTCACAGATATGTATATATCAGCTGGTCTTGCTACTGAAAGTAGTTAGATTCATCAAGATATTTTGTGAATCAATAAATGCGGGAAAAATAGAAAAGAAATGGAAAGCAACTGCAGATATCAGAGACAGTGTGGGAGGAGGGTGAAAAATGGCAGAGGATAAGAAATAGGGGAAATATATATATACAAGAAACTAGAAATGGAAAACTATTTGGTAATGATAACATGTATGATTAAGCCACTATACAATGTATTCTGGATGGTAAATCACATTTTGTATGCAGTGATGATATTCATTTTTTAAAACTTCTAATAAAAAAAGGAAATCAAATGGTCAATTAATAACAATTATATCTGGTCACTTTTATCATGATCAATGGTCCAGTGATTCTCTTTCATAAAAATAGATACTTATCATGGATGTTGTGTCAACTAGCTGCAGGTATACAGGGCTTATGGAATACCTGATCTATAGGCATGGAATGCAACACAACACAGCATCTGATTGTGGGGTCCCCTTGCTAGCACAGATGTTATGTAATTAGGTTTCCCAAAAGGGATCTACTAGTTTTATTATGCACCATATCATCCAATGGCAACCAACATCAAGAATGCTGGAATTGTCTTCCAAAGTTGTTAAAAAACCAGCTCCGAGAAAGTACTCTGAAAAAAATGAGGTACCATCAATTGGGATAAAACTTATTAAATTGGTGATGTCCATATCATGCTGTGTTCCTGAAAGGAAAATACAGAGGTCCAAGATCCAAGACATGGAAACAGATATTTCTCCATTTACCATCATTCCCAGTGTGTCACCACTAGTGATTTGTGATTCTCCTCTTCACAGTTCTTGTTTCTACAGAATTTAAAGTCCTGATCCATAAAGGGGCCACCTCCTACCATGTGACGCATGCAGAGTACCAGTAAATTCCACATTTGGACACTATATGCCCAAGAACAAACAGGCTTAAACAGAAATCACCTCATCTCATTCAACAGAAAGTAAGGCTGCTGAACGGGGAAGAATTTTGTACAATCTAGGGATGCACTTGTGTGCCTCCTGTTACTCTTTTGTCTCATTGTAATTATAAATATACATGTAGCAACTGCTAACTAAGAAGTTTTTTAACAGTCAAGTGTTCTGTGAATTCATACCTGAAAATTTTTGTCACAAACCATCAAGACTTGCAGACATGACAGCTATAGATGTCAGAAAATGTGAATGGATAGTGGAAGACAGAGATGAACGGCATGACTGAAGATCATCTGCAAAGATAAGGATGAAGTTCATTCCATTAACTTCCTTCAGAATTTTCTACTTAAAAAAGAAAAGTTCATGGGAACAATGGAGGATCCCTCCCAAACCTGTATGGAGAAATTAAGAAAAGTCAAGCAAATCAGATTGTGATTCAAATTTGATGCCAAATAAAGGAGAAAGTGAAAGCAAACTAGATAGAAATGTCCCAAAGTGTTAAGCAGTCTAAAGAATGTTCAGAAAAGTTGTGGAGTCCTTGGGCCAAAATTACCAAAATTATCTGGCAGATAGTCTGGTGTCTCCCAAGAATGGGTCTGCATTAGTATTCCTG
>NW_006159649.1:1210358-1225617 GCF_000334495.1 Tupaia belangeri chinensis
AATTATTGGTTGAGAGTAGCCTTTCAAAGATGTTGCCTCAGAAACATGGAATTCAAAGGCAGAGCAGCTGGGGTTATCAGTTAATTTTGCTTCCTGTAGTTGCAGGTCTGCAAACACATTTTCATGGCCATCTCAGCCACTGTTTATTAAATCATAATGATCATGAGAAACATAAAATCCCCCTGTAGACAGGGATGCCAATGGTCCAGCTAAGAAAAATGGATTCCATATGGCCAACCACAAGGTTCAAACTCCAGAACTGGCAGCACAAAAACATGTTAGGCACATGGGCATGTTTGCCCCAAATCCCAACAAGATGAAGAAACAGAGGAGGGACCACTCTCTATTAGGGGTGTTTTCTCCCTCTTTTTTCTTTCCATTTCCCTTAGGCAACTTAAAAAAATTCTACTTCACTACAGAATGAGAAATCATAAGTAAAATAAAAATTATAATTTCTTGTTGCCCTACCAGAAATCTCTTATTAGTTTCTTTTCACATCATCTCAAATAATTTAATATTGATTCTATGTGATTGTGGCCTATAAAATATTCTCAACTTGCTTTTTTTAAGTTTATTAATTTATTTCTTCCATAACACAAACACATACACTCCTCCAATAGGGTCTTCATGCAGCCTAGTCTCAGCCAGCCTAGGTCATGGGCTCGTATGTCTGGCATGTACAGAGATATAAACCCAGGACCTTCTCATGTGGGTCTAGTGTTATTGCTGCATCACCACCTGACATCTTTCTCTACTTTTTTTTTTTTTAAGCTTTTAGTTGAATTTGAGAAGCAAAGTTACAATATATATTTCTAACTCTAGTCTTACCCTTTAACACATTTGGCTAACAGCCATTGGTCTACTTTCTCAAATAAGTGAATAGCATCATTCTGTATTTAGCCAAAAAAAAAAAAAAAAAAAAAAAAAAAGCAAAACAAAAACTTAGATTTCCCATCATTAGCCTAACGTACAATTTCCATGATGCCATGTCAAGTCCTTATACTTTCTTATACTGAAATGATGAAATTACCTATCTTCCCTAAATATATTTTCTTTTTCCTCCAAGTTTCTTATATAGGCAATTCCTACTTTCATTTTCAAACTAATGGAGGAAGAATGACCCATACTTCCCATATTCCATCCCCTGTGAAGTCCATGACAGCACTTACTTCCTTCAGGGATTTCTTAGTCAAAGATGATTGTTCCATCTGTTTTTCCTTCTACACTGTGTATGTAACTGAACCCTATTCCTTAAAATATTGCACTGATATATTTATACTTATTTGTAGGTCTGCATTTGGAAGCAATAGCACAGTTAAAAAGCTGGGTTTGAATTTCAGCTTTCTTTATTATCATGTAAATTACTTGAGAGTTGACTTCATCTTTGTCAAAGGGGAAAAACAGTAGTCTCCATGTACAGTTGTTTCATGATTAAATGGTATAATTTCTAAAGAGACTGACAAATGATGGTTGTTACCAGCAGCTAGCAATTATTAAATGTTTACTCAATATCAGTCACTCTTCCTTCTATCATCTTAAGTCTTAAAAAACAATCTTAAAAGTTTTACTATTCTCTTTCAGAAATGAGGACCTAAAGCAAAGGGAGGTTAAATAATTGGCCATATCACATTCATTAAGTGTGGGTGTTAGGATTCAAACCCAAGCAGTCTGAATAAGAGACCATGCTCTTTAAATTATTATTATTATTATTATTATTATTATTATTACTTTAGAAAAGAGAGATGGAGAGAGTGTATGGAAAAGAGAGAGATACAGAAGTAGGTATTTTTGACAGTGTCATGTGTTTCAATCCTCCTACCCCACTACCCCAGGTTCCCAATTAAATATGCTCAAAGGTGCATACAACCACACCCAGCATGGCCAAGAACCATACCCATTTGGACCAAGAACCCAGTGGGCTCCCCTGAGAATAGGCTGAGCCTCTTACACTAAATTCTTAAATGTTTACTACTCAGTATACACTTCCCTGCCTTCATTTCTCAAAATATCTTTTCCCCAAATTTGTACATAGTCACGTGCCATATAGCAATGTTTTGGCCAACTGACTGCATACATATGATAGTCCCATCAGATTAGAGTGCAGCTGAACATTTCCAATCACTTAGGGTTAGCAGAGTGTCATCACATAATACTCTATAATAAGTGAGCATATTACTGGTTTATCTACACATTATATTCAAGTTTTTATCTTTATTTTAGAGTGTAGTCCTTTCACTTATTAAGAAATGAAGTTAACTCTAAAACTGTGTTTCTCAAGCAGTGGCCCCACACACGTCAGGTTTACCTGGTCTCCTAAGTGCATCATTTTCTCTTGTGCTTGATGTATCTTCATGTTGTTTCGTTTATGCCTCTAAGTATGCAAAACACACTAAGGCCACATCAGATGATTGGCCTTGAAACAAAATTAAAACTGGATAAGAACTATAAACATGGAAAAACACCTCTCAAAAAAAAAAAAGAATAAAAAATTAAAAATGGGACCAGAAGTTAGCATAATGGCTATGTCGCTGGATTCCCACGTAGTCGACCACGGTTTGAGTCCCGGACTCGGTGGCTTAAACTCACATCGGGTGCATGTGCATGCGTGCCCAAGATCCACAGAGGAGAATGTAGGAGAAGGGAGTGAGGCATGGCCATCCCCTTGGGGATATTATTTCTCGGTTTCTATCTCTCTGTCTCTCTCTGTCTTTCTGGCGAGTGCATGTGCCCTACAGCAAAAACCTCTCCAAAAAAAAAAAAAAAAAAGAAAAGATTTAAACATGGAAAAACTGTGATAATTATTGCTACCCTAGTGCTCTATTCCATCATAGCTAAAATTTTGAAGAACAGGAATAAAGTGATGGAAGCTATTAAAAGATCTGCTTCATTTAAGGCAAAGAGACTTAACAAAAATTTGAGATGTCATATATCAGATATGGAGAAATCTCATGACCTGGATAGAAGACCACATACAGGAGCACCACGACCATCAAAACCTAAACAAAAAGATTGTTTGTGGATTCTGAAAGCAAAGGGTGGATCCCTCCCATCCCTGCCCACCACAATGTTGATTTTATTGTTAGTTCTGAGTGGTTCAAAAGGTCCATGGGTCTTTATTCATTGCTTCATATAAAAGTGAGTGGTAAGTCTGTGAACACTGAGGTAAAGGTAACTACGGAAGTTTTGAAAACTCTAAAAAATCTGATTATGGAGGAAAATTACTCGCTAGAGCAAATCCTCAGTATGAATGAAACCTTTCTATTCAGGAAGCTGATGCCTACCAGGACTTTCAACCATAAGGCTTTTAAGGAAATACTAACCATCATACTTGGGGGCAATATTTCAGGCTACAAATCTAAATGCTTTGTGATTGACACAGTGAGAGACCTTTAAGCATGTCGGTAAGTACACACCGCCCATGTACAACAGGAGGAACAAGAAGTAAAAATGACTCAGCTCCTCTTCCAGGATGCCCTCCTGAACTGCTACACCAGTTAAATGGAAAAGTACTATCTGGAAAACAACATACCTGTTGAGATTTAGCTTAGTGTTAATAATGCTTTTCACACATTCTTTTATGGGTGATCTTTATTCTAATATCAAAGTGGTATTTTTTTTCTCCAAATACCACCTCTTTAACTCAACTGATGGATCAAGGGTTATAGTGAATTTTTAGGCCTATTACCCTTGTAGACTTTTGCTGCAACTGAAAAAGACATTGAGAAGACACTGATGCAATTCTAAAAGAATTATAACAAGTAAAACTGCGTCAAGAAACTTACTTGGGCTTGTGGTAATGTCACCAACGAATATGCGAAGTATGAATGGCATCTGGAAGAAGATGCTAAAGAGGTTTGTCCATGACTTCAAAGGATTTGGGAAGGATCTCTTGCAAAAATGAATAAGGCTGTGGTTGGGATGGTACACAACATCAACCTGGGTGTGGGTGAGGATGACACTGAGGAGTTCCTTGAGGTAGTTTCTGATGAACTGATTAATGAATAGTTGTTAAAGCTGGAGCAGGACTGTATATTACAATAGATTGAGCGAAAGGGAACTGTAGGGGAAAAAAGAAACAAACAAAATCTTCAAGAAAATTTACAGTGAGGGATTAAGCAGAGATTTGCAGAGTTCAAGTAAAATATGGTCCACCCTCAGTGGCACAAGTGGGAGGGTACTGTCACATGATGGCTGCACCCATGTGAGAGGCTTGGATTCAGGTCATGGCCGAACCTCAAATATGCTTGACCTGGTAGTGTGTACCTAAGGTCCCAGCTAACAGGAGCCTGGAGTAGGAAGGGTCTCATCGTGTCAAGACTGTCAAAAGTATTTATTTTCTCTTTCTCTCCCTCTCTTTTACACTTACCTTTCCTCTTTAAAAAAATAATCTTTTAGTGTTGATAAATGTGCATGTTGAAAATTCAAGAATAGATTAAGCACTTTAAAGATAAATGTTACTGGGACCAGCAGTTAGAGTAATGGCTATCGCTGGACTCCCATGTAGTCGACAGCGGTTTGTGTCTGGACCTGGTGGCTTAAAACTCACGCTGGGCGCGTGTGCGTGCATGCCCAAGATCCCGAGAGGAGAATGGAGGAGAAGGGATTGCGGTGTGACCATCCCCCCTGGGGGGTGATTTCTCGCTTTCTGTCTCTATGTCTCTCTCTGTCTGTCTGGTGAGCGCACACGCCCTATAGTGAAAACCTCTCCAAAAAAAAAAAAAAACCTTAAAAGATAAATGTTACTTTTTTTCTCCCTTAAATGAATTTATAAAATTAAAGATTATGAAACAAAACTAAATCTTATACACTGCACTTTCCTATTGCACCTCTGTTTGATGATCTCTTGCATCATTATAAATCATTTTTATTAACATATAGAAGTGAAACACTCATTATCTCTATTTATTTTCACATGACCCAGTGAAATGGACAGACCATATCATAATACACTCACTTTACAGACCAAGCACCTGAAGTTAAACTCCTTTTCCAAAGTTAATAAAGCCAGTGAGTTGCTTCACCACAAGCAGAATTCAGATCTCTTTAAACCAACCCACTCTAATTTGCATAAAAAGTCACCTGTTTTAATTTCACATTACTATCTTATCTTTTGCCACTAAGTTGTACATTTCTACCTTATCTTTTACTACTAAGTTGTGCATTTGGTCTGACAGTACTACTCTACTCATTAGTATTAGTTGTTTGAGAACGAAAATATTTTATTAACCATACAACTTTGATCATGATCTTATTCTATGTCAAACAATCGGACCTTAGCTTAAACCCCATGGTACAGAAAGAATGAACAATGTCCCTGATTAATCAGCTATGTTCAATATAGCATTTTCAAAAAATGTCTTAACTCCTCATATTTTTTAAGTATCTGTGGATTTCTTTCTCCATAAAATGAACTGAAATACTAGTGTCGGATTTCTTTTCTTTTTCTTTTTCTTTGCTTTCTTTTTTTTTTTTTTTTTAAGAATGTGGACTTTGATCATTCATACAGAAGTTTTTACTCTTTCTCTCTTACTTAGGCCAGGGCACAGTTTCTCTTCATTATTAAGAAATTGTAGCCTGAAATTGAAAAGTAAAAAATAGTTTTGTTTTTCTCTGGGTTTAACAATATTCATTTAGTGTGTTCATAAGCACAATAGGTAATAGGTAGTATTTCAGTTGTCTTCTGGCCTCAAGACTCACTGACCTGTAGGGGCCACATTGAAGAGCTGTGCGTTTAGACATTGATTCCGAGTAGTGATGATGGGCATTCTTGGGAGCCATCATTCTCTGCTTCTGCATTTGTATTACGGGTGGGATTGGAATAGTTTAAACCAAAAGAAAAAGGGAATCCTTGTGCTTTTTAAGAGTTGGAAGGCACTACATGAAATAAACATGAGAATCTGGAGATTTAAGAGTTTCAAGGGGGAAAAGGTGTAAATTTAAATTTAGGAGACTCCCTTTCCTTATCCTATTTATTCCTTTTCTCCAAATTAAATACCTTGGTAGTTGTCCCTGAACTCTAAACCACAGTACTTCCTTCTGAACATGTTTCTCATATTCTTTTATCTTCTTGGTAATTTTAAAATCCTTAAAATGCTATTTCTCTGCCTTTAGCCAAATAAGCTGCCTACTAGGAAGTACGTAAAGACCACCCAGAGCATTTCAGCAGATCCACCCAACAGTGAACTGATGTTAATAACTGCCAATCCCAATTTGCCTGGCTTCAGGGAATCTTTGTATTAAAAAATGTTGTCACATAATTTTAATTTCCCCAGTGAATCAGCTTCCCCTCTATGCTGCCCTATCAAAGAACTGGATAATATCAAGATGTGAAAAGAGACATGCTGTTCCAGAATTTGTGTTTTTCTTTCTTCTTGATTCAAGAGCAAATTTGTGAACATGGGGTATTGTGTCACATGAGAAAATGAATTAGATTAACAAAGAATTAAGAACACAATATTATATTCACAGTTAGACCACTTTAATGTAGACAGAATTGTACATAATGATTCTGTGATTGAATTGGGAAGATTCAAGCACTGAGGCTAAATCTGTTTAATCCTTTTTGTTCTTGTTGAAGGAGTTACTTTGTATATTTGAGCATTGTCTTTTTCTTACCTACTTGATCAAATTTATTCAAAGTCAATGGGATTTTCTACTCATAGAAAAAGTCGTGGGACCAGAAGTTAGCGTAATGGCTATGTTGTTGGACTCCCATATAGTCGACCATGGTTCGTGACCCAGACCCGATGGCTTCAAAAATTCACGCCGGGTGTGCATGCATGCGTGCCCCAGATCCTGAGAAGAGAATGAAGGAGAAGGGATTACAGCGTGGCCATCCCTCCTGGGGAGTGATTTCTTGCTTTCTGTCTCTCTGTCTCTGTCTCTGTCTGGCGAATGCACGTGCCCTATAGCAAAAACCTCTCAAAAAAAAAAAAAAAGGAAAATGTTAAAGTCAATTGGCATAGTAAATAAATTATAAATCAAGTAATTTAAACAAATTAGAGAAAAATTGAATTGAAATGCATCAATGTTTTTAATACATTTATACCAGAGCCAGATCAACTGCATGGGTAATCATTCAGCTGAACAGGAAGTAATTTGTTACATAACCAGTTTACTGAAAAAGTAAAACAATGGTGCCAGTCAACCTCTCCCTGGACTTTTCTACCGGATTTTTTTGGATTTACCTTTTCTAAACCTACTTTGACTAAACTGTGGATCTCTTAACTAGTAAAATCTGCTCTGGCCCAGTTTTCAAGCCAAATTATCATTCAGATTAGAATAAGTATATTCAATTTCATTGGTCCACATTACCACCAATTCCCTTCTTCTCACACTACCACTTAAGTATATAACCAGGAAGCCTCAGTTCATAACACTGGTAGTTCATCAAATTTGATTTTGAACTTGTACATGATACTCCAAGACAACTCAACTCTCCTGGAGTTCTTAGGGAGTTTCCAAACGCAATTTTCTTAACTTTTACATATTCCAGAGTTATTCAAATAAACTATCATTCTTGTCCTTGTCTTGAGCTCTTGTTTTTGAGATTCACCTAGCTCCCCAGTTCCCCTATAGCTGGAGTTTTTCCATTGCTTTCTTAGTCACATCCTGCCCAGTTCAATTCCTCTATATGACTCCCAGTCCATGTCTATACCTTGATGAGAGACAAACCACCCAGGGGCTTTGCCTCCTACTGTCTGGACTCTTCCCAACTGTTTCGTACAACCACAGAGCAATATATAGTTCGAAATAGACTATTATTCTCCAGAAGTCTTAGTCATTTCATCTAAGATACATGTAATTTTTCTCACTCCAATAGACTAAGATTCTACACATTTGTAATGATATCTTCATGTTCTAGCATGATAGAAATAGTTTTACAAATCCATGGTACAGAAGTTTTTAATTTATGCTGAGAAAACTAGTGTATCTTTAAACATTTCCATTCCTTCATCTAAAAATGGGAGGATAGCTTTGTGCTAAAACACGGTAAGAAGGAAATAATAAAAATGGATGAGGGAAAAGTTCTGGCACATGCCTGGAATTATCATAAGCAGATATTTTTACTTTTTCAATCATGATAGAAGGTATTAGAAAAGAAAATTATTCCTTTGACAACCTTCCAGGTTATTTAAAACAGTTTTATTTTACTTTGTTCTAAAATTCTTGGTCATAACAATAGTATGGGATGCGTTTAAATGGTAAATAGAACATAAGAGATTAAATGAACAAAATTTAACATTGTAATTAAAACTTGCAAGAAATTTCAAAGAAATTGAGCTATTTTAAGGATTTCAAAGGCAAATTATAAAAAAAAAAAAAATGTTTCCTAAGACCAAAGGAATAGCTACTTAAAAATTATTAGTATCAAATGAGAAAATTAAATGGGAACTTCTGTTACCACATATTAAAATGAAGTTTAAAAAATGGTACTATATTTAAAAGAATATTGTACTCATATAGAGCATAACCAGACAGACTGATGAAACATCAAAAACAACGAAGAAAGAGATTAAAGAAATAAATATGCATGTATGTGCGATGTGTAACTTTAAAGAATAACAAAACTGGGAACCAGCAGTTAGCGTAATGGCTATGTCGCTGGACTCCCACGTAGTCGACCGTGGTTCATGTCCCAGACCCGGTGGCTTAAAACTCACGCCGGGCTCGTGTGCATGCGTGCCCAAGATCCCGAGAGGAGAATGGAGGAGAGGGGATTGCGGCGTGACCATCCCCCCTGGGGGGTGATTTCTTGCTTTCTGTCTCTATGTCTCTCTCTGTCTGGCGAGCGCACGCGCCCTACAGTGAAAATCTCTAAAAAAAAAAAGAATAACAAAGCTGTTATTTCAAGTCAGTGGGGAGAGGCTCCTCGGCTTATCTCATGGTTCTGGAATTGGATTAAGTCCATTTTCATTTCCTCCCCAACACTATGGAAGTCAGCTGCTTTCTCTGAAATATTTGACCTCGAAAAAAAGGTAGATACCCAATCAAAATAATTTCTATCAATGCCAGAGACAGGATGGAGATGCTGGGGTAAATTTCAAGTTGGCAATTAGTACCTTCTGATGTGAAAACCTCAGCTTTCAAACCAAACTAATTCCATATCTAAATCATGTGACTTCAGACAAGTTACTATTTAATTTCCTGGAAAACTAAATTGAGCTTTTACAATTACTGATAAAGTTCTGATTTTAAGATTATTTTCTAATGTCCTATTCATATTGATGGGCTTCTCATTCATTTTTTTTCCCCAGAGAATTTCAAAGTTTATCTTCTTTTTATGTCATTGTAGAAAACTAGCCACTTGTTTTATTGATCTAATCTAAGGTTTTGATGAGTAATTTATTAATTTACTCTTTTACTCATATTCTTTATGTGTATGTGTGTATATATAATACAATATGCAATATAATATAATATACAATACAATAGTACATAATTCATGTTTTTCTAGTCTTAGAGAGTCTTGTAATTTTTCCCATTGTATTAACTTTTTCCTTGGGAGTCTAGTCATTTTTGAACTGCTTGGGGAGATACATGAGTTTCTTTCTTCTTTTCTTTCTTACACAGTTGTATTTTCTTAACTATTCAGGATTTGGGGGTGTGGGTTTATATAGTCGTTATTGGTAGTATTAGTAGTTTATGTATCTGCCATGTTTACATCAGCATTTACTTCACATGGGCAGTGTATTTTCACATTCTACGAATATTTTCTTATACTTTCTAAGACGCTTAATGTTACTTAGAGCACATTGACAAGTTTGTTACTCTCTTCATTTCCAATGTCCAAACTGCTTCAAAGTTCTGTTCATGATTTTATTTGAAAAATTGGACTGATCAGCTCTTCATTCTCCTTTAAATCATAATTGCATCAACTTTCCATCAGCAGCCTTACTGTCCCTAGTTCCAAGGAAAGAACCTGGGCTACTAAATTCCACAGTTCTGAAAAAAATATTTTTTTGAAGGTATACTATGTTACTTGTATGTGTTAAAGAACTCTTCTGATTTGTCAGATTTTGGTATCATCACAATTTTACCTATACTTTTTATTCTATTCTGCTCACAGACTGTCTTTTACCAATTCCTAGAATGTTGGTATTGTCAAGAAATTAATAACTTGTTGCTTCATTTGTTTTTGCCTTTACTATATATTGTCAGCTTGGCGTGACATGGGAGTCAACATTAAGGAATTTTTTACAGTGAACCATTTTTTTTTTCTGAAGAGGTTTTTGCTATAGGGTGCGTGCGCTTGCCAGACAGACAGAGAGAGACAGAGAGATGGAAAGAGAGAAATTACCCCCCGGGGGGATGGCCATGCCTCACTCCCTTCTCCTCCATTCTCCTCTTGGGATCTTGGGCATGCATGCACACGCGCCCCGCGTGAGTTCTAAGCCACCGGGTCCAGGACGCGAACCACAGTCGACTACGTGGGAGTCCAGCGACATAGCTAACTGCTGGTCCCTACAGTGAACCATTTTACTAGAATTTATGTAGGAATTTATTTTGCATTTTATTTTCATTTAACTGTACAACCATATTCACTCTACACCTGGTGATGGTGGTTCTCAAACTTTTGCTCAGTCAGAATGACCAGAAGTGCTTTTTGAAACATGGGTCCACCCACAGAGTTTCTGATTTGTGTGTATGGAGATAGAGGGGAGGCATAAAGAATCTACATATCTAACTAGTTCCCAGGTGAGGCCAGGGCTGTTGGTCAGAAAAGCCACATTTTGAGAATTCCAGCCCTGAGATATGCCCATAAAAATATTTATCCCAGGTAGGCCCTGTAGCCTGGTTGAAGGTGCCAACCTTATGGCTTTAAAAACACATTAGACACATGCAATTTGCCTGAGGTCCCAGAAGGATGGAGAAATAGAGAAGGCATTGCAATGTGACCACTGAATCACACACATTGAGTTTGAGTTCTCTCTCTGTGTTTCTTCCTCTGGTGATCACGTGCGCCTGCTGCAAATAAAAAGGTAAATAAATAAATATAAATATCAGGGCCCAAATACTCAAATAAATCACAAAATTCAGGATAGAATGTTTAATTCCTCTCATAGTAAACTGCAGTTTTGCACCTGAATTGAAGAATAAAACAGCAGAAAGTGGTATTTTTGCAAGGGAAACAGGTTCACACTGCCTTATCGATTATTTCATTGAAACATTCATTTTTCAGTAGGAAAAAATTAAAATCAGTGAAATTAAAGGATTTGCACAAAGCTAATTACTAGTTGACTCAGGAAAATGTGAGTAAAACATATGGGGCAGGAGATAAATGAACTGACCTAGTTTTCTTTTGTAAATGTAGGAATTTATTTTGCAGTAAATAAGCATTTTTGACTTTCCCCTTAACAGGACAATTCAGGATTTTAACAGATAATTTCTGGAAGTTTGAAACCAAGGCTTCTTCTAACACACAAATGACTGTGCGTTCTCGTTCTATTTGTGTCTGAATGCAGCTCTTGAGCATGTTGGAGGTAGTGCTAGGCTCACACATCTCCACAAACATCTACTTCCTCCTCCTCTTTATTTTTTCCTCTCTTTGGCTTCTTTCCTCCTCCATTTTAGATGTTATTTCTTTATCATTTCTAACCAGGTCACAGGACTTGTCCTTTTTCCCTTCTGTCACTTAATTGACAGTTTAAACTAGATTATATTTAAATATTACACATACTGCTCACCATTAAGTTATAATTGCAGTGAAATTTAAGCTAGAATCAATATTAAGTGTTCACCCAAACCATTGCATTCAAATTGATTAATGATTGCAGTTGATTGATATGAATTAAGAATGGCAGAGCATTTGAAAGCATTACAATGATCAGCTACATTTAATTTTCACAGCCATACTCTCTCAGAATACTTCACATGCAAATGATCCTAGAGCTTAGAATTCTAAGTTCTAGAAATAGTTGTTAGAGATTTAGGGAAATAATATTCTCTCCATTGCTTAAAATATTCAAATGTAAGCTCCTTAATTTACTAAGACTATTTGGGCCTTATCAAGTTAATTGTACCATATTTTCTCAAGACTCCAAATTTTCCCCTGAAGTTGTCTGATAATAATGCTTTCTGAGAATATATGGAAAAAAGAAAGGAGGACAAACAGAGTGTGTTTAAACTATCATATTTCAAATATTCAGGGAAAATTTTCATGTTTTATTATCTTGCTCATAAATAACATGAAAAGACAGTACTGTACGGCAGTGCTGCTAAAAATGGGCTGCATTTAGCTTATTAGATAGATAGAAGCCAAGGATGAGAACAAGCATACTATACCTCAGAACCTGGCATTGCAAGGTGACATTGACCCTGTGTCTATATGATGTTCGGGATTACATTTTAACTTCCTTTTCAAAATACCAATAGAAAGATTTCTTGACCCTTGCAGGTAAATTACATTAAATTTGTATTTATAGTAAATTCAATAGATTGTAAAGAAAAAATTAAGATAATATCTATTTTGAAATAGAATTTGAAATTTGACAGAGTGAAATTATAACATAAATTATCTCCTAGATTTTTAAAATATATATATTCTTACTTTTCTAGAACTAAAAGAATTCTGGTTTCTTAACTAACTCTTGTTTTGGCTTTCATCATATCAAAAATGGAAAATAGCCAGTTGTGGAGAAAATGTTGATGGTTTGCAAGGTACAGGAATGTAGTTTAAAGCTTAGCTATGTATAGAGTCAGCCTTTTTTTCTGCCAAAATGAATAAACCTCTCAGTGAACTTCTTAAGTTCACCTTGAAGTTCATGGTGGAGTCAACAAACATTTAAGCACAAAGGGTGAGCAGAGTAGGAGTAAACAGATTTTGGAAAATCACAAGATACACGAGAACATTATTAATTCTAACCTCTCTGAATGTAGACGTTGTAATGTCAGTTTAAGTGTATTCTTGGGGTGGAGTTAAGGTAATGGGATATTGTTACTTGCTGAAAATATTGCCTGAACATTTAAAATATTTATATAGCAAATTCTCTGGCTGAGATGATTGAGGAAATCAAGCTATTTTCAAACTACAGTTGAGAAATGAAGTAGTTTTTGT
Source organism: Tupaia belangeri chinensis (assembly GCF_000334495.1). Classification (NCBI taxonomy): domain Eukaryota; kingdom Metazoa; phylum Chordata; class Mammalia; order Scandentia; family Tupaiidae; genus Tupaia; species Tupaia belangeri. The sequence goes on from NW_006159649.1 coordinate 1,223,416, forward strand.
ACTATTACTTATCAATTAAAAACAGGCTAAGATGAGTTTTTATGTATAGCTTCATTAAAAATTTACATACTCAAAGCTGAAAATTCTAAATTACTTAACTATATACTTTGTAATTTAAAAAAATACATTTATTTTGCATTCATTCACTGTATATCATTACAGCATACAAAATGAATTTTCTGTCTGGAATACACTATATATTGGCTCAGAAATACATGAAAATTAAGGCCATTTAAGTCAAGAAGCATTTCTAAAAAAATTCTTCATATTTTTAAATGGTGTTTTTCCTATTGACCTGTGTTACAAATAAAACTTCAATTTATTGCTATATATTACCATAAGAATTGAAACATAAAATTCATTATATACATGGTAAAAAGTATTCTACTAATTTAGTGATTCTGTTACTACATTAATCTTTTTGTTCATTTGCACTTTTAGTTGTAGCGTTTTAGGATAGATTTAATCCAGTCATTTGATCTTAACAAAAAATTTTGTTGATAGTATATTTCTACCTTTTTTAGAGTTATATCAACATTAATCTTATTGATATGAAATTAAATTCAATATTAAAAACTTGAATATGTTTTGTAGTATAAATCCTCTTAAGGTAATGGGTTATTCATTTGCTATGAAAATAAGTTCAATAAGGAAAAGATTTTCTTTTTTTTTCTTTTTCTATTTTAATTTCTAGAGAGAGATAGATATCCTCAACAGGATCTTATCACTGCTGAAATCTCCCCTTCCTTAAGTTTGCAACCACCAAAAAGACAGAACATGCACAGGTCAGCCTGGCTTGACAACAGAACCAAATCCAGCACCTTCCCATATGGCTCCACTATTAGTCAGTGGTTCTCTACCACCTATGTCACCATGGTTGGGTTAGAGACAATTATTTTTAATGTAGAAATAATTTATTACTAGAGCTGGCAGGTGGCTTGGTGGTTGAGGTTGCTGGACTCTCACATGGTAAACCACGGTTCGAGTCCCAGGCCTGGTAGCGTGCTCTCTCACTTTCCCTCTCTCTCTCTCTCTCTTTCTCTCACTCTGCCACTCTCTGGTCAAATTAAAAATTAGTAAATAAATTTAAAAAGTTAAATAAAACAATTCTTTAAAACACTATTTATTATTTTACAAATATCTATACTTGAATAGATGCTGTGCTTAAATGAAAGTTTTGAAATCTATATTATAAAAGAAAAAACGAAATGTTGAGAAAAAATTTAAAAATTAAATTAAGTTAGATCTGCACTTCCTATGACATGCCAGAATATCTATGAGGAAATTAAGTATTTACGTTAAGAAATGCAGGGGCCAGCAGGTGACATAGTGGTTAAGGTACCAAACTCCCACATGGCCAAGCACAGTTCAAGTCCTGGATCCGGCAGGTTGAAACTCATGCCAGGCATGTGTGCGGACATACCCAAGATCCCAAGAGGAGACTGGAGGAGAAGGGATTGCAACATGACCATCTCCACTAGGGGTTCATTTATTGCTTTCTTTCTTTCTGTCTCTCCAGTGAGCACAGGTACCCTACAGCAAAAATCTCTCAGAAAAAAATACAAATGGATAAATAGTGATTGAAATTGGAATAATAATAATAATCTGGAAAAAAATGAAAAGCTATTGCATGATGATGGGGATTTTAATGTCTTTGTTTGACTGATTTGAATGGTATTCCTTCTGGGAAAAGAAATGTAATACACTGTAAAGTTATATGTGACTCAATGAAATATGAACAAGATTATGGTAACAATTAAAAAAAATAAAAATACAAACAGCAAAGTTGGTTCCATGGTATTGCTCAAGAGAAGCCAAACCCTGTACGGTTACTGTGGTTTCAGTACCTGGACCAGTCAGTCTGAAGCGTGCTGGGCATGTGCACAAATGCCCAAGATCCAATGGGCTGGAGGACTGCAGAAAGGGATTGTTGGTATGACAGATCTTGGAGGGTGCTCCTCTCACTCTTTCTTTCTTTCTCTATGAAAGAAATCAAGGAAAGAAATTTTAAAAATTGAAAAACCACAAAAGATAAACATACTTGTATTTCTCACTTGGTTTTGCTAATCACTGAAAAGTTACCATTCAGTTGTACTGCAGCACTTTCTAAATGGAAGACATTTAAATACAAATACAGTGTAGAAGATGGTATTGCAGAAGCAAAGAGCTATTGTGTTTGTGAAATAGCTAAGCAGAGACCCC
>NW_006159649.1:1225634-1287040 GCF_000334495.1 Tupaia belangeri chinensis
TCCCTACACTCACTGTACTCTAATGTTTGGCAATATGAAGGCAAAAGTACTGAACCAGAAGCAGCTGGCCTTCAGAGCCCCGGAGCGAGGCTCTGGAACTCCAGGAGTGTGTGCTGTGCTCTGCTCCACAAAACTGCACAGCAGTAGCAGATATCAGCAAAACGTCCTCACTGGGGGCCAAATGCTAGATGTTCCAAATGTAATTTTTTCCAATATAAATGTCAAATTAAGTTCTCAATCTGAGTCACTTGGAATTCTCACAGTGTACACATACACAGTTTATTAAAATTTTCTTTGTGCAATAATGTTCTTAATGTGATAAAAATATCTGAACATACTTAAGCTATGAATTATGACTGAAGCAATGTTTCCATCTAAAGAAAAAGCAAATATATATATATATATAAAATATATGACCTAATATGGGTGACCAAATGACTAATAGTAATTCATTCTTCTTTTTTGTTTATTTGTTTGTTTGTTTGGAAAGGTTTTTGCTATAGAGCATGCAAGTGCCCTCGCCAAAAAGACAGAGACAAAGAGAAAGAAAGCGAGAAATCACCCCCCCCACCCAAGGGATGGCCACGGCCCAAGTCTTTCTCTTCCATTCTCCTCTTGGGTTCTTGGGCACACACACATATGTGCCTGGAATTCATTCTTCTTTTATTAATTCATTAGAAATAAGTATTTGAGGAATATTATTTTCATCTTTGATAATCCTACTCTCATGACAAGCACACAAGCATAAGGATATTGTGGTTTGTATATAATCATGATGAAAACCTTTTTATAATTCACAATATTAACTCTTTGTACATAAACCAGCATTAAAATATTTTTCAGGATCATGATTAAAAATAATTTCTTCTATTTTTACTTATGGACCATAAATTCCTCATTTGTAGAAAAAAAAATTTCTTTCCAGGACAGAATAATATTTCAACATTAGTACAGTAGGGTACCTGTTAGTCTCATGTGAATAACAACATAATATTTTTTCTTGGACTCAAGTAAGAAATACTTATAGTGTGCAATGCAATTGCTAACATTTTTTGTTTGGTAACTTTTTTTTTGGGGGGGGGAGGGCATCATGTGTTTTATACAGTGGTTTTGCTGAGTCAACTTGTATTTATGAAATAACATTTAAAATCTAAATTTAGAGAGAGCTAAATATTATTTTCTTTGTTAAAAACTTTAGCTAGTTTGGGACCAGCAGTTAGTATAATGGCTATGTCGCTGGACTCCCACGTAGTCCACCACGGTTTGAGTCCCGAACCCGGTGGCTTAAACTCACGCCAGGCACATGTGCATGCGTGCCCAAGATTCCGGGAGGAAAATGGAGGAGAAGGGATTGCGGCATGGCCAATCCCCTGGGGGGTGATTTCTCGCTTGCTGTCTCTCTGTCTCTCTCTGGCTGTCTGGCGAGTGCATGTGCCCCATAGCAAAAACCTCTCAAAACAAAACAAAACAAAACAAAAAAAAAAACAGGTTTGGATTGGATGGAAATAGCTTTCAATTGCATACAGATAAAAGAGAATTTGACATTCGCACTAATAATATTATAGGACTTACCGGCTTTCAGCCACAAGTTGGGTTTAGTTTACACAATTTATATCATGATAATTCTTAGTAAATTCAAATACTCTAAAACAGTAAATCAAAGATCAAAAAGTTATTTATTTTACTTAACATTTCTTTTCTAATTTTAATTGCAAAAATAAATCTGAGAAATTATATAGTAACATACAAAATGACTTTCCTAAAAGTGGTTGAATTCTTGAAATATTGTTTTTTTTGTGTGTGTGTGAAACAAAAGTATTTTCTGCAACAGTTTTTGTTTACATTACTTGCAGTGGCTTAAGGTATAAACCATGGTCAGAAAAAAAAAATGGATTGGATAGACTTACTATTGGCTGAAGAGTATAATGTTAGTAACTGTTAGTGTTAGTAACTGAGAAAAAATAGACAAGTATGTAACTAATTTTATTTATGTTTTCTCCAGTTATAAAAACTGGAATGAACCTAGTAAATAAAGATGAGGTTAAAATTGGGTGAGGAAAGTATAATAACACATGTAGTTGTTCACATGAGATTATGACACTAAACTCAGAAAATTTATCCTGCAATGTCAAATAAACACATAGACGTAATTTCAGAACACCTGTCAGTGATCCTAACAAAACCATAATAAAGAAAAATATGCCATAAGACTGATGGTAGGTAAATTCTTTCAAAATAAAGGAAAGAATAGAAATCAGAAATGATAGATCTTGAGAAAATTTTAGAATACATTATATGTTTATGAAAGTTTCATTAGCATAATTTTAGAATTGTGTTTTCAGAGAAAGGAAAAATATGAGAGATATTTAGATTCAATTTGATACCATTAAAATGAATATATAAGTCTGTTGCCTAAAGCTAAGAAATGCAGGCTCTACTTTGGAATCAATAATGTTTGCTAAACCTGTCTAGATATGAAAATGTTCATCAAATACAACCAGATTAGAGAATGCCAAGTGAATCATGTGCAGACTTGGCTATCTTGTTGTCTGTTTTTTTTTTGTTTGTTTTTTTGTTTTTTAAGGGAGTATTCACAGGACCAGCAGTTGGTATAATGGCTATGTCACTGGACTCCCATATAGTAAACTGTGGTTCTACTCCCAGACCTAGTGACTGAAAAAATTCATGCCAGGTGCATATGTGTGTGTGCCCAAGAGCCCAAGATCCCAAGAGGAGAATGGAGGAGAAGGGATTGCAGTGTGGCCATCCCCCCTGGCGGATGATTTCTTGCTTTCTGTCTCTCTGTCTCTGTCTGTCTGTCTGTTTCTGGAGAGTGCATGAGCCCTATAGCAAAAAAAAAAACTTCTCCAAAAAAAAAGGAGTATTCACAATGTATATCTATAGCAGTATAGCAGAAGCTTCAACATAAACATATAATGTCCCTGATCCCTGGGTGATGTATACAGTTTCCAATCTCAAATAAACAATGTCAACCCTTTGAGACAGTCAGGTTTCACATTCGCGTATTAGCATCCCAATAACCTTAATTTGCTTGAGATACTAAACTTTCTCCCAGAGTTAGCAAATTATCTTCTCAAGTCCCACAATATTTTTAAACAATATGTGAATTCAGTGTGTTTAGAAATTTGTGATGATCAAAATTAATCCTACTAAGTAATCTAACAGATTTCGATTAGCCTTAAAGTATATAATTTTTGAACATTGATTTGTGATTATGATAGTTTAAGAGTCTGAGAAATCAGATGAAGGTTGTATATGGCACTGGTAAGTTTCAGAAATTTGGATTGGCAAGATATATTATTTAATTTGTGAGGTTTACATGAGCTATTTAAGCCTTTGGAAGGTTTTCTTGTTAGAGGGTTGTAAGTTATCCCAGCTGGGTATTTCAAGTTACTGTACAAAATTGATTAGATTAAAGTTTAAATACATTAAGAAATGTTTATGGCTATTTGATGAACTAAGTAACTACATGAGACCAATTCTTTAAAAAGGGAATTTAGGCCCAGCATTGGTGGCACAAGGGCGAGAGTGCCGCTGTTGGATGACTCAGGCTATGTGGGAGGCCCAGGCCCGTTCCCAAACCATCAATTAAACACAGTAAAACATGTCTGTGGTCCTGGCTAAGTGGAGGAGATTATTACATGATGAGATCCTGTTAAGAAATACCAATTTCTTCCTCTTTCCCCTCTCATTCCCTTCAGCACTGTGCCCCTCTTAGGAAAATTAGAGGGAAGAGATGTTTATTAATAAAAGTTAAAATTAATGCGAAATAGTAAAGATAGTCATTCTTATTTTCCTACCTTGAAGTATAGAAAATAAAATAAATAATTTCAACTTAATAGCTTAAATAACTAGATTTCATATTTGTGTATTTAATAAATTAGTATTAATTTATGACCTGGACATCTATTAATATTTCTCTTCCCACACATACCAGTTTTATATAGAAGTGAACACAGAAAGAATGTCTTAGAATTGCTCTCCCATTGTAAATAAAACAGTGGATACTTTTTTTTTTGAGAGGTTTTTGCTATAGGGTGAGTGTGCTCTCCAGAAAGACAGAGAAAGACAGAGAGACAGAAAATGAGAAATGACACCCCCTCACCCCCTGGGAGTATGGCCACGCTGCAATCCCTTCTCTTCTATTCTCCTCTCAGGATCTTGGGCACACACGCACACGTGCCCAGCGTGAGTTTAAGCCTCCGGGTCCGGGCCTCAAACCGCACTCGGCTACATGGGAGCTCAGCAACATAGCAATTATGCTAACTGCTGGTCACAACAGCTGATACTTTTAAAAATAAAATAAAATAAAATATATGAAACAATCTAGTGTCACACCATGTTGGCTGTGATTAACTTGGGCCCAGTCTAAGGAAGGACATTGAAGAGAAAAATAGAGAGGCAAGGCATGTATGGGACAAAGCAGTGAGTTATTATCTGTTGAGGGATAACCTTACAGTATTGTCAACTGGACCAGAGTGAAATGTACACATGTTGGAATTTTCACTTCATAAGCTAAATAACGTGACTGAATGTATAAAAAATTTAAATAATAATAATAAAAAAGAAAGTCTATGCCAGACCTATCCAAATGAAGCTTATTGCTGGGCTTCAGTGGATCAAACTGACCCCAAATTTAACACTCTTATTTTTAATTTTTTTTTCTTTAGAGAGATTTTTGCTACAAGGCATGTGTGCTCACTGGAGTGACAGACACAGAGAGATAGAAAGTGAGAAATCACCCCCTGGGGGGAATGGCCATGCCACATCCCTTCTACTCCATTCTCCTCTGAAGATCTTGGGCATACATGCACACATGTCTGGTGTACGTTTTATACCACCAGGTCCAGGACTCAAACCAAGGTCAACCACATGGAAGTCCAGTGACATAAACATGTTGCCATCTGCTGGCCCCAACACTCTTTAAATTCAATAAAAGTCAGAAAAGAACTAAAATTCACTGTATCCTGACATCCAGCAAAACATTATCAGGCACTATCAGGAGGCACAGCCTGGTGGCTGTTAGTAGCAAACTTGATATCATTGTCAGAAGTCACATGGCCAATGGCAGTTTAAGGCCCCTGGGTCACCTGGAAACATACCAGGCATGTGAGTCTTGCCCAGGACCCTTTCAAGCTGGAGGGCTGGGGAGAAGGAATTGCAGCGTGAGGAGACCTGCCACAGGTGCGTCCCTCTCACACGCTCATGCTCTCGTGAATGCACGTACATTCTCTACCATAAATAAAATACAATTTAAAAACTTTCTAAAAAAAGAATCAGGATGACATGAGCTAAACCAGGAGAAAAGTCCAGCAATAGAGACAGACCAAAAATAACAGAGATGAGGAAATTTTTAGACGGGAATGTTTAAATAAGTATTAGAAATGTGGCAAACATGATCTAGAATAAAAATGAAAATAAGAAAATAAAAATAAGATAAATGGAAGATCTTTAAAAAGATCCAAATTAAATCTACAGAGATCAAAAATTCAATATCTTATATGAAGATGTCAAGGGATGGGACTAAAAACAGATTACACATAGCAGAAGAAAAGATTACTGAAATTAAAGATATAATACTAGAAACTATCTAAAACAAAGCACAGAGAGAAATCAGACCGAAAAGAATATGTAATAATAGCCATAGCCACATTCTGCTGTAGAAAAATGTCAAGTTGTCTGTAAATGTAACTGTAATCCCAGATGCAGTAAGAGAGGGTAAGAAAATCATCTTTAAAGCTAATGACCAGGGACCAGAAGATGGGTTAATGGTTATGTTGCTGGACTCCCATGTAGTCAAGCGCAATTCAAGTCCTGGAACCGGTGGCTAAAATCTCATACCAAGTGCATGTTTGTGTGTCCAAAATCCAGAGAAGAGAACAGAGGAGAAGAGATTATGGTGTGTTCATTCCTCCTAGGGAGCAATTTCTTACTTTCTATCTCTCTGTCTCACTCTGTCTCTCTGGTGAGCACACATACTGCATTATAGCAAAAAATAAAATCTCTCTTTAAAAAAACATGACCAAATTATAACAGAGTCTATCAAAATCATAAATAATCTAAGAAGTTTAACAAATTTTAAAGCCTAATAGAAGAAAAGGTGTTTTACATAGAGAGAAACAGCATCAGAATCACAATAACAAACCCATCAGAACCCATGCAGGTCAGAATCCAATGAACATCTGTAAAGTACTGAAAGGGCCAGCCCTGCAGGGCCGCGGTTAAGCCCTGTGCATAGGGAGCCAACTCCCACATGACTCATCACTGTTCGAATCCCACCCTGATGACTTGAAAAATCCCTGTGGGCATGTGCATGCATACCCAAAATTCTGATGGGGTGGAGAAGTGGAAGAAAAAGGATTGCAATGTGATCAAATCTTTTTGGAGGGTACTTTCTTACTCTCCCTCTCTAAGGAGTGCACATGTGCTCTGGCAATAAAATAAACAAACAAACACAAATAAACCACTGAAGGAATATAAATACATGTCTTCCAAAAGCTTATGGAAATATGTGCTAGTAAAAAACAAGATGAATTTCAAATTTTTTTTTTGCACCAAAATAAATTCATCTTTTAATTACATTTTTCCCCATAAACTTTGTGAAGTCCCCTTGAAGAAATACATCAGCCTAGAATTCTACTCCAGGTGGAAGTATTTTAAAAATTTCAAAGTAAAATCAGGACTTTTCGTATACCAAGAAGAGTAGAGAGGAAACTTAACAACTCCTGAGACAGAAGAAAAAGGACTCAGCAGAAGAATTTGAACTTTACACAAGAAAATACATAGCACCAGAAATGGAAAATAGGTGGGTAAATATAAAATAAGTGTTCACATTTTTAATCCTTTTAAAGGGCTGTTTGCTGCTTTAATAAATGACAACAATGTATTGAGAAGTTTATTACGAATATAGAATTTAATTTTATGATTATAGCACCAATGATAGAAGGGGGATAATCATATTTTTAGGTCTTACGTAATGTGTGAGGCAGTATAAGACTAAATGAAGTAAGACTATGTTAAGTTAAAGATGGATTCCCTTAAATTCTAGATTATTCATGAAAAAACTTAGTGAAACAAATAAATATACTTGATAAGGGAATAATTGATATAAAACAAAATTATAATAAAGATATGATTAACATGAAAGTAGTAAAAAAATTTTGAAAAGGAATAAGTGGGACAAATAGAAGAATATAGCAAGATATCTATAATTAGAGATATCATCAAGGGTACCAAGTGGAAGTTCTCATAGGAACTCACTTTGGCCCAGGTGTTCTCACTCAAACCTTGAGAGCAACTGTAGATGAGTATCTAGAGTATTGATGAACACGTTCAATGGCTCAATTTGTTCTCAAGGGATGATTAATGGAGTAGTTTTTCTTTTCCCATCATGTTCAAACTTTTTCTGAAAAGTTAAAAAAGAAAAAGTGATGAGACACAATGTCAAGATTCTGGCTAATGCCACATCTGATGGAATAAAAAGTAAAAATAGCTCATAGAGTTCTGAGGTTGCTCTTGGTTCATGAATCTTGTGATCTAGCAAAAGTAGCAGTGACATCTCTTCCAGTTAAAGGACTCAGTGTCCAGTGTTCCAGCAGTGGGAATTGGTGGGTACACCACTGCTCCACCACCATGCTCAACTTTTCTGGCAAGTAGAAGATCATCCATAAGGCAATTCAAGTATTTGCTTAAAGCGCTGGGGGTAGATAGGATACTGATAAAGATTGCTATGGTGGCAGCAACCAAGCCAGCAGGGGAGATCAGACAGGACAGGGACACTCTCTACATCAAAAACTCTACCACCATGTGCACCACTGAGATCAACTTCAAGGCTGTGGAGGAGTTCCAGGAGCAGATAGTGGACAAGGAACCTCTAAGAGCCTGTAACATGCGAGAGTGAGAAGGAAATGGTTTGCAAGCAGAGGCTTCTACAGGGAGAGGGCCCCAAGACCTCCTAGGCCAGAGAACAGACCAATGACAGAGGTGATCGTGAACATGATGGTGGATGACATCATGTGCACTAGGGTCTAGTCAAAGAGTGAGTGGCCATGGGTTGAAAGTCACTGGAGTCCACCAGAACCATACTCATCTCCTCATACTCACCTTCTTGCTTCCTGCCCCATGGACCATCACCCTTCTACCCACTCCCCTTCAAGGCCAGCTCTCCTTTTTTCTCATCACTTCTGGAGTTACTGGAATGCCTCTTACAGGTCTTGCTTTCTTTGACCCCCCTGTCGTGTCCCCCACCCCATGAAGAGGGATGGATTGAAGAGCTCAGATCCCCTACTCCAGAATCACCGCCCCTTCCCTTGTCTGCAGTACTAGCCTAAAAAGCCCAGAGCCGGTTTTATTTTTGTGAGGGAACACAATGTCTGAACAAGAAAGACTGTCCCTCTGACTTCTACTCTTTGTCCCTGCAGCCTATACAATTTAGAGTATCTATATGTTAGTTTCATTAAAATGTTTTTAAAAACAGAACAAAGCACATAGAAACATGGTATATCAATCAAATTGGAAGACTATAAGAATAAAAATGAATCCTTGAATATAGGTGAAGTGAAAATTGATTTATCAGTAGAACATCATAGGAGATTTTGGGAATATGAGATCAGCAGGTGGTGTGGTAGTTAAGGCACTGAATCCCACATGGCTGACTCCATGCTTCAAGTCCTGGAATTAGTGTTTTGAAGAATACATCAAGGACTTGGGTCTACATGCCCAAAATCCAGAGAGAAGAATGGACGAGAAGGGAGAAATGATTTCTCACTTCCTGCCTCTCTCTGTCCCTCAATAGTGAGTGAATAGGTCTAGTGGCAAAAATCTAAAACAGAACAAAAGAAAAGGTCTTGGGATCTTCATTAAAATACTAAAATATGCTCAGGCTGGCCACATAACCTAATGATTAAGGGGGCCAGATCCCATGTGGCTAATCTGTGGTTCAAATCCTAGCCTCAGCAGCTTGAAAAGCATATTGGGCATATTTGCATGCATGCCCAAGATCCCAAAAGGATGAAGAAATGGAGGAGAATGGGTTGTGGTATGACTATGCCCCATTATTTTCATTTTTTTTTGTCTTTAAGGATTTATTTATTTACTTTTATTTGACTAGAGAGACAGAAAGAGAGAGAGCAAGAAAGTGATAAAGCAAGCCGCCATGTCTGGGACTCGAACCGTCAGCCACGTGGGAATCCAGCACCCTTAACCACCATCCCACCTGCTGGTCTCATATGTCCCACTGTTGGGGGTTCTCTTCCTCATTCTCTCCCTCTCTCTCACAAACAAGCACCTTCTGGTAATTAAGAAATAAATTAATACATGCGGAATGTATCATGGCGTTATGAATCGAATTCTGGAGAAGAAAAAACAGATGTTAGTAGAAAATGATAACATCTGAATTAAGTATATAGTTTAGTTAGAACTGGTAAACCTATGTTACTTTCTCCTTTTTGATACATAAACCCTGTTTGTATAAGGTGTCAGCATTAGTAAAGAGTGAAGTACTGCATGTGAGAACTGTACATATTATATTTACAACTCTCTTATAAGTCTAAAATTGCCTCAAAGTAAAAAGTTTAAGAAAAGCTTCCATAAAGTACAGTGGCATGTAAAACATTTAGGAGAATAGATATTTCACAATACTGAAGCAAATGCTCCTTGGTAAAGGAATAATTAAATGGAAGAATATCATAACCATTATAGTTGACTTATTTCTCTCATCATTTTACAGATGAAGTTAAGTCAATTGCTCAGAGCCACTAAGTTGCAGATCTGGGATATAAAATGAAGTGTGTGATACTATTAAGATGAGAATTTTCCCACAATACCATAGTAGCCTCTAGTATTACAGTTGCACTGTTTTCTGAATGAGTCATATGCTTTTTTTTTTGTTTGTTTGGAGGGATTTTCACTGTAGGGCACTGTAGACAGACAGAGAGAGACACATAAAGACAGAAAGCGAGAAATCAGCCCCCAGGGGGGATGGTCACGCCGCAATCCCTTCTCCATTCTCCTCTCGGGATCTTGGGCACGCACGCATAAGCGCCCAGCGTGAGTTTTAAGCCACCGGGTCCGGGACACGAACCGCGATCGACTACGTGGGAGTCCAGTGACATAGCCATTACGCTAACTCCTGGTTCCCATGAATGAGTCATATGCTTTTAATGTTAATTTTAAGATGAATGTTAACAAGTAGAGTGCATTAAGAGGATAGAATAGTAAGATCAGGAACCAGCAAAGTTTAGTCCAAAGTTAAAAAGTTAAAAAGTTACCTTTAAAAAGGTAGACATATGAATACATGCTGAACATTATCAATAAGCAAGATTTTTACATCTCTGAAAGTGGTTCATACAGATTTTTGTGAGAGAGAGCATATTTCCTCTTAAGAGGAACTATGCTCTATCATTAGGTTGTTTAATAATAAAATGAACTGTCTTTTGAAATCTGGCTAGTGCTATTATTCAAGTAGAGGCAGGATGCCTTCTCTAGGGGAGGTCTCAGAAATAATTCATGCAAAGGCATAGTAGTATGAAGTGCTCTGAATATTTAGGAAATAGAAAATAATGAATAGCAGGATCACATATTCTGCCTGTAGTTGAAATTGTTCAGGGATTTTGCTGTCACAATGAAGGACTGAAAAATATATTGGCATTCGCACTAAACCCAGTTATTATGACTTAGAATACTGTTATAGATCTACTAAGTAGAGTCACTTGAAGTAATTCTAGGCAGTAATAAATTTGGTGTCTTTTTTTAAAGGCAAAATTAAAGATTATCATCTATAGTTTCCACGCCAAAAAAAAAGGGATGAAAACATATCATTTACATTAAACATTTATTATATATCACTATGTTTGGTACATTTTAGGTCACATATAGATTCTTTTAGAAAAACATAAAACTCAAGTACTAAATCTGAGAGAAACATGTACATTTATCAAAACGATCCTACCTCCCAATTCTACTTCACATCTGGCAAAAAGTAATACTATGCTTTGTGTGTGCCAAAAATTGGTACAAAATGCAAATGCTTTCCTGGGAAAACCATGGGGAGACTACAGGGAAGCAACATCATTTAGTTCTTTCTACACAGTTATTTTCAACCACTCATTCCTTAACCTTAAGACTTTGATCTCTCACAGCATAAAGGAGTGCAGTTCTTTAAACCTTTATCAGTAATTGCTCTCTGAGTATAAAAGGAGGCTCTGAAGAGTTGATAAAGGAGGCTGGACAGAAGTTGTTATTGCTGAGTAGTTGACTTGGCAGATAAAATGGGAATACATAGGCTGGGAAGGTGGACATGAGACAGAAGAGGAGACTTGATAGAAAATCATGTCAACTGTTTAAAACCATTGCGTTAATTATCCCCAATCACTAGTTTTCAATTATCTGTATGGTAGCCTATAAAATTGCAATCATGTGTTTTGAGTTAATATCTTTGCGAAGGAAAATGTGAGTTTGGTAGCCCCTCATTCTTCTCTAGGGAGAATTGAATATGTAATTATGTGATGCACGGATAATGTCCATTGCTCCAGTAAAATATAAACTCATGAACAAGAAGTTGCATCTATTGCAGGGGGTTTCCTTTTGCTACCTAATGTGTTAAGTTAATAGATACAATTTTATGTTTTTAGTGTACGAGGTGATATTTTAAAGTATATATACATTGCAAAGTGATTAAATTTAGCTAATCGACATATCCATTGCCTCGCAGAGTTACCATTTTGTGTTGAGAACACTTTACATCCACTCTTTTAACATTTTTCAAGAATACAATATGGCGACTATTGCCATCAGCTCATTGCAGCTTATTCGTAATAGCTATGGTGAGGAATTAACCAACCTAAGTACCCATAGAGGGCTGAATAGATAAAAAAATAAGACACACCAACAATGGGGCGCTATTCAGTCATAAAAACACAAAGAATCCTGTCATCTGTGACAACATGAATGAACCTGGAAGACATTATATTAAGTGAAATAAGCCAGGCACTTAAAGACAAATACAGTATGCTCTCACTCATATGTGGAACCTTTTCTTTTCTTTTCTTTTCTTTTCTTTTCTTTTCTTTTCTTTTCTTTTCTTTTCTTCTTTTCTTTTCTTCTCTTTTCTTTTCTTTTCTTGAGAGGTTTTGGCTATGAGGCACATGCACTCGCCAGAAAGACAGGGAAGGACAAAGAGACAGAAAGTGAGAAATCATCCCCCCCGGGGGTGATGGCCATGCCACAATCCCTTCTCCTCCATTCTACTCTCGGGGTCCTGGCCATGCACACACACGCTCTCGGCGTGAGTTTAAGCCACCAGGTCCAGGACTCAACCACGGTTGACTATATGGAGTTCAGCAACATAACCATTATGCTAACTGCTGGTCCCTCATGTACGGAATCTTAAGAAGTTGATCTCATGGATGTAGAGAGTGAAATAGAGACTACCAGGGACTATGGTGTTTAGAAAGCCTGGATACTATCATTTAAAGAGAGATGCCATTTAAATAAGGGCTAGTTATTGACTATTTATTTATTTATTTTTAATTTTGCCAGAGGGCACACGTACTCACTAGAGACAGAAACACAGAGAGAGAGAAGAAAAGTGAGAAGTCACTCCCTAAGAGGTATGGAGTGCTATACTTTCTTCTCTTCCATTCTTCTTTCAGAATTTTGGGCATGCTGGCAAGTTGCAGAGTCTGGGACTCTGAGCAGCAGGCCATGTGGGATCCAGCCACCTTTTTAAAAAATTTTTTTTATTATTATCATAATACTGTTTATATTACATGGAATCATGTATAACTTTACAGTGTATTACATTTCTTTTTCTAGAAGGGATACTATTCATATCAGTCAACACAAAGACATTAAAATCCCCATCATCATCATCCAATAGCTTTTCATTTTGTTCTAGATTATTATTATTATTCCAATTATTTTTTAAACATTCAATCACTGTTTATTATTTTGCTTATAAAAAGATTTTCCCAACATGAAATACTTCTCAGACCTGTCCAGTTGATAATACTGTACACATCATCATCAATGGGTAATAAAGCATGTCGGAATCCCTCTAATGTCATGCCTCTCTATATTTGTTCTCTTGCTATCCTTCTCCACACTCATCTCTTCTCCCACCCCGTTCCACACTGTATTATCATCGCTAACTATTTTCACTGCTTTTATGCCCTTCAATATTTCAATCTTTTTCATAAAGTCCAGATGTTCGGTATATATTAAGTTGATACAATATATTTTGTTCATATTCTGGCTTACTTCAGTCAGCAATAGATCCTCCATATCCAACCACTTTCTGTCAAATGCCCTGGTCCTGTTATTTTCTATGGCTGAGTAGTATTCTGTAAAGTATATGTACCACACTATTTCAATCCACTCATCAGTTTGTGTCCATTTGGGCTGGTTCCATGTCTTAGCAATTGTAAAGAAAGCTGCAATAAACATTGATGTGCAAGAGCTTTTTCGACTGAGCGTTCTCCAGTCCTATGCGTAGATATCCAAAACTGGGATTGTTGGATCAAATGGTAGTTCTATTTGTAAATCTTTGAGGAACATCCATATTGTTCTCCACAGTGGCTGAACCAGTGTACATTCCCACCAACAGGAATCCAGCCACCTTAACCATCACCACCAGCAGCTAGCCCCACTTTATTTATAATAGGAAAATGGCAAAATTTCTTTAAAAATATATGCATTTGGATAACTTCAAATAGAAATCTAATGCTGGTCCTTATTAATTAGTGATGATTAATTTTGTATCTTAAGTTGGCTAGTCCATGGTGCTCAGATGTTTGGTTACACATCAGTCTAGGAACCAGCAAATGGCATAATGGTTATGTCACTGGACTCCATATGGCCAACCTTGGTTAGAGTCCTAACCTTGGTGGCTTGAAACTTAAGCCAGGCTCATGTGTGTGCTTGCCCAAAATCCCAAGAGGAGAATGGAGGAGATGGGACTGCAGCATGGTCATCTCTCCTGGGGGGTGATTTCTCGCTTTCTATATCTCTGTCTCTGGCAAGTGCACACACCCTATAGCAAAAATCTCTCTTTAAAGAATCAGTCTAGATGTTGCTACAAAGGTATTTTTATATAGGTGTGATTAGCGTTTGAATAAAGAGACATTGAGGAAAGCAAATTACCATTCATGACACAGGTAAGGTTCATCATTCTGTTAAAGGCCTTAAGTAAGAAAGACTGGTCCCCTGAGCAAGAAGGGAGTCTGCCTATAAACTGCCTTTGAAGTTGAGAATGCAGCATTAATTCTTACCTGGGTTTCCAGACTGCTGGCCTGCTCAGTTGATCACAGATTTAACAACCTCTGAGATTGTATGAGCCAAATGTTTTAAAATCTCATTCTCTCTTTCTCTCCCCATCTTCCCCTTTATGTACACACACACACACACACACACACACACATACACACTATAATGGTTCTGTTTCTCTGAAAAACTCTGATTTATACAATACATTTGCTTTCTGAATGGTTTTGTTGTACCCATTACTTAGGCCAGGGACAAACATATTATCATTGTGTATATGTCAAGATTAGTTAAACTTGAAATATCTGCTAAGTAATCCCAGCACTTAAACATCTAATCTCTGGGTTACTAAGTCTTTTTATTTTTCTTTATGTTTATTTTTTTAAAATATTCCATGAGTTACAGAGACAGTGAGAGAGAGAGAGAGGAGAGAAAGAAAGAGAGAGAGAGAGAGAGAGAGGCATAGCATATAAACCAGTATTGACACCATGATCCACTCCTAAGCATCAGTTAGCCCTGACTATGCACACATGTGTGCCCTGTGTATTAAGACCGGTCTCCAGGCTTGAATTGGAAACCGTCCCATGTTGGTTTGACTCCCAGACTACTATACTGTACGGACCCCTGCAGCTTCTTTACTGAGTGACAACCGCAGCCTATTGTTTTTTCCTTATGCAAATGTTTATTTTCATTCTGTATGACATAGACCCATGTGTTTTTTGTTCTAATCCTTAATTTTATCCCACATCACTCCAGCCTCAGAAAACTACTGATTTTATTTATCTTCAATACCAGTATCTATGAAATAATTAGAATAATTTATAATCTTGAACTCTATATTTTACAATCAACAGACAAAATGAACTCCCTCTAGAGATGCTGGTTCTTGAATATAAATACATAAAGGTGCAGAAACAAATGCACACTCTACTCCTTTCCTGACATAAACACACACACACACACACACACACACACACAGAGCTTTAAGATGACATACATCTCAAACTGAGTCTTATGCCAGTAAGAAAATGTTAAAGATATTCCTTATTTCAAATGAACTTATTTATATGAAAATAAAATTGGGGAGCCAGCCAGTGGTGTGGTGCCTGGAGCAGCTGGATCACAAAATGATTGGTCCAAGTTCTGAAACAAGCAGCTAGGAAAAAAAAAAAAAAAAAAAAAAAAAAAAAAAAAAAAAAAAACTAGAATGTTTAGCATTAAGCTGTTGAGTGACTTGTGCAAGGTCACATAGATAGAAGGGGACAAAACTAACCATCAAGAACTGGGATTTTTTTTTTTAGTTTTAATTTTATTTTCCATAACAGAGAGTGAGAGACAGATTTAACAAGATCTTCACAGTGTGATCAATCCCCTAGCTCTGAACTTAGCAAGGATCTTGAGTGTGCCCTAGGTATGAAGGCAGACTTGGGATCTGAACCTGGAGCTCTCCCACAACTTGTCCAGCATCGCACACCAGCATGCCCACTGCCTGCACCACTGTGGCTGGGCAAAGAACTAGCATTCCTGACTCCAAAGTCTGTATCCTTAACACTTTATTATAACATCTTAGGGTTATTTCCCCCATCACACAAGCGTAGCTTTCCAACATTATTTTGAAAGAACATATGGTTTCAGAAATACTTGTTAAATAAATTACTCTTTTCACAAGTTACTGAATACGTACTTAGCATTGTTGTCAGCATCCCTATAGTGCAGCAGTAGGAATGAGATACCAGCTGAGAAGCTTATCAAGTTAGCTTTCTAACTTGGTTAAGATCATTCTAACTTCATTAAGTCTAACTTAGTGATATCTAACTGAGTTGACTCTAACTTCTAACTTAGTTATATTGATTATTGATGTAAGCTCTTTCCACATGCTATTAAAAGAGCTAAGCTGGATGAGGTTTGTAAAATAGTAGAATCTTCCTTAAGTCTCACAAATTGTACACTGAGCATAATGTGTCAGACAGTGTCCATATGGTTGGTTGCTGTTTTTCTCTTGTTCTTGATATTGTGATTATCACAACCACTATTTCCGCCAAATATGAAGAATCTATTTTAAATTAATCCCCTGACCGATCATCCTCTCCATCTGGATGAGGGCTTCAGAACAAAACCTTAGATGTATAGTGAGAAATTGTAGGTAGAGCTATCTCTTAGTCAACTAGATTTATCTCTATGTGGAGACTTTAAAAAAAAAATATGGATTGCTGAACACTTTTTTAAAACTGAGCTCTAAAGTTACCCCTCTCATCTTTAACAATACCTATCTTAACAGTTAATTTGGTAGAGATAAAAAATAAAATGGACTTTAATTTCCTTATCCTCTGCAGCAATAATAAGAACAAGCCAAAAATTGCCTTGTAATTGACTACGATAAAGGAAACCACACTATATGCAGACTGTCATGAGAATAATCATGAAAATCTCTAAGGCTAGGGCTGGAAAGTATTGTAGCGATAAAACAGTACTCTGCAGGGTTAACTCACATAGGAAAGTTCTGAATTGCTGTCTGGAGACCTCACTGGGTATGCAAGGTACATTCATGGCCATGATCTGCGCTGGCTAAGGCTAGAAATGCACCCTGACACCAAGACACTGTTGGGTGTGCTGTCTCTGTCTGTATGTACCCCCACACACACATTGGCCGTACTCATGGGAGAAATACATAGAAAAAGTTGCTAAGACTGACACAGTTCTCACAAAGCTGGATGATGCCCTATTCTGTCCTCTGCCAGGTGGAGAGGGTGGTAGTCTTCTCACAGGAGAGCCGAGGAGACAGGGCTTTTTGCCAATTATTGCTTTCCATGTTTCATTTAATTTCGTACTACCAGATTTAATAAAGGAATGCAAGTCATTCCTTAGATTAAAATTTTTAAATCGTAATTGTACCTTATATTAAAAACCTTTATAAGTTGAACATTAAACGTATTATCCTTTCTGTGCATTCTCCAACTTCGTTCCCCTGAACATAGATTACTTTTCTAATTAGAAACATGTATCACTTCACAAATATTTAAAAACTTTTTTGAAGTACTATGCCCCAAGACTAATAAATAATTCTTCAAGACTGTATTTTTGGCAACTAAACAACCATGGCATCTCTAATAAGCACATATTGATTTTGATATTAAATTTTGCACATATATTCTATACTATAGTTTGAAACAAGGGAAAATGGTAATTTTTTTCATTTAAAAAATGTTCACATAATAGAGGCTATTACTCTGGAAGATATACTACTGTTTCTCACACTTCTATAGCTGTATATAAACATGCCTGTTTATGCTAGATTAATATTTGGAGAAAAATGTAATGTTAATTTTTTTCTTATAGGTTATAAAAGTTCTTTATCCAGTTCTGTATGTATTCCTTAACTTTTTCAACACTAAACATTTCTACAAACAGATAAAATAGCTATTAATGGTTACTTTCCCATTCAAAAGTCTATCTCTAAACTAGGAATATCTTTCAAAGAAATGACATTTTACCTAAAAGCTTGATCTTTTGTGACATGTCATCTAACTCTCATAGTGGGTGTAATTTTCCAAATTGGTTGAAGGCATTTCAGCAAAGTACAAGAGCCATGGTCTGCATTACCAATGGTCTTATCCAAGTAATTGATAGTCCATTAGGAAAATGATTCATCTGAAAGCAAGCAAACCAATATCCACATGGTGCTCCAAACACAACCAATTTGAGAAGGAACAAGACAGCTCTTACTTAGCGTCTGCCTACAACCACATAGGTAATATCGCAGGTTCCCACTTGTAACAAGATTATATTTGCTACTTTAAAAATTGCTATTTTTCTGTTGAAGAGATGAATGCCATCTACTCTGTTGTTAGAAAATAGCTAAGGAATATCCAGTTCAGTGAAAACGGGTATGGCAGAATGAGGAGAAGACCATCTCAGATACAAATAGCAACATTTGAACTAATGAATCAAATATTGCTGTAAGGTCTCAAGTGATATCATTATACACTTTAAATCACAATACTCTAAAATGCCTATGCTTGCTTTTTTTTTTTTTTGTGCCGCCTATACCTTAGTTTCCTAGATATTTTCAAAAAGCCTCATATTTTCACTTTCATAGCACCTCATGTTCATACTACACAATTATGTGGTTCTACAAATACATTTAGGAGTTTTTGTGGAATATTAATATGCAATTTAATGTATGTGGAATGCTAAAATATTTATTGCTGCTCAGTGGTGAATAAATCTTAAAGAAACTACAAAAAGTACCCTCAAGTTTTATTTTTAACTTTGAATTACAATTCTCAAAGTAATTTATAATTATTTTATCTTAGAGATCTAATCAACCTCCTTTGATTGCAAACTCATAACCCCTAGCTCTATATCCTGTAGATTTCGTATTACAGGTATGTATGGATTCACTTTCCACAGCTTCTCCTTAGTTGTCGAGTGGCTAGACAACGTACTGTTGGCTAAACCCTGGGCCACTGTGTTGCCCAACTCCAGCAGGTACATTCATATTGTAAGTTGTATGGTGATCCTTGGAGTTACACGAGACACAGTCTTTCTCAGTGACTATAATGAGAATATGCCTTTGGGAATTACATCCTTCAGTAATACAGTTAGACCTATCACACTTTTTTTTTTACCTGTTTCATTATTATTAGTAGTATTATTATTAGTATTAGTATTATTCATTTCTTCCATGAGTGACAAAGAAAGAAAGAGAGAGGACAGAGAGACAGCACTCCCAGCAGCGTCTTCATATCACAATCCACTCCAAGCCTCACCCAGTCCCGTACCATGGGAAAATATGTGTTTCACATTCTTAGAAAGGTGTTCAGACATGGGACCAGCAGTTAGCATAATGGCTATGTCGCTGGACTCCCATGTATTCAACCGCAGTTCGTATCCCAGACCCGGTGGCTTAAAACTCACACCGGGCACGTGTGCGTGTGTGCCCAAGATCCCGAGAGGAGAATGGAAGAGAAAGGTTTGCGGTATGGCCATCCCCCCTGAGGTGGAGGGGGGGGTGTGATTTCTCGCTTTCTGTCTCTCTCTGTCTGGCGAGCGCACGCGCCCTATAGCAAAAACCTCTTCAAAAAAAAAAAGAAAGGTCACGTCCAGGTCCAGACGTGACCCTGGAACCTTCTTACACGGGGCAACCCTGCAGAGCTTTGCATTTTGCCACTGCACCATACCGAGCCCCTCAAACTAAACCTCTTTTAATCATCAACTCCTTAACTTCTATTATGTGTTCTTTGCCAAAACCCAATTTCCTATGTCCAGGTTGCCTAATAAAGTAAAACTCTCTTTTATTTTTCAATGCCTGATTTAAAGATTTCCCACCTGATGAAATGATTATGTCCTTCTCTGTGCTCCCATTAGCCATTCATTCTTAGAGGGTGTCGGCATTTCCTCTGTTGTTTTGTGTATGTGCATATGTGTATGTTCCATATGTGTGTGTGTGTGTGTGTGTGTGTGTGTGCATGTATGCGTGAGTTTTTTCTGCTTCCAAAAAGATATTTAAAGGCAGAGATTATGACTTGCTTATCTTTGAATGAATATGTCATAGTTTTTACTGCATGATTACATTAGGAATTAATAAATTAATTTCAATACCTGAGAATTCTTACATGACATTTCAAAAGTTCTTCAAAAAACTGACTAGCCTTTAGTTTTAAAAATACCATGGACCACCTTCTTAAAATGTCATTCTTTTTCTCTTTTAAGTTTATTTTATTTCTTCCATAAGAAAGAGCAAATGTACACGTGAGAGAGTCCGAGACTGACACTCGCAACAGGGTCTGGTCACTCAGTGACCTCCTTACCCCAGATCTACAGCAGGTCAGGTCTTGGGCTTGCATACCCAGCATGTTTCTGTTTGTCTCAGGAGCTGAACCTAGGTGGGTCATGGGCCTTCCTGTCCTGCGAGCCACTGTGCCACTGTGGCTGGACCTAAAATTTCATTCTTAAATGTCATTCTGACTTTAGAAAAATTAAGTTTCTATTTCATGGGTTTTATAAAAGTCACTCTGCCCAGTACCAAATACAGAATTATCAGGCTTATAAATAGGTTCACTGGAGCAGCCCCTTCCTCTCTCCCTGCCTGATTACTCATCTAGTGATCACAGAATGCAAACTGAACTCACAAAACTTACATAATTCTTTTTTTTTTTAGTAATTCCTCCAAAGATTTGATCTGACCATTATAATATAAATAAAACTTACATATTAGACATTCAAAGCTTTATCTTGAAGACCAAAAAAGATGTCCTCATCTATTAAATGCTGACATTGGTCCCTTCTTAAGACAGTTCTCTGTGGCCAACCATGGGACATAGAGCTCCCAGTTTCATACTATTGGGAAGATTTCACCATGGTAAGAGCAAAAGTACTGATCAAGTAGCTGACCACTTTCAAATGATACAACAAAGAAGGTCTAGAGTGGATTTAAGAAAAAATATGAAATTTTCATTGATTTTAAATGACTAGATATCAAGGAAGATTTTAGGGTCCCTTTTAGGCAGCCAGCTGATAACAGAAGAAATATATACAAGATAAAAGAAAGCCAGCTCTGAGACAGTGGCAGTTTCAATGTAACAGATAGTTACGGAATATACCAGGCTCCACTGTGGAACTGGTGTTGAAACTGAAGAAAAAAGACAAAGTCTCTTGCTTCTTGGAGCTTACAGTCTAAACAGCAGAGAGATGAACCCCTGAGAAATAGGCTGAGGGTTGACTATATGATGAGATTTACATTTTAAGATAACTGCTGTCCCATCTTTCTTTTAAACAGAAGTTGGCATTCACCTCATTCTAGGGATCTGACAACGAGCAATAATTAAGGTGCCCATGCTTCTTGGCACTAAAGAGCTACATCTGGCTAGGCAGTTTCAACTGGAGCCTTAGTTTATGCCTCACCATGTGATAGCCTGTGATGGAAGTGCCAGCAGACCCCAATAGAGTGTGCACACTCTGAAAGCCAATTCTAACAGTTAGAATCTGATCTGGCAAAAGATACTTCCCTAAAGACCTCTTCTAACAACTGAACATGTGGTTTTCTAGATGTCTGCACCTTTTCACATGGTAAACACAAGCTTTCTGTCAAACATTGGTGTTAAACAATCAGCATCCTTTCCCAGCCAACACTTGTATATCAGAACATGCCAGTGAGTGCCCCTACACAGATTACCAGCCAACCACTTCCAAAGAAAGCAGGGAAGCTAGCCCTTAGAATCTGTTAATTTTATTTTATGACAAATAAAACTAAGACGGTGGGGAAAAAACATGGTCACCTTTCAGATTCAAAGACACTATCATTAGTGCATAAAAATCCTTTGCGATACAATTCTACATTTTTAAAAAACCACCTAGCATCTTGCTTGACCGCAATCACAGTGAAATTTCTTTCAGGTCTGATTCCGCATGTGCAAGGCAAAAGTGACTAAAAGATTTTTCAAGGTAGCATGAGTTAAATTGATTTAAGTTTTTCTCAGAGCATTGGAAGATTTGTTAGTGTTAGATACAACAAACAAAAGTGATGACAAAGCTCCAAACACTTAAATACTATTTTTGAAAGCTTGTTATTATGCCAATAGTACATTTCTTGGTACACTATTATGTTAATAAAAAAATTAATCTAAGAGTGAGTGATTTAAGTGCTCAATAACCACATGTGCCTAGTAGCTACCATATTAGACTGCACAATCTTATAGGGTTGAGACTATTTGTGTGTCACTGGTTGGTACTATGCACAGGAGAAATTTATATACATGTTAGGGCCTAAATAGAGCATATTACTATGAGGAAAGATACGTGTAAATTAATGTATGGCTTAGAAGCATGCCATAAGATAATTTACCACATTATTCAACAGTGATTGAAAATGCTGATTCATAACAGCAAGCAATCAATTCCTCGCTTGCTGGTTGAGGATGCCTAATATTCACTGACATTAAGAGTTGTTTACAAAAAAAATAAAATAAAAAGACATTTTAAAAAACCCGTCTTTCAGGGGCCAACAGGTAACATGGTGGTTAAGGCACTGGCTCCCACATTGCTGACGCTACAGTCTGAGTCCTAGACCTAGCAACCTGAGATACATGCTAAGCACATGTGCATGATTGCCCCAAATCCCAAAGGAGAATAAAAGAGAATGGATTGTAATCTGTTACAGAAATAAGTAAGACAACAAATGGCAGAGTTGTAGAACCTCAGTCCCCATTTAAAACTAAAATGAAGTAAAATAATGAACTACTCGACATTTTCAGAATTAGAGTCGGGTAGGACAAATGTATCAAGTTTTGTGACTCCACCTATAAAATTTCAGGATTTATCTTTTCCAAAAAATTTCCTCTAGAATAATTCCATTTGCTTTCTCTTCCCTGTGATTCAAATGCCCTCAGCCTTGTCACCCTGTTGTTCTAAATGACTAGTCATAACTGTATTTTTGGCTTTTAGTCATATTTGCTCATGCTAAAGTTTTGATTTCCTGAAAATTCTCCTTGGAAGTTTTTTTTTCATGGTATACAATATCTCATTATTGCTCAAAACCAGGATGCAACCTCTGTCAAGCTCTTTCACAATTCTAGCTTCTCTTGGGTGTCTTTCTTATCTCCATAGATCATTTGAAGGTGACTCGTCCACTCAATGAGCCTATCTGTAACATTTATTTATATCAGTCTATGTATCGGTGAAATTGTTGTTTCCTTCCATGGTTAACTAAGCAAAAAGTCCTTCATGTACGGCTGTCGTGGTAACTTAGGTTGACTTAGGTTGACAGTGCTGCCTTTCAACAATGCAGAGAAAATGGTCCTCCCCAGGGTGCTGTGTCCTTTTAATAGGTCCCAAAGGTGAGCTGAATGTGCCTTGTGTCTCACATGGTTCTTATAAGGATGACCACATCAACTTCTGGCAATGGCAGATCATCTTGTCTTTCACTTCCCCAGAATCCTTGTCTCCCTGCTGCTGTGTCCTGCTTATTATACTACACTGTCAATGAAAGGGCCAAGTGCATAGTAGGCATTTAATACTTTCAACAAATGTAGCATTTTTACTAGCACATTATTATTTTTATTTACAGTCCATCCTTGTACATTTTTATAACAATAATACAGCTTTCAAAATGTGCATGTAGTATATATAATCAAATCAAGTATATTTCTTTATACATCATTATCAATCAGCAGGATAAATTCTTTTCTTTTCACATTTTAAAGACATTGTTATTTACATCGTTTTACTTTTTAAAATTTGCATTTAAAAACTGTACATCTTTATAGGGTACATCAAATAATATTTTTGTCTTATAATTACATTTTTATATTCTCGGTATGTAAAATATTTTAAAATTTGATATTTATTTTAAGATATTTTCAATGTGAGAGGACTTCAAAAATTTCATTAAAAAGGACTTAAAGTATGAGTTCATTTTGATGCAAAAACATTTTGAAATCCATGCATACATTTTATAATATGCATTCCAATAAACTTTTTGAAGACCACTCATATTTCATTGCATAAGTCACTGTGAATCATTTCGTAATAGAAATGGCTTTATTTATTTTGTCTATAAAAGTAATAGAAATTCATTGAAAAAAATAAATCAAACTGCATTATTTCTATAACATTTTTTGCAACCTTTTACAGTGAAAATCTCTGCAAGGGTTTTAAAATTTTTCTTAGGTTTTTGACATGGGGCACATGTACTCCCTGGAGAGAGACAGAGAAAGAGAAAAGAAAAATGAGAACTCACCACCCAGGAGGAATGGCCACACTACAATCCCTCCTGCAATCTTCTCTTGGGATTTTGAGCATGCACCCACAGGTGCCTGGCATGGTTCTCAAGCCACTGGGTCCAGAACTCAAATTGCATTCAATCATGAAGAAGTCCAGAAACTTAAACACTATGCTATTTGCTGGCTCCTGCAAGGGTATATTTTAAGTTCTCTCGAAGTTCTTTGTTCTTTCTCTTTCTCACAAAAGTTATATGATACATGTGGTACAACCTGTCTTTTCATTTAGTTGTATGCAGTGAATTGAATGTCTATTTCGAGGGGCCAGCAGACGGCAGAGTGGTTATGTCACTGGGCTCCCACATAGCTAACTACGGTTCAAGTTCCAGATTCAGTGGCTTGAAAATCATGACAAGCATGTGTGCGTGTGTGCCCAAGATCCCAGGAGGTGAATGGAGGAGAGGGATGGTGGCATGGCTAACCCCTCTGGGAACTGATTTTTCAATTTCCCTCTCACTGTCTTTCTCTCTCCAGTTAGGCAAAAACATCTAAAAAAAATGAGTATCTACTTGGATATTTTTAGTAAATACATATTAGCTCATCATATGCAGGTACCACAAATATCCCATTCCCACCAGTGAATAATTTAATTTTTAATTGTTTTTATTAAAACCTCACTTTAAAATGGAGATTTTGTTTATAAGTTGGAGTCTGCTGTCAATTATATCCCCAAGGGTTTTTCAATGTAAGGCCCTTGTATAAATGTTATAATATTTCATTTATGTGCTCGTTCCTTTTAAATATGTTTACAAAATGTTAACACGGATTGTGTCATTCCAAATGTCAATTTTAACATATGTGTTTATTCATATTAATGTTAAAGAAATAATGAAAATATTTATCAATAGCAATGTAAAAGAGTACACATATTCCCAGTATATTAAAAAATGTCACTAGTATTGGAATAATATTAGATATATTGTACTAAGTTTTTTAAAAAATAGTAGTAGAACTTGATCATCTCTTATTTGGACACAGATCAGTCTACTTGATTCTTTTTGATGACTTCATAGTATTTCATTCCATACACCTACTTTATATCCTAGTAATTGACATGGAAAACATTCCCAGTTTACAGTTTATTAAATACCATAATATATATGTTGATTTGTGCTACTTTATTCTTTTGGTTTAATGCAACCATAGACTATAGATTTAGAAATGCAATTTTTGTGTCAAAGAGATTTTTTTTTTCAATTCTGATAGATGTTGCAAAATGTATAAATATTTATACACTTTATAAAAACATGAGCGTCTATGTCTCTGGACTTCAAAACTGAAAAAGATCAAAAATTTTTGAGTTTACGGGACCAGCAGTTAGCGTAATGGCTGTCGCTGGACTCCCACGTAGTCGACTGTGGTTTGAGTCCCAGACCCGGTGGCTTAAACTCGCGCCGGGCACGTGTGCATGTGTGCCCAAGATCCCGAGAGGAGAAAGGAGGAGACGGGATTGACGTGTGGCCATCCCCCCTGGGGGTTGATTTCTCGTTTCCTGTCTCTCTGTCTCTCTCTGTCTTTCCGGCGAGCGCACACGCCCTATAGCAAAAACCTCTCAAAAAAAATTTTTTTTTCAAGTTTACCAAAAGACATACAAATCATATCTCATTCTCACTTTGTTTAATATTTCTGAATATGAGATTATGATGCTATATTTTATATTTCTCATTTCCTATATTTTTTAATACATGAAAGAGAGAATGAAAGAGACAGAGAGAGTAAGTGAGAGAGAGAGCAGAAAGGATATACAAAAAGAGTGACACAGAGAGAGAAAGGTCCATATGTTTTGACTATATGCCATGTCTAGCTCCACCTGTCCCAGCTATCTAGTTAACTAAGACCACAGGTGCATACCACGACACTTGACCTGTTTTAGATTTGACTAGGAAATGAATCCAAGCTTCCCAAGCAGCCTCAGTCTGCACAGTGGTATCCTTCCTGCACCGCCATGCTGGGCCTCATTCCCTAGCTTGTAAAAAATACTTTTCCTATGTATTCTATGTCCTAATATGTAATATTGCTTAATTTTGCAAGTTATTGAATCAAATGATAATGTAATATAAAAGTAATTTTTCTGTGATTTGCTCTATTTTCTCAAAATTTTGTTAATTCAAACATGCTGATGTAAGTCACAGTAGTTTATTAATTTTCTATGTTACTATGTCCCATTGTTGAATATCCTATTGATATATTTTCAGTCATCCCCATTTTGTTTTACATTGAGGTTTGTAGTTTTTTGTTCTTCACAACAATGCTGTTATTAACACTTTCCTATCTCCTGGTGCAAGTATATAAATATTTTTTCAAAGAAAAAAAGAAATATGTTTTGGAAAAGAATAGCTAGACTTTAATATAAGCATATTCTCAGCATGGGTAGAACATTTCATATTGTTTTACAAATTGACATCAAAGGATGTACATTGGTTGTAAGGAAGACATGACTGTTCTCTGACTTTTTAATATTTACTAATTACAAGGTTGAACTAGTTTCTCACTGTGATCTTTGTTTGTTTTTCTATGATTTTTAAAAAGTCAACCTGTTTTATTTGTACTGCATCTCACATTGTGGGCACTACCTCTTTTTCATATTTTATCACATTGGTTTTGTCTTTCATAAGCCAATTTTAAAAGTGTACAGCTGTATACATATAAGCTTTTTAAAAAGAATTGTTATTTAATTTTATTTATACTTATTATTTTTTAATTTTATCAAAGAGAGACAGAGAGAAAAGAGGGAGCGAGAGAGAGGGAAAGTGAGAAAGCAAGTCACAAGGTCCAGGACCCAAATCATGGTCAGCTATGTGAGAGTCTAGCACCTTAATCACCACACCACCTGCCTGCCCTGCATATAAACGTATTATGGCAAGTTTTGTCTCCTATTTTATTACTTATCACTTGTAAAATTTACATTTGTGAAAAAAATATTTAGTATGATCAATTTTTTTTATTTTCGTATATGCTTTTGATGAAACTTTTTTCTTTTAGAAATTCTCTACTTCCACTTAAGAAAATAAAAATTAAAAGACTGTGTTTTATTTCTTTGATAACTTTGTATTTACTAATCACAAAGAAGAGTTTATATTACGTGAGGTGTCTAATAGAAATTCTATTTCATTGTTCCTTATGAGTAAACAATTGCTCCAACTATTATTAAATAGATTTTTTTTTTGAGAGGTTTTTCACTATAGGGCACGTGCGCTAGCCAGCCAGAGAGAGACATAGAGACAGAAAGCGAGAAATCACCCCCCAGGGGGGATGGTCACACCGCAATCCCTTCTCCTCCATTCTCCTCTCGGGATCTTGGGCACGGACGCACACACGCCCAGCGTGAGTTTTAAGCCACCGGGTCCGGGACACAAACCGCGGTCGACTACGTGGGAGTCCAGTGACATAGCCATTACGCTAACTGCTGGTTCCCTAAATAGATCACTTTTGTCCATTGATCTCACTGCTGTCATCCAATGAGTCGTTACATGCTCACGTTATTAATATATGCTGATAAATTTATATTCAGTTCTATCTTTTTGCTTCTTCTATTTGCTATCCTTTGCAGGACCAACCTTGGAATATCAATTATATGATATTTGCTACTGATAATTAATTCTTTGCCTATACTATCTTATTTTTTTAATTCATCTTTATCATAACTTGTATATCTATCAGGACAATCCCATCTTAATACTTTGCTTCAAAAATATTTTTGGCCTTTCATTGCTTTACTACTTCCAAAATTACTTTGGAATTAGTGTATCAGGAGTCATAAAAAAAAAATTCCTTAGTATATTTTGATTAAGATTTTATTGAAATGATTAAATTAAAATTCAGTTAGGGAAATTTAATGCCTTTACTGATGTATCATAACTCCCATAATCATGAATATAAATCCCCATCTTCTTGGCTGTTTTGTGATTTTACTTATAAATATCATATTATTTGTTAAATGTGAATTGTTTAGTTTATGTTTTTATGTCTTCTCTGATTACTAAATTTTATAAGATTATTTTAAAATTTCTAAAGTGATGGAAAATTTTGTTACTTTTTATTTTATATTCAAATTAATACATTTAAATGTGTTTAATTATTTAGCTATTTAAAATTTATTCCAATATTTAAATTAAGTAAACATTACATGAATTATATTATTATATCCCAATTCAACTTGTACTGACAGAATATTGCCTGCATAATAACAATTTTTTATTGTGTTAAGATTCTTACGGTTTAGAATATGGTATATTATTTTAAGTGTTGTCCGGAAGCATGCAGAGAATGAGTGTGCTTAAACTGTTAGATGTAAAGATCTACATATGTTCATTATTTGTCAATAATGTGTTATTCAAAGCTTCTTTACCTTTCTTTTTGCTTGTTTACTATCAGGCGCGTGTGTTTGCTGGGGGTTGCAGGGCAGAGTGTGTGGGGGAGGAGGAGTGAGAAATCACTCCTCTAGAAGGAATGGCTACAGCACAATTTCTTCTTCATTCTCTCAGGATTTTAGACACACACACACACACACATTCACACATACGTGTGCACACATGTCTAGTGTGATTTTCAAGCTGTTTTGTCCAGACTCAAACCACATATTCAGCCATGGGGGACCCAGCCATCTTAACCTCCACACTGTCTACTGGCCCAGATGTTTACTCTCTTTTGTTTGTTGAATTGACTTATTTTATAAGAGAGAATTTCATTATAGGGTGTGTGTACGCCTCCTCTCTTTATTCCTGTACCGTCATCTTGCTGGGGTTCAAAGTAATGTAATAAATGCAAATAAAACTAAAACCTTTGTGCAACAATTTAGAGAAAACATTGACCTAGCTTTATAGTAAACACTCCTCACTGAAGGTGATTTGAGCTTGAGTGAAAAGAGAAAGGGAATTGCACAAAGAA
This sequence comes from Tupaia belangeri chinensis, assembly GCF_000334495.1. Lineage (NCBI taxonomy): Eukaryota > Metazoa > Chordata > Mammalia > Scandentia > Tupaiidae > Tupaia > Tupaia belangeri. Next base: position 1,254,578 of record NW_006159649.1, read on the forward strand.
GTTTTTTGTTTGTTTGTTTGTTTGTTTGTTTTTATGAACTTAAAAACTTCCCACATTTTTAAATGTTGTTTTATTTTGATTTTTGTTTCATCTTAGATTTGATAGAGCTATTTATTAATGAAGACTGCTTTTGTGTCTAAAACTAAAAAAATATTCAAAATTATTTTTATCAGAGAATTTTTATCAAAGAACAATTGGTGAGCCCTGATAGATACCATTCAGGACCAAGAGACGAACTACCAACACAAAGCAAGTCTAAATAGGATGGGATTATATTTGAATAAAATTGTTTTCTAATTGCAGCCTATAAGTACTTCCTGCTCAACTTACTTGGTGTGCTTTGCTCAGAAGAGTCACATTTGACTTTGCCAGGTAGCAATAATAGCCTAGGACCATTTTAAATTAAACTCTGGGTTTTGTTGTTGCTGTTGCTTCTAAGGGTTGAGGTTTATTTATTTATGATTCCTTAGGAAGGCCTTTTTCCCCCTTTGCTTAGAGGCAAGGGCGTACACAAGTCTCCATGTTCACTCTTCTTGAAGAAGGACGTTTTTTTTAACTTTGGTAATGAGAGAGCCTGGCTTCACATGGGGCTACCAAAACTGATTCCACATTCTTCTTGGGCCTGAGGCTTTGTATCCTGTCCCCACTGTCCCAGCAGCTTTTAAACTGAGGGGCAAATGTGTGAGGGATAAGAAGCCCCCCACAGTGCTGCTGCTTGTCTGAGAACTACCTTATCTTTGGATTCCTGCACATATTTTGGTGTGGCCTCTAAGTATTTATTATTATTAGTTTTACTTTATAGAAAACTGATTCATGAAGAGGAAGGAAAGATGTTTTTTTAAGTGCCATTCAACATTTTGGTATGTTTTATGACAGAGTTAATTTTTGATATAATTTATCTGTCATATTTCTGGTAATAGAAGCCCTTCCTTTATTTAGGCTAATGATCCAATTTTTATATTCTTAATCTATATCTTCTCCTATGATTTGTTCAGATTGCTCTCTATCTCTCTCTCTTTGTTTTAAGCTTTTCAGTTATCTGGTTATTTGCACTTGTGAGTTCACTTTTCTTTGTCTTATTTCCAGGAGGAATGGAGTACAGTTCCCAAGGCAGACACCTCGCAGCTCCCAAGAGCTTGATTCTTTTCCTCTGTTCATTTCCCCTCACCAGGCAAGCCTGTCATTCAGCGTCTTACTGTATTTCACATGCAGACTCTGTCTGAGCAATTAATGTTCAAAAGGTATTAGCTTGGAGACTGAGATTCTCAAGGACCAGGGAACTAGCTTGTACCTATTATCCTTTGCTTGTCACCTCCCAACCAACCTTAGCACACATTACCAGGTCATCCCGTTACAATAGTAATATTATTACAATGGTGTCCAGGCAGGCAGTGGCCTCCCTAGGGACAGCGGACACTTTCCAAACTTGTGGCAGACTACAGCACCAGACTGGACTCAGTTGTGGGCTGATAATCCTTCCTCACTGCTTTCAATTGTCCTCCTCCCAGGCTTTTGCCTCCACTTAGGTTCTTCAAATTCATCCACTTCTCTTTTACCTCTGTGGTATTTGCAGAATGTGCTGTGGGAAAGAATGGTCTGGGTGTGCTTGGTATGATACAGAAATTTTATAGTGTCTTAATATATTCACCTTCGTCTATTTTTTGTCCAATAATAGAAGACACAAGACTGAGTGATTGATAAAACGTTTATTCGGTTCATGGTTTTGGAGATAGAATCCGAGAGCATGGCACTGGCTTCTGGCCAGGATCATACTATGGCAAAAGGGCAGCGATGGAAATGAGAATTTGAGACAGAGAGAAAGAATTGGGCGACCTCCCTTTAAAAACTCACCTGCTCCTCTGATAATGGCTTTTATCCATTCATGAGAGTGATGCCCTCATGATCCAATCACCTCTCAAAGACCTCATCTCTTAATACTATTACGATGTGATTAAATTTCAACATGAGTGTAAAAGGAAACAAACACTCAAACTATAGCACTCACTTCTTTCTAAAATAATGTTCCTCAGTATTTTAATGAATATATGTGAAAAACAGAATTAATAGTATCTGAGTATTTGGTATGTTTTTTTAATGAGGCATTTTTTTTGTTTATTTTAGCTAGACATTTTGAAAATAAGGCTACATTTTTCCTTAGTAAAAAGATAATTAGCAAGGAATAGATATTTGCAGTAAGAAACACATCGAAATGTTCTCCATTGTTAAAAGGAATAAAAGAAATTTTCAGAGTAATTTTTATGTTCCTTAATGTCACACCAATATTATTTATGCTTTGCATATTTATTCAACAACTAGGAAATTATAAACAAAGTACTTTTAATAATAGAAACAGAAAAAACAATATTAATGTTCTTTGTAAATGTCAGATGTCCAAAACTAAGGAAGATGTAAATGGAATACTCTCATGATCAATTTATTTGATATGCTTTAGACAATGAGCTCACTATTTTATGTACCTGATCTCAATTCATCTTGACTAAAATCCTCTGAGATAGAAGTAATTATTTGGATTTACATGAAATGAGAACAAAGAGGCAAGATAAGTTAAATAACTAATAGATGACCAAACTAATAGTATGTGGTACAGCCAGAATACTAAGTACAGATGAGTGATTCCAATATCTTTGCTTCCATTCAATGCAATAACAAATATGTGAACAAAGTCATATCATATCAAACCAAAAATTTTTTGTGGTACAATGATATTATTCAAAGTGAATGTAGATTTCCATTAATTCTATAAATTCAATACTAAATTCAATGAATCTTTATGAAGAATAATAATTGAAGTCATGAAAATATTCTATTTTCTTGTCTGATTTAAGGAAAATGTTAATAATTTCTTTAGAACATTTTCTAAGAGGACTTACATGCTTTAATATTCGATAAAGGATACTTGTTAGAATCATTTTTGTTGAAGACCATAATTAAAGATTTGGAGCCTAAATGCTTCATTACGGTTAAAGACTTCTGTGATCTTTCTTTTTTAAAATAATAGAAAACTCAAGTGAGAATAAATTATCTTAAAGCAATAAAAAAGAAAGAACTCATTTTCAATTAATCATGTTTGAGAAAAAATTCCAAAACAAAATATCTACTAGATTTATTTGAATCCCACTGATTAAATTTGAAAATATTTGAAATAATTAAAATTATTTCCTGTTCATTTTGTAGCAACCCAAAAAAGATCACTATACACGATGTTTAATATGCCACTAGGTATCCTGCACACATTCAGAGACACATCAGCGATGCTGCTATTAATTTTACTTGAAAAATTCTTGGGTTTAGCTAATGTGGTCAGTCATCTGTAACACTAAGGTCACTTTTTTGCCAGAGTCTATGGACAGACATTATAAAACAAGGGCAGGGGCCAGACAGCGGTGCAGTGATAACACAACTGTACCCACATGGAAAGTTCACAGGTTTGCTTCCCAGCACTGCCTCGTCCTTGCTGGGTGCTCACGTGTTCAACCTGAATCTGGCCTGGTGAAGGCTGGGGTGGATCGAGGAATGAAGACCCTGATAGGGATGCCTTTCTCTCTCTTTCTAATGAAAAAGATGAACTTAAGAAAAATTAAAGGTAAGTGGTTGGTCAAATTTCTCACTGGATAAATGCAGATGATACAATTTATTCACCAAGATAAATACTTGAGAGGTAGTAAAAAACTGGACAAGTCTTCAAAAGGTCACTAAAACCAAAATGCTAAACAATAGTATTTTTCACAACAGTGAACTATCTTCTTACCACTCAATGGATTATAAAGGGGAGTTTTATTCCACTGACTCGAGAAAGCTCTGAAATAACAAGACTCTATAAGCCTTATTAATTCCATTGCACAGGCATAGTTCCTTGCCGTCTGTACAGAAAATCAATACTACATAAATAGGGCATCACAAATTCAAATTCCTACGGGTCCTAGCCTATAACATGAATGAGGAAGGAGCCAGGTGTAAGGCAAAGCAGGCAGCGGGGCAAGGTACTGCCACGGTTCAACTCACACTGACTATTACCACATACAAGGTCGGTTCAAAATTGTCCACCATTGTTCATTGTTATGGAAGTTGATGACTTGAAATTTTATATAAAATGTCCAATTTTAAAAATACTCTGTTGGGGCCAGCAGGTGGCATGGTGGTTTAGGGGCTGGACTCCCACATGGCCCACCACAGTTGGAGTCCCAGACACAGTAGCTTGCAAAATACTCCAATCATATGTGTGCATGCCCAAAATTCCAAGGGGAGAATGGAGGAGAAGGGGCTGCAGCATGGCCAAGTCCCTTGGGGGTGATTTCTCACTTTTCCTTTGTCTCTCTCCTGGGAGCACATGTACTTTATAGTAAAAGAAGAAAAGAACAAAAAGAAACTCTACTGAACAAATATACTTTCACATATGGTACAATAATTAGAGCATATGGATGTATTATACTTCAAGTTACTCAATATTTGAAAAATACATGAATACATAGGACCACGGGAGTGGATAAAAGGAAACTAGGAAGAACAGACAAAAAACAAAATCTCTTAAGTAGACAAAGTTGGTGCCAATGACTGACTGACTAAATTTGTAGGGACACTGGGTGCATGTGTGTGCATGCTCAAAATCCCAGAAGGAGAATGGAGAAGAAGGGATTGCAGCATAGCCATTCACACCACATACACTTGAGTATTTTTCAGAGTCTGAAATTCTGGATTTTGTTATTTATTTACTTACCTGGGTTCTTGGGTATATTAGTTCAATAATCTGAGTCTCAATTTCCTTATTTATAAAATGGAGTCATTACTATAGTTTCATAGGATTTTATAAGATTATGAAAAGGGAATGTTATTAATATCCCAAAGTAATGAGAATGTCTGGTAGAGAAGATAAACTTATGGTTGTTAATGTATCTTTCTCTCTTTTGTTTGTTATTGTTTGGTGTATGGCTGGGATTTTTGAAGGTGGTTTACAAAAGGGAAAAAAAATGAATCAACAATGTACTTTATAACCCAAAGAAATAAACAGAGTTAGCAAGATAGTATTCATACGTACTTATTGTGTTCTTTTCTTCTGAACAACCATTCAAACAAAGAAAATAGAAACAGAATGTACATAGTAAGTCTGGATACTGGTGGTCACTGGACATACGCAGTGAGGACAGGAAAAAGTCAGTGTGAGAATTAGCAGATGGCATAATTCGTACATTGCTGGACTTCCATATAGTCTACTGTGGTTTAGGGCCTGGACCCAGTGGCTTAAAACTCATGCCAGGTGCATATGTGTGCATGCCCCAAATCCTGAGAGGAGAATGGAGGAAAAGGGATTGCAGCATGGCCACCTCCCCCCCATGCCAGGAGGGGGGTGACGTCTTGTTTTCTGTCTCTGTCTCTCTGGCCAAGTGCATGCACTCTATAGCAAAAATCTCTCAACAAAAAAAGAAAGAAAAAGAAAAACTCAGTGTGAATTTCACCTACATCAGAGATATATTCATAGTATTACTTTTACTAATATAAAATAAAATTATACTTTAGAATAATTTTTTAAAATCTGAGTACTTTTTAGGAAAATACCACAGTGTATTTTTAATGATATATAAAGGGGAAAGTGTGACAAGTAACAACTTAACACAAAGAATGAGTTATATTACAGGATGAGAAGCCTGAGTTAGGGAACTCAAATATTTAACAGTGGATAGATAGTAAACCTTCCCCACTAGGAGATGATTTCTCATTTTCCCCCTCTCTGTCTCTGTCTCTCTCTGGCGAGTACATATGTCATAAATTTTGAATCTATTTTTCTTCACATTTATTATGTTAATATTAAATATATTTTAGTGAGTTTGCATATATGGACTTACAAACAGTAGGGCTTGATTGTTAGCTTGTTTGTTTTTTGCTTTTGCCATAAAGCATGTGCACTCAACAGAGAGGGACAGAGAGAGACAATGAGAAAGAAAGTGAGAAATCACCCCACCCAGGCAAGATCATCATGCCATAATCCCTTCTCCATTCTTCTCATGGTATTTTGGCCATCCACATACGCATACCCAGTGAGATTCTTTTTTTTTTTAAGAGAGAAATTTTTGCTATAGGGTGTGTGTACTCCCTGAAGAGACAGAAAGACACAGAGAGATAGGAAGTGAGATATCACTGTTCCCCCCAGGAGGATGGCCACACCTAATCCCTTTCCCACCATTCTCCTCTCAGGATCTTGGGCATGCACACACACACACACATGCCTGACCTGACGTGAGTTTCAAGCCACCCGCAAGTCTGGGATTCAAACCGCAGTCAACTACGTTTGAGTCCAGCAATGTAACCCTTATGCCATCTGCTAGTCCCCTCAGTGAGATTCTTAAGCTGCCAGGTCTAGGTCTTGAACCAGTCTGCTATGTGGGAGTCCAGTGCCTTAACAGCACACTGTCTGCTGGCCCCAGTAGCTTTTTTTTTTTTTTTTTGGGGGTTTTTTTTTAATAATTTCTTTAGAACATTTTCTAAGAGGACTTACATGCTTTAATATTCGATAAAGGATACTTGTTAGAATCATTTTTGTTGAAGACCATAATTAAAGATTTGGAGCCTAAATGCTTCATTACGGTTAAAGACTTCTGTGATCTTTCTTTTTTAAAATAATAGAAAACTCAAGTGAGAATAAATTATCTTAAAGCAATAAAAAAGAAAGAACTCATTTTCAATTAATCATGTTTGAGAAAAATTTCCAAAACAAAATATCTACTAGATTTATTTGAATCCCACTGATTAAATTTGAAAATATTTGAAATAATTAAAATTATTTTCTGTTCATTTTGTAGCAACCCAAAAAAGATCACTATACACGATGTTTAATATGCCACTAGGTATCCTGCACACATTCAGAGACACATCAGCGATGCTGCTATTAATTTTACTTGAAAAATTCTTGGGTTTAGCTAATGTGGTCAGTCATCTGTAACACTAAGGTCACTTTTTTGCCAGAGTCTATGGACAGACATTATAAAACAAGGGCAGGGGCCAGACAGCGGTGCAGTGATAACACAACTGTACCCACATGGAAAGTTCACAGGTTTGCTTCCCAGCACTGCCTCGTCCTTGCTGGGTGCTCACGTGTTCAACCTGAATCTGGCCTGGTGAAGGCTGGGGTGGATCGAGGCATGAAGACCCTGATAGGGATGCCTTTCTCTCTCTTTCTAATGAAAAAGATGAACTTAAGAAAAATTAAAGGTAAGTGGTTGGTCAAATTTCTCACTGGATAAATGCAGATGATACAATTTATTCACCAAGATAAATACTTGAGAGGTAGTAAAAAACTGGACAAGTCTTCAAAAGGTCACTAAAACCAAAATGCTAAACAATAGTATTTTTCACAACAGTGAACTATCTTCTTACCACTCAATGGATTATAAAGGGGAGTTTTATTCCACTGACTCGAGAAAGCTCTGAAATAACAAGACTCTATAAGCCTTATTAATTCCATTGCACAGGCATAGTTCCTTGCCGTCTGTACAGAAAATCAATACTACATAAATAGGGCATCACAAATTCAAATTCCTACGGGTCCTAGCCTATAACATGAATGAGGAAGGAGCCAGGTGTAAGGCAAAGCAGGCAGCGGGGCAAGGTACTGCCACGGTTCAACTCACACTGACTATTACCACATACAAGGTCGGTTCAAAATTGTCCACCATTGTTCATTGTTATGGAAGTTGATGACTTGAAATTTTATATAAAATGTCCAATTTTAAAAATACTCTGTTGGGGCCAGCAGGTGGCATGGTGGTTTAGGGGCTGGACTCCCACATGGCCCACCACAGTTGGAGTCCCAGACACAGTAGCTTGCAAAATACTCCAATCATATGTGTGCATGCCCAAAATTCCAAGGGGAGAATGGAGGAGAAGGGGCTGCAGCATGGCCAAGTCCCTTGGGGGTGATTTCTCACTTTTCCTTTGTCTCTCTCCTGGGAGCACATGTACTTTATAGTAAAAGAAGAAAAGAACAAAAAGAAACTCTACTGAACAAATATACTTTCACATATGGTACAATAATTAGAGCATATGGATGTATTATACTTCAAGTTACTCAATATTTGAAAAATACATGAATACATAGGACCACGGGAGTGGATAAAAGGAAACTAGGAAGAACAGACAAAAAACAAAATCTCTTAAGTAGACAAAGTTGGTGCCAATGACTGACTGACTAAATTTGTAGGTAAAATTGACAAGGAAAATCAAATTGAATTTTTGGTAAAACAGCAATAGGAAAATCAAATTGAATTTTTGGTAAAACAGCAAGAATGGTAGATAATGATGGAACTCTTACAAATATACTTTGAGGGACCAGCCAGTAATGTGCTGCTTATGTCGCTGAATGTCCATATAGTTGACTGCAGTTTGATTCCTGGACCCAGCGGCTTAAAACTCACACTGGGTGCATGTGTGTGCATGCTCAAAATCCCAGAAGGAGAATGGAGAAGAAGGGATTGCAGCATAGCCATTCACACCACATACACTTGAGTATTTTTCAGAGTCTGAAATTCTGGATTTTGTTATTTATTTACTTACCTGGGTTCTTGGGTATATTAGTTCAATAATCTGAGTCTCAATTTCCTTATTTATAAAATGGAGTCATTACTATAGTTTCATAGGATTTTATAAGATTATGAAAAGGGAATGTTATTAATATCCCAAAGTAATGAGAATGTCTGGTAGAGAAGATAAACTTATGGTTGTTAATGTATCTTTCTCTCTTTTGTTTGTTATTGTTTGGTGTATGGCTGGGATTTTTGAAGGTGGTTTACAAAAGGGAAAAAAAATGAATCAACAATGTACTTTATAACCCAAAGAAATAAACAGAGTTAGCAAGATAGTATTCATACGTACTTATTGTGTTCTTTTCTTCTGAACAACCATTCAAACAAAGAAAATAGAAACAGAATGTACATAGTAAGTCTGGATACTGGTGGTCACTGGACATACGCAGTGAGGACAGGAAAAAGTCAGTGTGAGAATTAGCAGATGGCATAATTCGTACATTGCTGGACTTCCATATAGTCTACTGTGGTTTAGGGCCTGGACCCAGTGGCTTAAAACTCATGCCAGGTGCATATGTGTGCATGCCCCAAATCCTGAGAGGAGAATGGAGGAAAAGGGATTGCAGCATGGCCACCTCCCCCCCATGCCAGGAGGGGGGTGACGTCTTGTTTTCTGTCTCTGTCTCTCTGGCCAAGTGCATGCACTCTATAGCAAAAATCTCTCAACAAAAAAAGAAAGAAAAAGAAAAACTCAGTGTGAATTTCACCTACATCAGAGATATATTCATAGTATTACTTTTACTAATATAAAATAAAATTATACTTTAGAATAATTTTTTAAAATCTGAGTACTTTTTAGGAAAATACCACAGTGTATTTTTAATGATATATAAAGGGGAAAGTGTGACAAGTAACAACTTAACACAAAGAATGAGTTATATTACAGGATGAGAAGCCTGAGTTAGGGAACTCAAATATTTAACAGTGGATAGATAGTAAACCTTCCCCACTAGGAGATGATTTCTCATTTTCCCCCTCTCTGTCTCTGTCTCTCTCTGGCGAGTACATATGTCATAAATTTTGAATCTATTTTTCTTCACATTTATTATGTTAATATTAAATATATTTTAGTGAGTTTGCATATATGGACTTACAAACAGTAGGGCTTGATTGTTAGCTTGTTTGTTTTTTGCTTTTGCCATAAAGCATGTGCACTCAACAGAGAGGGACAGAGAGAGACAATGAGAAAGAAAGTGAGAAATCACCCCACCCAGGCAAGATCATCATGCCATAATCCCTTCTCCATTCTTCTCATGGTATTTTGGCCATCCACATACGCATACCCAGTGAGATTCTTTTTTTTTTTTTAAGAGAGAAATTTTTGCTATAGGGTGTGTGTACTCCCTGAAGAGACAGAAAGACACAGAGAGATAGGAAGTGAGATATCACTGTTCCCCCCAGGAGGATGGCCACACCTAATCCCTTTCCCACCATTCTCCTCTCAGGATCTTGGGCATGCACACACACACACACATGCCTGACCTGACGTGAGTTTCAAGCCACCCGCAAGTCTGGGATTCAAACCGCAGTCAACTACGTTTGAGTCCAGCAATGTAACCCTTATGCCATCTGCTAGTCCCCTCAGTGAGATTCTTAAGCTGCCAGGTCTAGGTCTTGAACCAGTCTGCTATGTGGGAGTCCAGTGCCTTAACAGCACACTGTCTGCTGGCCCCAGTAGCTTTTTTTTTTTTTTTGGAGAGATTTTCACCATAGGGCACGTGCGCTCACCAGACAGACAGAAAGAGACATAGAGACAGAAAGCGAGAAATCACCCCCCCCAGGGGGGATGGCCACGCCGCAATCCCTTCTCCTCCATTCTCCTCTCAGGATCTTGGGCATGCATGCACATGCACCCGGTGTGAGTTTTAAGCCACCGGGTCCGGGACGCAAACCGTGGTCGACTACGTGGGAGTCCAGCGACATACCTATTACGCTAACTGCTGGTTCCCGGCCCCAGTAGCTTTTAACATGATGATAATTTTGGCTTAGTCACAGTGGAGATATTTGCATTATGTTATGCTCATTCATCCAACAACTACAAAATAAAAAGTAGACTTGTATAACCCTATATTAGCAGGTGCAGAAGACATAAATAATATATATTAATACACCACCTTCTTCTCAAATGGCTTGCAAACCACTTTGAAAAAAATATATTGCCAGCCTTTGTAGGACATTTTTTCATTCCATTTTGCTTGCAAACAAGTTTATCTGGGTGAGTTACCCAACACCAGGTGTAAGGATGGCTGTTGGATTTGCATTTGATTTATTTAAAGCACTTTCCTTGTGATCAGATGCAGAAATTTGCAAAAGGCTCCCTGAAATGAAAAATCTATTTGTAGTCAAGGAACAAAGTAAGAAAACTGACATCCATGACTTTGACTTTATTAGCATGGTATTTTAAATCATTCTACTAACCAGCCACTGAGGGGATTTTCAAAAATATGCATATATATATATATAAACAGAGCGCCTACTACAATGTGTCTTACTCATACATTCAGATTCTTCTATGAAGCAATTTGCATTTTCTAAAACATATGAACCTATTATTTTATCAGAATTGATAAGAAAACGTCTTTAAAAAATACCCCTCTTAATGTTTTGCCTAATTATAGTGCCAATGCAAATAAGCTAGCTGAGATTTGAAGTACAATAGTCGATGTTCTTTCCTTAAAATTTTATCTCTATTGTACAACAGTGAACACTAGTCTTCCTGTGAATGACTACTGTCAACTGATCCATACGATGGTCGGAGTTCTAGATTCTGTCACGTTGAGACAGCAGAGTAATAAAAGACATCAAGCTTTATCAAAGAGTAGAATGAGTTGCTTTCCTCTTAGGTCCCGTAGCACTTTGTTCACAAGTGTGCTAGTAAACGTCCGTGTTGTTTTATAATGTATCCTCTTACTGTTCATGTCATGAAGCGCAAGTCCCTGAAGAGTGTGTATCTGTCATTTTGGTATTTCTGACATTCACCACTGTTCTCGAACATAGTGTATTTTCAAAGAATGCTCATTTGAAAAGGCAATCAATTAAGTTTTTATTCTTTCTCTATATCTAGTCGTCATCATTGTCAATAAGTGTGCACAAGTTTCATAGTATACCTTATATTTATAGAGATTATGAGGAAAAGTATATTAGCCAATTAAGTAAATATTTAAAGTTAAAGTTTAAGTTATTACCAACCTGGTCTGATTTTTAGAAACATAATTTTGTAGTTTGAACTCTTAGGTTTAGACTGAACCAATGTGCAGTGTATTCATGAAAGGAAAATTCATTTGTCATGCTGTAATGATACATAATGATTAAATGCATACAATTTCAAAAAGAAAAGAGAAAAGAAATAAACTATTATTTTTAGAGTTTGTTCCAGTGAGTTGCTTTTGATCATGTTAAGGTATTCAGGAATAGATATTAATATTAGTACCTATTATACCTATAATAATATTTTTGAAAGAATTATTTTTATTTAACTTTATTTATTTATTTATTTTAATTTGACCAGAGAGGGAGGAAAAGAGAGAGAAAATGAGAAAGCAAGCCGCCAGGCCCAGGATTCTAACAAAAGTCAGCCATGTGGGAGTCCAGTGCCCCTAACCACCAAGCAACCTGCCAGCTTCAATATACCTATAACAATATGAATAATAGGTCTAAGTGTTGTGCCAGTTGTGATAAAGTTGTTTATTGATGGCTCCCAGGTTAACAATGTGATATTCTGAAGTTGAAGTTGAAAGCTAACGCAGTTCTTTATTTTTACTCTCACTGAGAGCTTAAGATAAACGTCTTGCTGATGTTTGTTAGGAATGTTATGACTTCTTTTTGAAAAAAAAAATAGCAAAGATTATTTAATTTTATATTGGTTAAGACATTGAAACTATTTTCTCCTACAAGCTATGAAATGAGCTGTCACAGAATATTCACATTCCCCTCAGAACAACTCTAGTCTATTCCACAGGTGACTGTAGCTCTTTCAGATTTATTTGAATTATTTTAGGCACATAAAGTCCCTATACTTCCAACACAAAAAAAAAATTTAAAAAATGAAGCATGAAACTAAAAACAGAAACATAAAAATAATTCTGAGCAATTATTCCCATCTCGATGGAATATCATTATTGCTTGGTCTTATAGGGGCCCTATAATGATCAGAGGAATTAGAGTAATTCTCTAAATAAGCACATTCGTTAAGGAAGTCAATTTACTCCACCCCCAGGCCAATTATCTAGGTTTGGTTTTTGAGAGCTGATGATCAGCTAATTAAATTGGCTTTGAAAGATCCATAAGAACACTGGTTTCACCAGATTTACTCCCCTCTTTTTAAGCAACAGTAATGCTTCACGATTTAATTGTGAACATCATTGACCTAATGGAAAGCTCAGAAAAAAAATTCCTAAGAAGGTCTCCATTCAACACTCATTACTATGGGTTTCTCCTCTTCTCGTTCCCCTACCAATTAAGAATAACAATTATCTTTTCAGGCGCAGAGGAGAACCTGGAGCCAACAGAAGAGGGTTTACAGAAGGAAAAGAGATATTCCTCTTTAAAATCCAGTGTAATCTATAAGGTGAGAAATAAAGTAAAGAATCCTCACATTTTCTCATTTTATAATGTAATCTGAGTTTTAAATGGGAAGGGAAAAAATAAAAGTTATTCTTTATCTTCTTTTATAGATGACTAATCATGATTTAAATCCTTCTCCTATATTGAAGACAAATGACTGAGAGTCTATGATTCTTAATATTATAATCCTTCACTTTTCCTTGCTTTAATTATGCACTTTTTAAGGTAATTTTCACCATGATAATCTCATCATCATCATCATCTATCTACAATATAGTGCTTATTGAATATTTATTATTTGCTAAGCTGAACTAAATTATTCAAAGGTACTGATTTAAATCATTATTTGCTATTGCTTTCTTCATTTTAAACTAGAAGAAACTGAGACATGATTTTCTAGTCATAAATCTAGAAAATGGGCATAAACTCAGAATTGTCCAAAATTCGCTTTTTAACCACTTCTCTGTAAAATGGAGAGATGGGTCATATAATGAAGGGAAAAAGAAATTCAATCACACAGAGAGAAGTACAATGTCTTCTTACATAAGAACTTATTAGTAAGGACACACACAATAACCAAAACGAATACTGTTTACATTTGTTTTAGGCTGCTCAAATGGTCGAGCATCTGTCACTTTCTGGCCAGTTCTAATGAGAAGTTAAAATGATAAGCAATAAGAAAAAGGCACTTGTTACAGACTTAGATTTCTTTTTACTACAGAAAATAGAACACTCCAATACTTTATACTATTATAATGCTGTCCATATGTTATTCTAAAGAGCTTTAAAAGATAAAAACTGATCTGCTAGGGAAAAGTATATAAAGATTACCAAATAGGACACATGTGCCTTGATTCTAAAAGAGAACATTTCCCAAGATACATTTCTGCTTTTTAGCTAAGTGCTAAATATTCTCTATGTATTCCTCCTAACAAGGGAGATTTAAGGCAGTAATTAATGCCTATTCCAAACCACGGAGTGTGGTCTATAGCTCCCAGGTGATAGCTACAAAATGCAAAATTTGTTTCTGCAGACCCAGAATGCACAAAACACCATGGCGAGTGCAAGTCTGTTTAGAGGGTAGAATGTAGCTAGTTGTTTAGCCAAAAGTAGGGTTGAGAAACAGAAAGATACCTAGGATAATCCTGTCAGTGGAAAATAAGGTAATTACCAATAATAACCAAGAAACCTACTAGAAGTGATTTAATCTAAAAGAAGTATCATTATACCTACCAATGTTCACGTATTATAGAATTTTGTTCATGTATTATAGAATTTTGTCCACGTGCATTGATAATCACAATTTGATTATTTAGAAAGCTCTTTTCATGACACAGTACTATAGGTCTAGTGGAATATCACATGAATTTAGTGGCTCTAAGAAACAGAAATACCTTACTTAATGATTGTGTTTAGAATTGAGAATTTTTCTGCTGACAAAAAAATAAACACTTCATATGCTTTATCCTAAAACAACCTCCACATACGTGCACACGCACTCTCAGATTCACATAAACCTACATACATCCATACCCATACATTAAGGTAAGAAATGCATGTATAAGTCCTACTTTCCAGTTTAATACCAAAAACATGGAAATGCACATAAACCATCTGATAACAATGTTAGTATGTTGACCCTAAGTCAACACTATTTCTTCGTCTACTTGCTTATTTTTTCCTTTTAATAGCTTCAATCATTGCATCTTTCTAAAAAGGTAAAAATAAATATCTGTTTAAAGCAGAACTGGTGTTACTCTGTTTCAAAGTGTGAAAGCAAAGAGGCTTTATAATACAAAAATTTTAAACAGAAAACTTAAGAGGCGGTTTGTGAGGGACTCTGTTTTAAATAAAAGTATACTAAAAGAAGACAGTAAACAGAAAATGATGCAGGAAATTTCTCATTATGCATTGGGTATTTTCAACTTTGTTATTTTAACAATCCTCAGTGTTTCTGAAAATCTCATATGTAGCATACAAGGAGATTTTTAGTTATATAATAAACTTTGCCTTTCTCAAAGAAAAGTATTATTTAAAATAAGCAAAAGTAAGGCGTGCATGGTGGTGAAGCAGTAACACTTAGTTCGAGTGATCTAGGATTCACATGGATGATTACAGGTTCTATTCCCTGGTCTATCTGCACACACAGGGTACGCTCCGTTATCTTGGCTGGCTGGAAAGGCTGGAGGTGGGGGCGGGTCACAGCACAAAAGCTTGTGTGGATACTCCTCCTCTCTTTTCCTCTCTGTCTCTCATGCTAATAAGAAAAAAATACTTTTAGAAAGTATTTAAAAATTACACAAGAAAAGAACAAGAAATATTGAGTCTTCAGAAAGTTGACACATTTTTGCATAGAAAAGCAGGAATATACGTCATAACTTTTCTGACAACCCAATATATAACAATAAACAAAATATAGCACACTAAGTATTTATTAATTTAACAGCATCTCTACAATATCTAATTTCCATTTTTTTCTACTGAGTTATGTAGTATTATGAGCTATACCTAAAATTCTATTTTATCTATTTTCTTCCAAGGAGTCCAGAAGCATACTTATGTACCTACAATCAGAAATATTGGATCACTGCAAATTAGGCTCAGCAAATTCTCATTATTTCTATAGTCACTAGAAAAAAAAGAAAGAAAAGGGTGGATATTGGCTTAAATCTCTGTCAAACATCACCTTTAATTAACTTGGAGAACTCCAAAAGAAATGCACAACTATTATCCTACAAACTTTATTTTTTAGTTCAAGAAATATGAAGAAAACCCACTAGAATATACAGAGAGTAGAGCCTACCCAGTGCACCCACAAATATTTGTGAACACCTCAGGTAAATCTTGGTTCTGGGTATTTCATTTTAGAATTACTAGACATCTAACAATGTTAGAATATAATAAAACTTTCTACACTAACAAATGCTCAGATCAAGCTTAGTTGGGGTGATATAGTAGTTGCATAACCTTTTACAGTGCTGGAAGCCATATGGACAGCTGACGTTAGGTTCCTGGTCAACTTGTACACCTCAGACAAGCCCATGCATGTCGGTGATCCTGGCTGTCTGGAAAACCAGGGGTGTAGGGGGGAGGATTGAGGTATGACACTTGTTAAGGGTGCTTGTCTTTCTCTATAAAGGAAGAAACTTTAAAAGCAATTTCAGGGAGCCAGCAGATGGCATAATGGTTACATCTCTGGACTCCCACATGGTCAACCACAGTTCTAGCACCAGACCTGGTGGCTTCAAACTCATGCCAGGCCCATGTGCATGCATGTCCCAAGTCCCAAGAGTAGAATGGAGGAGAAGAGATTGCAGTGTGGCCACCCTCCCCAGGGGGTGGGGGGAGTGAGTTCTTGCTTTCTGTCTCTCTTTCTCTGTTTGTCCAGCGAGCTCCGTGCCCTATATCAAAAATCTCTCTCACACAAAAAAAGCAATTTCATACCAAAATTCTAGACTTCACATTAGATTTCATATGAACACTTACCCACACATACAATAAGTGATTTGGTATATTCTACCATTAGTTATTTAGGATTTATTTTTTCTTAATCATAAATCAGAATTATAGGCTCTCTGACACAGAAAGATCAAATAAATCATCTGTCTTTTTATTTGAAACTAAATATCAGTTTTTCCCTACTTCTAAAAATATGTTTCCAAGACATCTTTTTATCTTTTTCAATTTTCACTAATTAATTCCTAATTATCTTTTATATATTCAGTATTTTTTCTTAAATGTGTTCTAATAGACAAATCAAGAGGAGAATGTGTAGTGCTCCCCCTTAATCAGAAAGGCCGTGTGGAGGGCCTCTCCCTCTGGGCATGTTGAGGGTGAGAGCTGAGCCTGACCGGCTATGAGCTGGAGTGAGGAACTCAGCTGTCATCCTATACTGTGCGTCAGCCCAATGGCATTTCATCTTCCCACTTCTTACTGAGCCTTTTTTCCAAAAAGATCACAGTTTGTCTTCTCACCTTTAGTAATTGCCAAATTAACCAACCTATGACACATGTAACTAAATTCTAAACCCTTAAGAAGAACCCAAAACTTACACTTTAAAAACTCCACATCAAATAAAGTAGGTTAAAAAGAAAACCCTAACACTGACTTTTTTTCAGGTTCTGGAAAAGACAGAGCTGGTGAGGGCTGACAAATTACCTAAGCATATTTGAGATTATTTCCAAAGTCGTTCAATGCAATACTGTATGAGGAGACTTCAAAAAGTTTGTGGGAAAATGAAAATAAAGCATGAATTAAATGGAGGTAGAGTATTCTGGTGCTAAATAAAATTGAAATCAATGTATAAGGTTTTCATATTACACAGTTTTGAAAGACCCTTTCTGCTATTTTTAACTTATATTTTATAAATCACATTCCATGATATTTTATTGTTTGTAGACATTAGTAACTAAGTGCTATGTGACTTCTTAAGGATGTTCCCATTACAGGATGACATAAAATACACATAGATACGTGAAAAAATGAGCGTCATGAGTTGTTTGGTCTCTAAATTCAAAATACACATAAAAAAGCTTGTACAACTGTTATTGAATATGCACAACATAATATAATGTTCAATGTTGAATACGATGAATATGTCTATAGCCTTATTTTGATTATACACTGTATACATGGTTTGTAAAACCATACCATAGCCCACAAAGATGCACAGCAAGTATATGTAAAGCAGAAATCACAATAAAAAGAATAAGTCAGAATGTTAGCCAGATAGCATAGTGGTTAAGGCAGCTGGATTCCACATGGCTGACAGTGCATTTTGAGTCTTGAACCCAGTGACTTACATGAGGGTATGTTCATGCCCAAAATCACAAGAAGAAAATAGAGAAGGGCTGATGGCATGGTCATCCTCCCTGGGGGATGTCTCTCTCTCTCTCTCTGTTTCTCTCTCTCTCTCCCTCTATCTCTCTGGCAAATGTATGTGCTCTTTAGCAAATTAAAATGAATACATTAATTAATTTAATTTTAATCGTAACCATTCAATAGAAATAAATTAGTTTTTTCCAACCAGATTCCAGTTTGTGTTTTTGAACATAAAGGCAATAGTATTCCTTTATTATGTTTAAAGAAAGCCTAACCTATAAACCTGATTAGTTCTCCTTGAAACTTACTAAGTTTATTATCAATGTATCTCTGAGCAATTTTATGAACAAAATAACGATATATTTATAGTGAACTTTTTTCCTTTATCTGGCTTCATCAGAGAACTTAGTAAACATAATGCTGGCTCTCCTTTTCATAAAATACATACATGAATGTGTTGACTGAGCGAGAGCAAGACACTGCCTCTGAAAGAAGCAAAGGTTGCTAAAGTGATTACTCACTACCTTCATTTTCAGACTGCACATCCACTTACCGACTGAAGTGGTGTCTGTGAGGCAGCAAGGGCTGTAGTGTAGCTCCATGAGCAAATACCCATTAAGAAAAATGCTTCTCACAAGAGTCTGGCTGACTCTCACACGTGTTCCGAGAGAAGAGATCACAAATGCTTCTAGAAAACTGCCCTGCTTCCAGTAAATGAAACCATCCTTAAAATATGATTACCATGCCTAGATATGGAAAGTTTCTATCTTGTAAAAAATGTGTCTATGACCTTATAAAGTAGAGAACCATATGAGGATGGCTCACTTTTAGTCTATTGGAAAACTAAGACGTAATTTTAATGAAGTTTATAAGAAAGACCCGTGAAAGCTTTTACTGACAGTTCCTGCTACTCTGAAGAATATGTAATCTTTCAGAAGATGGATCAAATTACTATGATCAAGATAAATACTTAGATTTGGTTCAGTTAAAATCATTAAAATTCATATTCTCAGATTTTTAATTAAGAAAAATGTTAAAACGTTAGCAAATATTTCACATCTAAAAATTCAAAAAGCACAGACTAAAGTGTTGCCTACCGAGAAAGCTAAACATTACCATATATATTCTCATTATGCTAAAGTTTCAGATTTTACTATATGTAATTATATTTAAAGACTGTCACAAATTATGCACTTTTCAAAAATCCAGCAACACAGAAGGTTAATGTATGAATCAACAAGAACCTATCTCAATTGTGAACAGTTTGATGATGAGATATTGTCTTCCTTATTTATCTTCAAACTACTTATTTTGTGTCTTGTAATAGACAATATGTTTATTTCAGTCAATAGGCTTAAATGTAAGCATGATGGTGTAATTTTAGAATGGTTTAAATGTTTAATTTTGGGGGGGACCAGAAGTTAGCGTAATGGCTATGTCGCTGGACTCCCACATAGTCGATTGCGGTTCGCATCCTGAACCCGGTGGCTTAAAATTCATGCCGGGAGCTTGTGTGTGCACACCCAAGATCCCGAGAGGAGAATGGAGGAGAAGGGATTGTGGAGTGACCATCTCCCCTGGGGGATGATTTCTTCCTTTCTGTCTTTCTGTCTCTCTGTCTCTCTGGAGAGCGCACACGCCCTAGCAAAAACCTCTCAAAAAAAAAAAAAGTTTAATTGTTTTTTAAGTTCTGGCATCATGAGAGTAAAATGTGAAAATTATTAGATAGTCTTTAAATTTCTTTTGTTAAATGATTACTCAAATAAAAAGTATCAAAGTTGATTTAAAGCTTAGATGGTAACAAAATATGTAATACACACAGAATGGATGTATAGGTCTAATAACAAATGACCAAAATAATATAATACACACTGCATATTAGTGTGTATGTGTATATATCCACACACACACACACACACACATATATACATATATGTATATACACACATATATACATATATATGTATACACAGAGGCACACACAAATGTGTGTATATAATATATATGTGCATATATGTAGCTAGATTTCTAATAACATAAACACACATACACCTATGCATATTATGAGAGCGAGAGAGAGAGGAACAGCTTCCATAGGCTAGTCGTGCAATGATCTTCCTCCAGTCCTCCAACCCATGTATCCTGGTACTCATGCATATTCAAGGGGACTAGCTAGAATTCAAACTATGGTCTCCATGTGGGCTCCAACTTCCCTGGAGAGCTGTAGTACCACTCTGCCACACAGCCAATTCTCAGCAGCCACTTTTAGGTCTGTAAAGAAGAGATGTTACAAAAGACCATAAATAGATGATCTTTCATAAATTAAAATACTTGACATAAAAGAATGATATAATTATAACATGGTATAAGAATAATATTTTGATATATTTTTAAGTTTCTGGTTATTTCATTCTATTCCACACTCTTCCTCTGTCCACAACAAAACTGGGTGCTGATGCTGAAATATTGCAGAGAAAGAATGATAAATTATTATATACCTGCACAAATAACTACTTCATGACATTTAAGTTCTAGGTAAGCTTTGGAATTCTTAGTTATTTTTGAGAGAAAAGGCTTTTATGTTGCAAGAACATAGTTTTTTGGGTTTTTTTTTTGCTTATTAAAGGGCAAGTACAGGCACTAGGGGCGGGAGGAGAGAGAGATAGAGAGACAGAGACAGAGAGAGAGCACACACCACAATTTCTTCTCCTTCATTCTCTTCCTTTCTCCTCTAGGATTTTGGGTACACAGACATATGTGTTTTTCCAGCCACTGTAACCACGACTCAAACCATGTCATTGGCCTTGTAGGATCCAGTCATCTTAACTACCAAATCACCTGACTTCATAATATTTTACTTAATTTAAATATTTAACATATTTTAAAGGTTTTTGCCATAGGGTTCATATATTAATTGTTCAGACAAACAGAGAAAAAGTGAGAAATTACCCCTGAAGGGGATAGCCACACTGCAGTCCCTTCTCCTCTAGTCTCTTCTGAGGACATTGGGTACCAATGCACACATGTCTAGTGTGATTTTCAAGTCACCCAGTCTGGGCTCCAATAGTGGTCAACAATGTGTGAGTTCAATGCCTTAACTAGCATGACATCTGCTGGTTCCTAAATGTTTATCTCTTTCAAGATTGCAAAGTAAATTGTAGTGTCTATATAAAGAGGTAGCATATCCTACCACACAATAAGATTTTCTAAAAATCTGGGCTTGGGAGGTGGAAAAGAATGAACTGACAGGTCTTATATCCTCCCTAAATCCACAGCCTCATTTCTCTTCAGTTTAACCACTGGGGAAGGAGTAGGGAATTAGTAGATGAGTATGAGTAACTGAGCACAAAAAGAATGTTATCTTTTTTCTTAGGAAAGTCCATGGAATAATAAGATTTAGAATAACATTTACCCCAAAAATAGCACTCAAAAAAGTAGTGTAATGATCTAGGAATAATACATGCAGTGGCATGGAGTGCCTTATTAGGTCAGAAACAATTTCTTGTATATATTTTTTAAGTCCTAGAGTGACACAGTCCAGAATCTAAATGTTTTACACCCTCAAAATAAAGTCAGAGGCCAGGCAGTGGTGCAGCAATAAAACATGACACCCCACTTTACTGACCTACATTAGAAGGTTCCGGGTTTGTATGTAGAGACCTCCCTAAGTAGACTAGACATAGTCTGGGGCTGACTGAGGCTAAGGGTAGATCGCAACCTCCAGACCATATTGAGGGTAATGTCTCTTTGTCTCTGACTCTTTGTCTCTTTTGTTCATTGAAGAAATAAACTTTAAAAATAAGAAGAAAGAATGAATGGAAAGCTCAGGCAGAAAAAAAGATGCCTGATATAAAAAATAATGAAACCTAGAATTTCTGCCCTCTTCTGACCAGAGGAAATTATTTTATTTGTGAGCGATGTGCATAAGTGTGTGTGTTCATGTTATTAGAAATCTAAAAAGATATATTAGAATGCAAACACTGAAATAGTGATAATAGTAATGCCTTGATAGGCAATCATGTACGATTTTTATCTACTTGTTTCTATATCTGCATTTTCATGTATTTTTTTCATATGTTTCCTTTGTTAAAAACATGAAACTAGCTGCCAGAATTGCCTCTGTTGGATTCTTTATTGTACTTCTTTTTTAACAAATGTAAATTAACAATGAAAATTAAAAGGAAAGCTGCAATAATGACACCAAGAATTATGAGAGAACAGAAAGAACAGAATTTCCCTCTAATAATTTACAAGAGATTAGGTAAGGTAATTTTTTTATTTAGTTGGAAAAGCAAAAGAAACAAAAGGCAATAAAGGAACTTTCTACATTGTATCAAGATAGTCCTTTTTTGTACCCATCAAGAAATGTTTGTAATGTTAATCAGGAAAAACTAGAGTTCACTCAGTATAGCAACCAATTTGTTCATTGCAATCTTTATAAAGATACTAATGAATACAAAGTTACAAATGTGGACAATAATAGAATAACGGCAATATTTGAATGATAAGGTCTAAACAAATCCCAGACATTGTGGCTTGAAAATCACACTGGGCACTTGTGCATGCATGCCCAATATCCTGAGAGGAGAATGGAGGACAAGAGATTGTAATATAGTCATTACCCTTCAGAGGGGGATTTCTCACTTTCCCTCTCTCTGTCTCTCTGGTAGGTGTACTCAAAAACCCTTAAATAAATAAATAAATAAATAAATAAATAAATGAAACCCAGACTTAGAAACATAGTAACAGAAAGTAATGATGGCTACCAGAGGTTTGAGGAAGGGGGAAGTAAGGAGATGTTGATCTAGTACTACAAACTTGGAGTTACAAGATGAATAAATTCTGGAGACCTCATGTACAACATGGTGACTATACATAATAATAATGTATTATATACTAAAAATGTGATAATAGGGTAGACCTTAAGTAATTTTACCACACACACACACACACACACACAAAAGGAAACTTCTTAAGGTCATGTATATGTCATAAAGCTTAACACAGACAACCATTCAGAATGTATACATATATCAAATATTGTATTTTCATCTTCAATGTACACTATTTATTTGTTCATTACACTTTAATAAGGTGAAGAAAATAAAGGCTTGTTGGGACCAGAAATGGCATAATGATCACATTGCTGGACTCCCATGTGGTTGACTGAGGTTTGCGTCCTGGACTCAGTGACTTAAAGCTCATGCCAGGTGTATGTACATGTTTGTCCAAAACTCAAGAGGGGAATGGAGTAGAAGGGATCACTGTGTGGCCATACCCCAGAGGGTGTTTTCTTGCATTCTGTCTCTCTTTCTGTCTCTTTCTTTTTCTGTCTCTCTGGCAAGTGCATGTGTCCTAAAGCAAAAATATCTAGAAAGAAAGAAAGAAAGAAAGAAAGAAAGAAAGAAAGAAAGAAAGAAAAGAAAGAAAAGAAAATCTTGTAAAAAATAAAATTGTAAAAAGTATAATGATGGGGCCAGCTAGTGGTGTGGTGGTTAACAGCACCAGATTCCCACATGTTGAGAGAGGTACTTTGCGTAAATATTAAAGAATAGTATTGCATTGAATATATAGATCTCTTTTTTCATGAGAAATACCAGTTTTTATTTTTTATTAGTATTATTTATTATTTTTATACATTGAGTCATTATACATCATTTAGTTCATAAAGGGATTTTACTCAACAAGATATATGCCACACGGCAGTCGAGTTGAGAATACTATACATACATCACCAACAGACAGCAAACCATATCTGTGTAACACAAATGTCTTCTCCATATTTTCCCAAATTTCCCTTCCAGCACTCTTCCCCCTCCTACTTTCCTTCCATGTTGTCCCCAGTGTTCATAACAATTTTTAATGCTTTTATGTCCTCCAGTCTTTCAGTCTCTACCATAGAGTGTAGACAGTCATTATATGTTAAGTGGAGACATATGATGTCTCTGTTTCATAGCCTGAATTGCTTTACTCAACAATCGATCTTCCATGTTTGTCCACTCTCTATCAAATTCCTAGGTCTTGCTGTTTTTTTTATGGTTGAATAGGATACCATGAAGTATATGTACTACACTTTTTTTCTGTTTTTTTTTTTCATTTTTTAGAAGCTTTTGCTATAGGGCATATGTGCTCCCCAGAAAGACAGAGAGAGACAGAGAGATAAGAAAGTGAGAAATCACCCCCCCAGGGTGGATGGCCATACTGCAATCCCTTCTCCTCCATTCTCCTCTTGGGATCTTGGGCATGCACACACATGCGCCCAGCATGAGTTTAAGCCACTGGTTCCAGGACTTGAACTGTGGTCAATTACGTGGGAGTCCAGCAATATAGCCATTATGCCAGCTGCTGGTCCCTGTGCCACACTTTTTCAATCCATTCATCTGTTTGTGGACATTTCAGTTGGTTCCATGTCTTAGCAATCATGAATAATACCACAATAATTATAGCTTTACAAGTGCTTTTCTGACTAAACATTGTCCTGTCATTTGGGTAGATACCCAGAAGTATAATTGCTAGACCATATGGTAGTTATATTTGAAGGTCCTTGAAGAACCTGCATATTATTATCCACAATGAGTGGACCAATTTATATTCCCAAAAATGTATTAGAGTTCCCCTTTCACCACATCCCCACCAGCACTTAGCTTTTTTACATTTTTCTTTCTTTCTTTCTTTCTTTCTTTCTTTCTTTCTTTCTTTCTTTCTTTCTTTCTTTCTTTCTTTCTTTCTTTCTTTCTTTCTTTCTCTTTTTAACCTTCACCATTCTGACTCAGATTAGGAAGTGTCTCATTATGGTTTTGTTCTGAATCTCCCTTATAATGAGGGATTTTGAACATTTTTTCATACACTTCTTAGCTGTTCCTATGTCTTCCTTAGAAAGTTGTTTATTCAGCTCATTTTTTCCATCTTTTAGTTGAGTTAATCATTTTCTTCCGGGCAAGCTGTTTGAGTTCCCTATGTATTCTGGTTATCAGCCTATTATCTGAGGCATAGTTAACAAAAATATTCTCCCATTCTGAGAGTGATAGATTCACACTAATTACTATGTCCTTTGCATGCAGAAACTTCTTAATCTGATGTAATCTCACCTGTCTATTTTGGGAATTATTCCCTGTGCTTTGGGAGTCTTGTTTAAGAGGTCTTTGCCTACTCCAGTGTCTCCCAGAGTTTGCCCAGTGTTTTTCACCAGTAGTTTTAGTTTGCAGTCTTCAGTTTAGATCTTTGATCCACTTTGAGATGATTTTTGCTAATGGTGAAAGATAGGAGTTCAGATTCATCTGTCTGCAGGTGTATACCCAGTTTTTCCAGCACCATTTGCTAAAGAGGTTTTCTTTTTCCCATTGGATTGACTGGTACCCTTTGTCAAATATCAGTTGGTTTTATGTTGTGGGGTTTATTTCTGGGATCTCTACTCTGTTCCATTGATCCTAATGTATGTTTTAGTGCCAGTACCATGCTGTTTTGATTATCGCAGCTTTGTAATATATTTTGGGGTCAGGAAGTAAAATGCCACCCACTCTACTCTTTTTACACAGGATGGCTTTGACAATACGGGATCTTTTATGATTTCAGACAAATTCTATTATTGTCTTTTCTAGATCTGTGCAGAATATCTCTTGTAATTTTATAGGGATTGCATTTAATATGTAGATTAATTTGGGTAGGATTGCCATTTTGATTATATTAATTCTGCCAATCCAGGAACATGGGATGTCCTTCCACTTTTTGTGTCCTTTTTTATTTCCTTTTCAAGGTGTCATTCCACTTTTTTGTGTCCTTTTTTATTTCTTTTTAAAATATTTTCATAGTTTTCCTTATAGAGGTCCTTCATTTCCTTGGTTACTTTTATTCCTAGGTATCTTATGCATTTTGTGGCTATTTGTATATTCTTGAGGGTTTTTCCTGAGATTAATATCAAATTTAATTCCATTATGGTCAGAGAAGATGATGGATATAGTTTCCATATCTTTGAATCTATAAAGGTTGTGTGCCCTATCATGTGGTGAATCTTTGAGAAAGTACCATGTGGAGCTGATAAAAATGTATATTTTGTGGTTTTTGTGGTGGAATGTTCTATAGATGTCTGTCAAGTCCATCTGATTTATGGTATCAGTTAGGTCCAGAATCTCTTTGCTTATTTTTTGTCTCATTGATCTATATAGAGAAAATAATGGGGTGTTGAAATCTCCAACAATTAGTGTGTCTGTCTCTCCTTTTAGATCCCACAGTCTTTACATATTTGGGCGCTCCTGAGTTGGGTGCATAGATATTGTAAGCATTATATCTTCTTGATGAATTAGCCCTTTAACTACTATATAATGCTCTTTGCCCCTTCTTACCATTTTTATCTTAAAGCCTATTTTGTCCAAAATCAGTATAGTGACTCCCACTCTTTTTTAAATTCCTGTTTGCATGGAATATCTTTTTCCAGCCCTTCGCTTTTAATCTATGCATGTCTTTATCCATGAGATGGGTTTCTTGTAGGCAGTAGTTGGATGTTTTCTGATTTTTAATCCATTCCACCAGTCTGTGTCTCTTGATTGGCGAATTTAATCCATTAACATTCAATGTTATTATCGATGTTACTGGATCTGTCCCTACCATTAAGTTGGCCATATTCTTGGTTGTATTTGTTCTCTTATCACTGTTTGTCTGAATTAGTTTTCTTGGTATAGTACTCCTTTCAGAATTTCTTGAAGAGCTGGTCTGGTAAATTCTTTCAGGTTTTGTTTATCCATGAATGTTTTGATCTTTTTTTTTTCCAATTTGAAGGATAATCTTGCTGGGTATAGTATCCTTGGTTGAAACTGATTTTCATTTGACACTGTGAATATATCTCCCCATTCTTTCCTTACTTGCATTGTATCCCATGAGATGTCTGGTGTTAGTCTGATTGGACAGCTTTTGTAAGTGACTTGATGTTTTTCTCTTCCCAGTCTTAGTATCTTGTCTTTGTCTACAGTTTTGGCCAATATAGCTATGAAGTGCCATGGAGAAGATCTGGGATTTATTCTATTGGAATTCTTTGTATTTCTTGAGTCTGAATGTGTGAGTGCCTTTCTAGACTTGGAAAATTTTCTTCCAGAATTTTGTGGAATAGATTATCAATGCCCTTATTAGTCTATTCACCTTTTGGGATACCATTTATTTGGATGCTTGGGCATTTCATGGTATCTAGTATTTCTCATATGTTATCCTGAGTTTTCTTGGCTATTTTCTCAGTATTTTTGATAATTTTTTCGAAGCCATTGGTTTTGTCTTGTACTTCAGAGATTCAACCTTCTACATGGTCTAACCTGTTTTTAATACTTTCAAGAGAGGTTTTGATTTCATGTATTGCAGTTTTCATATCTAACAGTTCCGTTTGATTCTTTTTTATGGTGTTCAATTCTTCTTTCATGTCATGGAAGGACTTCCTCATCTCTTGGAACGCAGTGTCTCTTTTATCTTGCATCTCATAGATTTTCGTTACCATAAATGTTCTGAATTTTTTTTTTGACATTACAGTAATATCCTCTAATTTTTCCCAACTTGGAGACAAGTTATAGTGTTCCCTTGTGGGAGATGTATTACCTAATTCTCTCATCCTTGATGGTCTTCTCTGATTTTTAGTCATTTGGTAATGTATTCAAATTTGGCTAATTTTTTGGAGAAGGATTCTTTAAGTGTGAGCTTGTGCGTTTGCCTTACTGTGAGATAATTCAGTGTTATTTTCTCCCTTCTACTGTGTATTCCAGTGTGAGAATCACAGGAGGAGTTTTGAAATTGGATTGTGAAGGGGAGTTTCCCCCTTTTTACAACCAGTGCAGTAAGGGGCAAGAATGATTTGTAACTCAAAATGTTCAGATGCACCTAGTCTTCTCTAGGCAGTAGGTAAGGTTGAGCACCAAGTAGGAAAGTAAGGTAAAAGAATAAGAAAGTAGGAAACAAAAAGAAAAAGAAAAGAAATGGGAATAAAAAGAAAACAGAGATAGGAAGAAAAAGCAAAGAAATAGAAAGAAAAAACAACAGAAAAAGGAAGAAAAAGAAAAAAAGAACTAGAAAGAAAAGAGGACAAAAATCCTGTCACAGAAAATAAAACTAGGTTAAAAAGAGGACAACCAAGTGGTGTACTTGCCAGAAGAGGAACACCAAGTGATGTGCTTGCTGGGCAGGAGAATCAGAGATCTAGGTGCCTGGAGGGATTCTGTCCTGGATGAGACAAAAAAGAGATCAATTAGAAAGAGAAAGGCATGAGTAAGGAGACAGAAAATCTATTTTTATATTAAAAAAGAAAAAAAAAGAGAAAAAGAATTGGAAAGGACAGAAAAGAGCAAGAGGGAGACACAGACTTTGCCTACCTGACTAGCACTGGGTTCTGTGAGGTGGAGGGACCCTGGCTGGGGGAACTTCACAGCTGTGAAGCTGGACCCAAAAGGGACAGGGAACCAGCAGTTAGTGTAATGACTATGTCTCTGGACTCCCACATAGTCGACCGCTGTTTGCGTCCTGGACCCGGTGGCTTAAAACTCATGCCGGGTGCGTGTGCATGCATGCCCAAGGTCCCGAGAGGAGAATGGAGGAGAAGGGATTGCAGCGTGACCATCCCCTCTGGGGGGTGATTTCTTGCTTTCTGTCTCTCTGTCTCTGTCTGTCTGGCGAGCGCACGCACCCTATAGCGAAAAACCTCTCTAAAAAAAAAAAAAAAAAGGGACAGGAGAGTCAGAGATGGGGGTTCCTGGATGGATTCTGTCCTGACTAGAATCGAGGTCTGGGGGGGAGGCCCTAGCTGGGGAAGCTTCACAGCCATGAAGCTGGACCCAGAAGGGACAGGAGAGCCATGAAAGATCTTCACATTGTGTGTGTGTGTCTTATTTTTCAGTTACTTTTTGTCAGTGTTTTTGTTTTTCAGTTTTCACTGCAGCAATCTTTCACCTCCTTGCTTAAATTTATTGCTGGATGTCTTATTTTTCTGTGGTTATTGTATGTAAGATTGTTTGACTCTTTGATTTCTTTTTCAGATTATTTTTAATGTACAAAAACACTATTGATTTTTGTAAGTTGATTTTGTATCCCGCAGCGTTATTGAATCTGTCGGTTCTGACTTTTCTTTTTTGAGTCTTTATGTTTTTCTATATATTGTGTTCTCTAAGAGCAGGATGACTTCTTCCTTTTCAGCTTAACTTCCCTTTGTTTCTTTCTCCTGTCTAACTGGTTTGGCTAGGACTTCCAGTTCTATCAGTATGTCACAGAGATATCTACACTCCAGTATTTTATTGTAGGATCAACGGTATTACAATAGTCACGACATGGAAGCAATCAAAGAGTCCATTCACAGATGAAAAGATAAAGAATATGTGGAATATTTTTGTAATAGAATACTATTCAGCCATTAAAAAGAATGAAATCTTGCCAAAAAGGACAACATAGATGAGCCTGGAATACATGTTAAGTGAAATAACCCAGGCATAGAAGGAAGAAAAAATTGTATGTTGTCACTCACATGTAGAAAGTAAACACTGGAATTACTAGAGTCTAAGAAAGAGGAATAATAATGACAGTAATTACTATTACTCTAGTAATTACTATCACGCTAGTAAATTAATTAATTAATAGTGATTACTAGAGTTTAGGAATGATAGGAGGAAGCAAAGATTGAGAAATACTGTCTAACAGATGCATAATTACAGTTAGATGAAAGGCTGAAGTGCATTTAAACTACAACAGGGTAAATGTAGTTAAAAATAACTTATGATATATTTCATAATAGCTTAAAGAGCGTATTTTTGAATGTTCTTAGCATAATGAAATGGTAAATTCTTGTGACGATAGTTGTATTAGTTACCTAATACCTACTACAATGATATATACTGAAAAATTGCACTATACTCCATAAGAAAGTACAATTATTATGGGTCAATTAAAAATCCAAGAAAAATAAGCAAATGGAGTCATTAAAATTTGAGCTAAAATGTTTTTTAAAATGTGAGCAACATCAAATCATAGGGAATATATGGTTTATAGAAAGTTATCACTAAACCAAAAGAAAGCATTAAAAAAGCAGAACTTTCATTTCAAGTTACCTGTTACATAGTACTTCTCTATGTAGTCAAGATATAAATTTGAGTGTTTATGTAGCATTTGGTGGAAAGAGTTCAAATGAATTGTGAAGATACATATGGGCAGAATAAGAAAATAGGAAAGTTATGAAATTGAAGGCTTTGTAGTTTTTTTTTTTTTTGGAGAGGTTTTTGCTATAGGGCGCGTGCGCTCGCCAGACAGATAGAGAGAGACAGAGAGATAGAAAGCAGGAAATCACCCCCCAGGGGGGATGGCCACGCCGCAATCCCTTCTCCTCCATTCTCCTCTCGGGATCTTGGGCACGCACGCACACGCGCCCAGCGTGAGTTTAAGCCACCGGGTCCGGGACTCGAACCGCGGTCGACTACGTGGGAATCCAGCGACATAGCCATTACGCTAACTGCTGGTCCCAAGGCTTTGTAGTTTTTCTTTATGAAGATAATTTTACTTTCTCTATCTCATTCTGATGCAATATAAATCATAAAATGCTTGTGAATTTAAATATCTTCTTAGGTTTAATCCATGACAATAAACATGAATAACATAAATGGAAGTACAAAGATTATGACTGCTAAATGTTATCCATTATGAAATGCATAAATCAAACATGCTGAAACATTGGATGAAACCCTTTCAGACTCATACATAGTAATTATCATTAATTCTCCTTTTTTTTGAAGAGGTTTTTGCTATAGGGCGCTTGCACTTGCCAGAAAAACAGAGAGAGACAGGGAGACAGAAAGCAAGAAATCACCCCCTGGAGGGATGGCCACGCTGTAATCCTTTTTCCTCCATTCTCCTCTTGGGATCTTGGGCATGCATGCACATGTGCTTGGCATGAGTTTAAGTCACCGGGTCTGGAACTTGAACCATGGTTGACTACATGGGAGTCCAGTGACATAGCCATTACACCGACTGCTGGTCCCTAATTCTCCTTTGTTTTTATCATGTCTCTCTGTATTTATGCTTTGCAGGAAAGACACAGAAGACTGTTCTTTGACTATCCAAAAGTCATGAGGAAAAAAGAACCAGAAATTTCACCAGAATGTGTGTCTCACAAGGCTCTAGGACCCAGTTCTTCTCACTTGACAGCTTTGTTGTAGATAAGTTTAAATAAATTATTCAACATTTTACTTGACTAAACTAAGCTTAATCCAGTCAGTAGACTGCTATATACTACTCAAAGACTGTTTATCTAACAGATAGTTTAAAACAAAATATATGTAGAGAAATTAAGAAGCTATGCAGAGTTTATTTTATCTCAAGGTAGAATGTGCACCATATGGCTACTTTCTTCCAAGCTAATGTTATAATTCAATGTGCTATGATTGAATCATTTCCTAATCTGGTCAGAGGATAATTATACATATTTAACTTAGCAAGCATTATGCCCAGATAGAATTATAGTAGGCAGACTAAGGCGAAGAAGAGTGAGAATCTGAATCACCCCAGTGATAAATCACATTTGTAGTGTTTCAAGAAAAATGGCTTAAACCCAACCTAAGATTCTAAGACAAAGCAATGGTGTGATTTTAATGTCACTTCTTGAGAGCACTCATTCATATTTAAAAATCCTCCTCTCCCAGTGAAATAACTATAAATAACTATTTACATTCAGACTATTTAAGTAGTTTTTGTTGTTGTTGTAGTTGTTGTTTTCTGAGAGAATTTTTTTTTTCTATAAGGTGCATGCACTCACCAGAGAAACAGAAAGAGACAGAAAGGGAGGAAATCCCCAGGAGGAATGGCCATGCCACAGTCCTTCTTCTTCATTTTCCTCTTGGGTTTTATGGCATGCATGCACACTCCTCTGGTATGAGTTTCAAGCCACTGGATCCAGGATTTGATCCAGCAGTCAGCCACATGGGATTCCAGTGACATAACCATCTACTGGACCCTATTTATGTAGTTTTAATGTATAGAAACATATAAAATAAGTTGCCAAGGGTATAAGATTAAATCCCTTACAGTGCTAAGGTCATAGAAAAAAATATTGTATGATTGGGTTCACCCATGGACAGTGAATAAATGACTATTCACCACAGACGTAATGCTATTAGACATGACAGGCTATGTTATTAAACTTCAGTAAGTTTAGAGATCAAGTTACTCAATCTCTTAGGGCCTACATATATACATTTTTAAAATGAGAAATTAAAAAGAATAAGTATTCAGGTAACTGACTACTGTCATGGAAAAGCCTCTAAGGTGTATATATGTGAAATCTGCTATATTTCATTATATTAAATCCAGTAAATCAATATGTTAACTTACTTGTATTACCGGTATTTTCTCTTATCTGTCAATTTCATAAACAAAACACCATTCACCTGGTAATTAGGTACATATCTTAAAATAAACATGTGAAAAACTGAACTCCTGACATTCATCCACACCTACTTCACCCACATCCTTCCTTCTTCCTGCT
>NW_006159649.1:1287071-1345614 GCF_000334495.1 Tupaia belangeri chinensis
CTCCATCCTTCCAGTTGCCCAGGTCAAATAACATAGGAATCATTCTTGACGTATCTCTTTCTATCGCATCTTCTGTTTAAGCTCTCCAGCACTCTTCTCATCTCTAATTCCTAAACATACATCAAATCAGGTGGCTTCTAAGCAGACCCACTGTTAATTTTCACTGGACTCTGCAACAGCTTCTGACAGCTGCCCTGCGTCTTCCTTGCTCCCTCCAGGTATTCTCCACAGAGCAGTGATTCCTTAACAACAAAACCTGTCATTTCTCTTTCCAAACTTCCCAATCACTCCCTCATTGTATTTAGGTTCAAATTAAGTTTTTTATTTCTTGGTGCTTTCTTTCTTTATTTAGTTTTTGCCATAGGGCCCATACACTTTCCTGGGGGAGAGAAAGAGAGAAAGTCAGAAATCATACAGCAATGTCAAGCAGCAATCCTTTCCCCTCCATTCTCCTCTTTGGATTTTGGGCATGCACACGCACATATCTGGTGTGACTTTCAAGCCAGCTGGTCTAGGACTCTAACCGTTGTCAACTATGTGGGAACCCAGCCTTACCTACCATGCCACCTGATGGTCCCAAAAGTAAAGTTTATAAATGAATACTAAGAGATGAACCCTATTGGTACCAGCAGTTGGTGTAATAGCTATGTCGCTGGACTCCGGTGTAGTCGACCACAGTGGCTTAAACTTATGCTGGGAGCATGTACATGCGTGCTCAAGATCCTGAGAGGAGAATGGAAGAGAAGGGATTGCAGTGTGGCCATTACCCCAGGGGATGATTTCTCACTTTCTGTTTCTCTGTCACTCTGTCTTTCTGGCACGCGCCCTATAGCAAAAACTTCTCTAAAATAAATAAAAGAGATGAACCCTTTTTCCTACTCTGAACCTGATTTTCTTTCTATTTTCTTCATTGTACAACTTTGTGGAGTACAGTATGGTCTTTTAAAACTTGTATACAGTGTGTAGTAATTAAATTAAGGATACAAACATATTCACCATCTCAGTCTATAACATTACATCATGTTGTGTATATCTAAAATTCATGCACCTGGCTTTTGTTTTTCTTTTTCAAAGAATGTATTGAATTGCCAATGACATTTTCTACTCTGCTGTGATGTGCTGTTCCATATATGTTCTGCCTGTATACATGCACTCATTCTTTTTTTTGGAGAGGTTTTTGTTATAGGGCGCATGTGCTTGCCAGACAGACAGAGAGAGACAGAGAGATAGAAAGCGAGAAATCACCCCCCAAGGGGGATGGCCATGCCACAATCCCTTCTCCTCCAATCTCCTCTTGGGATCTTGGACACGCACGCATACGCGCCTGGCGTGAGTGTAAGCCACCAGGTCCGGGACTCAAACCGCCATCGACTATGTGGGAGTCCAGCGACATAGCCATTACGCTAACTGCTGGTCCTTACATGCACTCATTCTTTCATCTGTTAATCAATTTCTCCTAACCCTGTCCTATCCCGGTGTGCCTTACTGTATCTGCAATCGTTCTCTTTACTTTTATGCTATCGAGTCCTTTAGTATCTGCTGTAAAGTGAGGACACTTGGTACATGTGAAGTTTGGACAGACTGTATTTTTCTTTCATACCTTGTCTTATTTCATATAACATTAAGGTTAGCCCATTTCCTGTCACATGACCAGAGATCATTGTTCTTTGTTTTCTACTAGACACTGATGGCAACAAAAGATTAAGATCTCTCTGCTTTTACCTCCTGTGATCTAGTCAAAATATAAACCAGATTGCAGTACTGTCCTATTTAAAATTTACAAAAGGCTTTGTTTCCTTGGAAATTAATCAGGAATTATCTGAGTATACTTTCTACTTCTTTATCCTATTGACTTCATCCCTGAGCACACTAGGTTGTTTTTTTGTTTTGTGTTGTTTTCTCTAAAACTTCCCAAACTCATTCCTACTTCAGGGTTAAGGTAGGCCATTTCATTTGTGTGAAATATGCTTTCCCTGTTGACTTTATGCCTATTTCTCTATTGCACTTTGGCTCAGATCATTGCTACCATCGTGAAAAGAATTTCTCTCTTTACTTTCTCTCATATTACTCTTCCTTTATGGTAGTACTATTATACCATTATTTCTACTTTTTTGTTGTTGTTGTTATTTTACTATAGTACTTCCTTCAATAGTTCCATGAGAATAGGCTTTTTTTTTTCCTTACTCAGTATTGAGAATCCAACTACTAGAAAAGTGCCTAGCACATAATAAATGCTCAATAAACATTGCTGGCACAAAAAGAAATCTCAAAAGGTTTTTAAACTTCATAGTTTTAGTTTAAGCATGTGTCATTTTGGTGCCATGAAATATCAAACCAGAGACAGCTAGTTGTATGTTTACTGTTTCTGATGGTCTCCTTTACTAAGTATACCAGTATTTTAGTGAGAAAGAAATTTTTACTAGGGATGATATGTAACTACAGAGTTAATACTGCTTTTTGTCATTCATTTTAGGTTTAGTGTAGCTGATTTTCATGAACACGGGATGAGACTCCATAAATATACTCCCTACAGTGCATGTTTTAATTTCAGAAAGCCTAAGGAAGAGCACTTTGTAATTAATGATTATTTTGTCCTTCCAATTAAGCCATCTGTTGTAATTGATAATATAGTACATTAGAGTTTGGTATTATACAGAACACTTTTAGTCTAGGCATGAGTTCCTACTTAGGTAGAGGATATTATAGGATGCTATAGGGTGCGTGACAGAAAGGATATTATCCTTTTCAATAGCCGTTGTTCCTCACATCACTCTTACATGACTTCAGTAACAGAGGGAAAAAGTAACTTACATTATCAACTGCTTCCAATTTACTTGTTTATTTCAATAAAAGTAATTGTTAAAAAAAATTAAATTTATCTTCAACTACTCCCATGCCTTGCCTCAGAAGATCATGCTGAAGACAACTGGCATATGTTAGCTTTTATAGCAATTTCAAAATACCAGGAAGTCTTTATGTTACATGTAACAAAACCTATGCAGAAAGTGAAATATTATCTTTAGATAGAGGGGAGATAGATGCTGATAGATAGATATTGTCTATGATTTTAAAAATTAGGGAGAAAATACTTAGCATGAATATTTATTCCTATCTGTACTACAATTCCTAAGTTTTGCACCTTTTCACATGGCCCTCTACTAGGAATAATGTCATGCTGAAGAAGTAGCTCTGAAAAAGATACTTATTATTTTCAGAAAGTGTTCATATCCATAAATAGCCAAACACATTAAAGCACAATCTTTTGATTTTTATCATTTATTAATAACCTCAAAGATGACTCTGTAAAGGAAGCATCAAGTTTAGATAACTGAGTGAAACCCACGGAATGCCATTTCAATACTAAGATCCACTAAATTCACAGTCCGTTAACTCAGCTCAGCGTTTTACATGGTAGGAGCAGTATTTAGTATTATCACAATGATGATGATCATTCACCTTTTTAATTAAAGACCCCATTCTTCCAATTGGCAAACATTTATGGGCTACAGAGAATGGCACCGTATAATGTTGTCTTACTCAGAACTAGTAAATTTGGGTTGGAATCCATTTATCTAAGACTAAAATTTCTAAAAGAAAGATATAACTGAGGATTGGTTTCCAGATCAGCACTTCAAGGTCAGAGAAATGACATTCTGTCACTACAGAGTATTGTGCCTTGTTTCTACATAGGCTCCTTTTGTAAAATCCTATAATTTCACACATCTAGGAACAGCTAAATAAGAGTGTTTGAGTCACCAACACCTTAAAATACAATGGTAATAAAATTAAAATGATAGTCATGAAACAAATTGAGAATAGTTATTTGTCTAGAAACTCATTTGCTGCATACTATTAGGTCAAAGAATAAAAACAAATGACAAAACTGCATGTAAAACATGAGCCAATTTGTATTATTAAAATAATATGTATAGGACCAGCAGGTGGCATGGAGGTTAAGGAGACTGGATACCACATGGCCAGTTGTTCAGTTTACGTCCAGGGCCCAACAGTTTGAAGAACATACCAGATATATGCTTGCTGGCCCAAAATCCCAGGAGGAGAACGGAGGAGAGGGGTCTGCAACAAGGCCATCCCTCCCGGGGGTGGGGGGCGGATTTCTCAGTTTTCTCCCCTTCTTTCTCTTCAGTCTCTGGTGAGTGCACACATCCCTTAGCAAGGCTAAATAAAAAGTATATAAACAACATATTAATAATGGTTATTACTATGCAGAGTAATTGTAATTATTAGGTATAGATATAGATACAAATACTGAGTACATTATATTTTTTCTAAAATAAATACGTGTGTCTCTGTAATTAACTAAATAAGTTAATAAAGATTTTTTAAAATACACCATAAAGACGGAAACAGTTAACTCCCATTGTCCATCTTCTTTATCATGGCACTAAGAAACAAGTGGTCTTTGGTGAAATTGATAATCTCCTTTTATCAGTTATCAAAGTCAAGCAAAAGAGCCCTCAGGGTAATATGACTGAAAGGTGACACCACTGAAAGTGCAGTACTCACTCCCAATGCTTCCGGAAAGATTTTGCTGTGTCAGCACCACAGTGGCAGAGAACAATGAAAGCAGAAGGGACCTGATTCACTAGTCTGAGCTCATAGTCTGCATAATCCTTACTCCTGCAAAATTGCTTTTATCATGGAATCTTAACTACGTTTCAAAAAGAAAGCATGGTGAAATCATTGTACAGACTAAAGTAGTGTTAATTTTTTTGTTGTTGTCGTTCTGTTTTTATAGAAACAAGTACTTGACATTAAGAGAGAAAAAAAAAAACATTTGCATGATTTTGTTTTTTAGCGTGCAATGTGTTTGTTTTCATTCTTTCAACTTTAACATTCACGTTCTCAGAGAAAACAGTGTAATTTATAAGAAATCTATGTACAGTGTCTCTCCATTAAATCATTTTATAATTGTGTTTTTAAAGGTTGAATTTGGAGCATGTCGTTTATAAACCTCTCTTGAAGTGACCCAGAGTGGAGCACGTATCAGCACTGAAATTCTTAGACTTTCTGGAACCACAGCTTCAGTTCCTGGCAAGACTGACCATAGCTCCTTAATTTTCAAAGAGATAAGGAGCATTCCCTGTAGTTCTGCTTATTTGGGTCCTTTAGAAATTTTAATTTTTTATTTCCAAAGACTTGTGTTAATAACCCAAGTTATGAAGACTTTCCCATAGGATTTTCTTTCTTTACATATGTATATATTTTTTGGAGGGGGGAGTTTGGATTTTAATGCCTAAATGTCATCTAATTTTTTTTTAATTTACATTTAAGCACATATATTTTTACAGAGAGTACAACACTGTTTTTTCCAGCATGAATGACATGCATATCAGTCAAGACAAAGACATTACTGTATACATTATTATCAGCAAATAGCTTTTCCATCTTTTTGACAATTAAACTTCCCTTTTTTTCTTTCCCTGTTTCCCTCCTTCCCTCTCTAACTCAGCCCCGTCTTACCCCTATCCTTACTATCTGTAGTATCTACAGTTGCCCTCCCCACTACTAAACCTTCCAAACTTTCAGTTTCTGCCATAGAGCAAAGACAATCAGCATATATTGAGTGGGGACATACAAAGTCTGTCTGTCATAGTCTGAATTGCTCAGCTTAGCATTAAGTCTTCCATAGTAGTCCACTTTGTATCAGATGTCAGGGTCTCATTGCTTTTTACTATTGAATAAAATTCCATAGAGTACACATGCCACAGTGTTTCAATTTAATCATCTATTTTTGGACATTTGGGTTGATTTCATGTCCTAGTATTTATAAATAACGCTGCAATAAACATGAATGTGCAAGAGTCTTTCCGACTGAGGATTTTTCTATCCTTTAGATAAATACCTTAAATGGAGTTACTGGGTCATATGGTAGATATATTTGTAGGTTTATGAGGACTCTCCATGTCATTCAACTTACCAAGAAATTTGTCCATCTCATTTAGGTTTTCCTGTTTGTTGGCATATAGTTGTTCATAGTATTCTCTGATATTTTGTGTTTCTGTTATATTTGTTATAATCCTTTCTCTGTTCTTCTTGATCTAGCTAACAATGTGTCAATTTTATCTTCTCAAAGAACCAGTTTTTGTCCTCATTTATTTTCTGTTTAGTTCTTTTGTTCTCTATTTTGTTAATTCCCACTTGCATCTTTATTGTTTTTTTCTCCTGGAGTTTTTTGTTGTTGTTTTTCCTGTTCCCTGAATTGTGTTATTAGGTTATTTGTCACCTATCTGCTTTTTTCTTGTGGGCACTAATTGCTATGAACTTTCCTCTTATGACTCCTTTTGCTCTGTCCCATGGTTATAAACACGTGTTTGCTTGCTATCATTGGTTTCTATGAAACTGGTTATAAACACGGTTTGCTTGCTATCATTGGTTTCTATGAAACTCTTGATTTCAGTCTTAATTTCTTCTGTAGTTATAATGTCATTCAGGAGTAAACTGGCTAGTTTCCATAAATTTGTGAATTTTTGAGGGCTCTTCCTGTAGTTGATTTCAAGTTTGATTCCTTCATGGTCGGAAAAGTTGTGGATATAGTTTCTGTACATTTGAATTTGTAAGGCTTGCTTTGTGCCCTCTCATGCGGTTAAATCTTTGAAAATATTCCATGTGAGGATGCGAAAAATGTACATCTTGTGATATTTGGGTGAAATACTCTGTAGATGTCTGTCAAGTTCATTTCATATATGGTATCATTTAGATCTTGTATCTCTTTGTTTATTTTTTGTCTAGATGATCTGTCCAGAGGAGACAGTGAGGTGTTGAGATCCTCTATAATTATTGTTTTGCAGTCTCTCTCTCCCTTGAGACCTAACAGTCTTTCTTTAATGTATTAAGTGCTCCAGTGTTGGATGTATGGATATGTTATGTCTTCTTGGTGAATAAGTTCTTTTAGTACTACATAATGTCCTCCTTTGTCTCTTTTTACATCTGTCAATGGAAATAACCAGCTCTGCAAAAATAATAATTAGTGCAGTCTATTTCTAAGCATGAATTTGAGTGGTCTAGGCACGGAGAGGAGACAAAACATGCCTCTCTCTCAGGGTGATCAGGTACAGGGGTTCCTTTTATTTTATTTTGAGAGTGAAAGAATTTACTAAAGAGCTTTCCATTGGCCTAGCCTAAAAAGGCTATATATGTGGAAGCAGGGCTTGTAGGTTTAGGGAAGAAATCAGTGAAGAGTGTACTTTAACAGAGAAAAGGGGGCTTGTATATAGTCACTAGATACTGTCCCAAGGACAGGATGTTGGGAGAGTCCTGTTATCAAAATTGTCCATTAATGATTGTGGGTGTGACTCACCCATTATAAAAATACTATGCCAGGGACATTTTGTTATCAAATGGGCTATATTGGTCTGTTAATGTCTGTGGGCATGACTCACCCCAGTCCCTCTGGAAGTGATTTTAGAAATAGGACAAAGCAGTCAGACTTCTGTCCTCACATCTTCCATCTTAAAGTCTATTTTATCAGATACCAATATCAACTTCAACTTTCTTTTGGTTTCCATTTATGTAGAATATCTTTTTCCAGCTGTTCACTTTCAGTCTGTGTATGTCCTTACTAATTAGTGAGTTGTGTTTCTTGTAAGAAGTATATAAGCTTCTAGGAACCAACAGTTAACGTAATGGCTATGTCTCTGGACTCCCACATAGTCAACTGCAATTCGCATCCCGGACCCGGTGGCTTAAAACTCACGCTGGGCGTGTGTGTGCGTACCCAAGATCCCTAGAGGAGAATGGAGGAGAAGGGATTGCAGCGTGACCATCCCCCCAGGGTGATTTCTCATTTTCTGTCTCTATGTCTCTCTCTGTCTGTCTGGCGAGTGCACATGCCCTATATTGAAAACCTCTCCCAAAAAAAAAAAAAAAAAACAATATAAGCTTCTGGTTTTTTTTTTTTTTTTTTTAGCAATTTATTCTCCTCTCGGGATCTTGGGCACGCACGCACACGCGCCCGGCGTGAGATTTAAGCCACCGGGTCCGAGACGCGAATCGCGGTCAACTACGTGGGAGTCCAGCGACATAGCCATTACGCTAACTGCTGGTTCCCTAGCCTTCTGTTTTTGTACCCATTCAGTGAGTCTGTCTTTTAGTGGGAAAATTTAATCTATTAACATTCACCGTTATTATTGATTTTGTAGACTTAATCCCTGTCATTTTGTTAGTCATTTTCTCGGCCTAGTATTGGTAAAGTCTTGCAGTTTTTGTTTATCTGATAATGCTTTTATTTGTTCTTTCCATTTGAAGGATAATCTTGCTTGATATAATATTCTTGTTTGAAATTGTTTTTCTTTTAATGTTTTGACTACATCTTCCCAATTTTTCCTTGAGTGCATTATTTCAGTTGAGATGTCCGATGTTAGCCTAATGGGATAAACTTTTTAAGTAACTTGACATTTCTCCCTTGACATTTTTAGAATATTGTCTTTGTCTTTTATTTTTATTTATCTGGCTATGATGTCATGGGGAGAGGATCGTTCTGTGCCAATTCTATCTGGGGTTCTTTTTATTTCTTGGGTATGAATTTCTCCATGTTTTTCTGTATTTGGGAAATTTTCAGACAGTATTTCATGAAAGAGATTTTCCATGCCTTCAGCAGATTCTACACCTTCTGAAATACCAATTAGATGGAAATTTGGGTGTTTTGTTGTGTCTAGAATCCCGTATGTTGTCCTCTTTTTTTTTTTTTTCTTTCTTTTTCATGATTGTTTTATGTTGGAGACTTTGTCTTCAAGTTTAGAAATTCTTTCTTCTGCCTGGTCTGATTTACTCTTAATGCTTTCTAGAGAGATTTCAATTTATCATATTGTATTCATTTCCAGAAATTCTGATTGATTCTTTTTTAGGTGTCTGTTTCCTTATAAAATTCCTCTTTCATGTCTTGAAATTATTTTCTCATTTCCTGGAACTACCTGTTTTCTCTTGCACCTCACTGTTTTGTTGCTGTTGATATTCAGAATTCTTTCTCTGACATTTTTATGTATCTCTCTGTCCTGTCCATTGTTGGTGAGGGACTACTACCCTCACTTGAGGGAGAGTTGCCAACTTTTTTTCTCATGCTTATTGGCGATCTGTGCCGAGTTTTGGTTTTCTGATGCTGCATTCCCTTTTTTCTATATATTGGATTAGATTCTGTAGTATTAGAAGAGGAAATTTCACATTTAGTTCCCAGGTGTATTTCAATCGGAGTGCTGTGTCTCTCAGGTCAGAGCAGTTATGGGCAACTTCAGGTGCTTGGCTCCTCTACCAGACGTACCTCTTAATGAGGTGGTGGCTAGCTAAGGAGATATAACTTAGTGAAGAAGATCAAGTCACACACTGTGTGAAGTACAGTGCATGGGCTTGTATAACAAAAGTACCAAAGTTACTTTCAGGTCTCAAGGGTGGACACAGAAGAGCAGGTCTGCCTAGAACTGCTCAAGTCTCCTAGCAGGCAGGGTGAGCCCAGGCCACCAGAGCAGTGGGCAAAACAGAGTGGCGAAAGTTCCAAAGTTACTCCCAGGTCCGTATTGACTTACCTGAGGAGGTCTGCCCAGACGAGAAGATTTTCTTTCAAGAACTTTTAGAAAATATCTTAACGCTCATTAGAGTTCAACAATTTAAGAAATTTTTTAAGTGCACAGAAAAGGATATAGCAGAATCTTACTCATCAATCACTATCAATTAACTAATGTTGATGGATGTTTTAATATATTGGCTTCAGTTCCCTCTTTATTATTTTTTTTTCAGACAAAATATTTGAGACACAGTTTAAATCTTTGATCCTTTCAACCCTACTAAATCCAGAGGATGTTGTTTCAAAATACGGTTTTAAATATTCACTTCACTTTTATATCCTTAAAAAAAATTAATGAAAAAGTAACTTTTTTCCTTTTACTTCTTGTTTATGTCCATAAACAATCACTTTGTATGCTTTTACCTTTGTGTAAATGAAGGTAACTCTAGACTGACTCTTTTGACTTTATTTTTTTACTCAACAGCATGCTTTTGAAATGTATTCATATTTATACTTGTATCTTTATGCCATTTCTCTCCTGTAAAA
The DNA here is from genome assembly GCF_000334495.1 of Tupaia belangeri chinensis. NCBI lineage: Eukaryota > Metazoa > Chordata > Mammalia > Scandentia > Tupaiidae > Tupaia > Tupaia belangeri. The sequence goes on from NW_006159649.1 coordinate 1,297,135, forward strand.
ACTTTTCTTTAACACTTTAATTTTGTTTATCCTCCTGGGTATAGGTATTGAATATAGGGAATCAGTTTATTTCATGATTTCAGTCGCCACTATTTCTAATTATATCTCTTCACCACATTGCACTTACTCCATTGGCTTATACATGTACTGAAATCTCACACTCCACGTGCCGCACTTCACTTTATTCCTCATATTTCTAACCTCTCGTTGTGTTGTTATCTCTCTGTGCTTGTTCAGAGTAATTATAACCACAGTTATATCTATTTATCAGTTAAGTTCATCTGTGTCCGTACACTATTTCATTGCGAACAGAAATACCTGAGACTAAGTGATTCATAAGGAAATAGAGGGTTGAGAAGTCCAACATCACAGAATGTGAAAGGCAGGATTCGAGCAGAATAGAAATTAATCTGTGTCCACGTGACTTCCACCTGTCTTGTTTCATCTCCTTGTATGCACTCAGTCACGAGGGCCCTGCCCTTATAACTTCATCATACCCAAAGGTCCCACCCTGGGACACCATGAAGAAGTTCAGTTTGGGGGCTACCTCATGGTATGGTGGATAAGGAAGGTAGATCCCACATAGCCAACTATTCGGTCCAAGTCCCAGACCTGGTGGCTTGTGAAACACTCTGGATGTTTGTTAATGTATGCCCTGAATCCCAAAAGGTGGGGAAAATGGAGGAGAAAGGATTACAAAGTGACCGTGATGCGTGTGTGTTAGGAAGTGATTTCTCCTTTCCCTCTCTCTTCATTTCTCTAAGTACTCTCTGGCAAACCAAAAAGAAAAGGTCTTAGGTTTTCACTTCATACCTTTACAATATAATCAAGCTCCAACACATGAACCCTAGGGAGACATCCTATCACCACTCTCCAAACCAAAATCCAAACTAATGGACCTTTGGAGTTCAAGCCATTACCCAAACCACACATCATCTTTGTGTTTTTATGATGTATTTGTACTGTTATAATAACATAATTGTATATGATACGTATACATGTGCTACTATATCTCTACACATACTACTATACCAATGTACCAATGTCATTAATAATTATATATTAATAGTATTAATAATATATAATAATATAGTAATAAAATAATATGCATAGTTTTACTTTTTTCAAATATTTTTTAATTTTTTATATTTATATACTTTCTAGCATTTTGTTTGATTGCTAGAAGATTTGTATACTTGCCAAAGAGAGATAGGGAGATAAGAGAGACAGAGAGAGAGAGAAAGCACCCCCAATGGGGCATAGTCTTACCAAAATTCTCATTCCACTTATCCAACCTACTGGGATTTGGGGCACACATACACATGAGTCCAGAACATTTTTCAAGTCACTGAGACCAGGACAGTAAACATAGTTGGCTACAAGGAGTCTAGTTCCCTTAATCACTACACGATGGGGACAACCCAGTTCCTAAACATTTTTAACAAATAGCCTCTGCCACCTTAAAGTACTGATAATATTTGTTTTATTCTTTGCTTCTTACAATCTTACAATTCTTGTGACAAAATTATGTAGTAACTCTTTTCTTTCTTTCTCTCTTTTTAGGTTTATTTGTTTCTTTCATGCAAGAGGGACACACAGACCTACAGTGATCCCCAGCAGAGTCCTGGCATGTCACAGTTCTGTCCCAAGCCTCCAGCCAGCCAGGATCACAGACATGCCTGGCATGTTCAGGTTGACTCAGACTCTGAACTCTGGTCCTGCACACATGGCTCCAGCATCACAGAGCAGTGCCCAACTACCTCTTCACTGAGCTCTTTGTGCTTTTCAGTTTTACAGATAAAGATCTGTAGTTACAAAGATGACACAGCTCATAAATAGATATGAAATATACAGTACTTCTAAAGGGTTTACTCTTAATTTGTAAGTTATACTATCTAATAATTAATGTATATATGCATATGTTGTTCAGTAACTTAATTGTCCTTTTCTTGATTGCTCAAAGTTAATCCATTGGGACAGCAGATGGCATAATGGCTATATTGCTCAAATTTCCACATAGTCAACTCCCACATAGTCAACCATGGTTCAAGTCTTGAACCCAGTGACTTAAAATGCACACTGAGTGCACTTTCTGTCCGTCTCTCTCTGTTTTTCTGGTGAGCTCATGCTCCCTATAGCAAAAAACTTCTTAAAAACAAAAACAAAAACAAAAACAAAAACCTCACTCTGGGCTCCTGTGTCTGCATGCCCAAGATCCCAAGAGGAAAATGGAGGAGAAGGGATTACAGCATAGCCATCCTCCCTGGGAGGTGATTTCCTGCTTCCTGCTTCTCTCTCTGGTGAGTGCATGTACCTTATAGCAAAAATCTCTCTCCTCTTAAAAAAACCAAAAAACAAAAAACTAATCTATCTAATCCGTTAATCAAAGGCATTCAAACAAAACAGGTAAAGGCCTTTTCTTTGCATACACACACATACATCTACAGACACTAATTTGTGTAGCATTATGAAATGATTATATTGCATGCATTAGACAATGACTAAAGCTAGAAAAAATATTGTGTATTCCATAAACAAATTCAATTAGATATTTTATGTAATTTACTTTGTAAAAGCATATGAAGACATCATATATCAGATATGAAAATGTAAATTGAATTACCATCCTTCTGAAAATATTCATGCATTACTGAATGCTTCCCCTTTTAATTTTTTTCCCTTTATTCATATTTGGGTACATGTACCCACACTTGAGAGAGGAAGGGAGAGAGACAGAGAGAGTTAGAGATGCTTCCTTCACAGTGTCTAGTCACACCTTGGTCCCTTTCCTCCAGTCCTTCATCCTAAGAGTTATTGGGAACTTGTGTGGGTGCTCAGCATCTCTCAGGCAAGGGCCGTGTGGGATCCAGTTACTCCTGAGCATCACATTATCATTGTGTCACAGAGTCGTCCCTGATGAATGCTTCACGATTCTAAGACATAGTATTTAAAATGATCTAATAGATTCAGGCATCGGCCAGAAATAGGTCATTGTTTTTGGTTCCAATGTCTTTTCTACCAATGGCAACTTTAGGCAGAATCTTTAACCATAACACACTTACAGCACACACAAAAACTAGCCCATAAAATTATGTCAGATCCAAAGAAAGTTCTCATAACCTTAAATTTGCTTGGAAATAGATATCCTTTCTTTTCCTAAGTAAATGCAATGCTAATGGAAAAATATATATCTTGATTCAAGAAGGAACCATGAAAATGTCCTTGGTTGTCAGGGATGCAAAAATATAATCTTGAGTAAAGTCATGGTTATGTGTTCTAGATCTTTCAGAAATAAAATTAGAATCTGTAAACATTCAGATCATTTGTTTTATGTGAAATAAAAATCTATACTAATTTGCTTACCTTTACATTACTAAGGAAAAATCCTTTGGCAGAAGCTGTCTCACAGCTTAAGGTTTAAATGACTCCAAGGAGGCTTTCTGGTTTATGGCCAGCATTAGAAGGCATATGATGTGCATTCTCTTAGAGAAGCTCTGGGAAATAAATGGAAGTTCAGCCCTATGCATGCCAGAGCATGAAACAGTCCAGCCTCAGCTGGATCCACAGCAGTTATAAAGTGCTATTCAAGCAAAGCCAGATACCACGTGGCAACCACTGTGCCAATCCCTAACCAGACATGCTGAAACACACCGGGCTCATGAACAGGTGTGCAGATCCAGCTCTAAGAAGGATGTTCATCTCTCCTCTCTCGCTCTCTCTTTCTCTCTCTTCCCCTCTCTCTATCTCACTGTGCATGTCTCCTCTCTATCATGAATAAAGAAAATACACACACAATAAAACAATCTAGCCTCTTTAATAACTAATCATTTTAAGAACCACCTACCTCTAGACATGTAACCTAATCAACCCATTATATTAAAGCAATTTCAGTGGGATAGTCTGTCGCCAATGGTTTAAAACAAGAGTTGACAAACTTTTTCTTTTAAAAACTATGTAGTAAATATTTTAGGCCTTGTAAGCCATATGGTCTCTGTCACAGCTACTAGACTGTGTTGCAGTAATTCAAAAGCCACTGCAGATAGTATGTAAATGAGTGGAAATGGCTACTTTTCAATACAGGTTCATTTATGAAAGATGGGTAGCCAGTGGTTTTGGTCCCAGGGCTGTGGTTTGCTGAACAATGAGCAAAATATTCTAGGTGTTACACACAATTTGAAAGTATTACCAAATATCCTTGTTTTCTATGTAACAAACTGAGCTATTCACAGGTACAAATATACCTAAAATAAAGTAGAAATTTCCTCTTAGAATGATGCTAATCAAGATTATCTGAGCCTCTACAAGATAAAGGACTCATACCCAACATCTTTAGGAATAATTTTTTTAAAAAATAGAATTTTTCACTAAATATAAACTTTGGTCAGTATTCTATTAAAATGATAAATGAGCAATAGGTATATTAAGACTTTGCATGTTTATATTTATTGAAGTTGAAACATCTTTATTGCACTTAATAGGAAAAAAATATGAAAACATCATGCCTTCTTTGATGTCCAACAATTTTCACTGACACCATCAACTTTGGTTCAAAAGAAGTCAGTAAGTGCAGCTCTGAATTGCTGTTTTGCCACCAGCATTTTATTGCTGTTTCCCCCATTATAAAAATGGCAAAGTGCTCCGAAAATGAAAATTTTTCCTCAGGGACAAATTCATAGAGATTTATTATCCTGCCTCAAAGGTATGGGATTGAACCATTTTTACAGCCAAAAGTTACTTTTATTTTTAGCATTGGAAGTTTTTCTCTGCAGACTTGCAATGTGTGAAAATATTGTTCTGCTGAGGATGTCTGCCTCACAGCCACCAAGAAGCCGTCAGTGATAGTAGCCAATACTTTGATAACATTCCAGTGACTTCTAGCCAGAAATATGTGTTTGAAATTCTTGTGAATATTAAAAGTAAAGGGTCTTGGGCCCTACCCTTCTTACACTCTTTGCACTACAGAGTTCCATGTCTTACACACCTTACCCCACCTTACTCTGCTTTCCAGAGATGACCTTTGGATATCTCGATATTTGAAAATATCCTTCCAGTGATTTGTATGTACAGCCAGCGTTGAGAACCATTGCTAAAAATGAGAAAAGCTATTTTCTTGATAACATGCAATTTTAAAAAGTCAATGTCTAAACAATGGTTATTTATCAGCTTATAAGTAATGCTGTGCGTCTAGAAAATATGCAAAAATACACACCTTCATAGCATTCATTAGCATTCATCAAAGACAGCATCTCAAGCTGTTGTCATTGGTCCTGTCAGGCCGTTCCCAAGATCTGTCCTTGGATCATTCCCTCAGGCTCGATCCAACCCAGTACTGATTTCATCTTGTTCTGGGAAGGTTAGTGTCAGAACAGTCTTCTGTTTCCCACGCTGGGTCAGTTAAGGCTACTCTTAAGACAGCGAAATTTGAGCAGTTCCAGGAAGTATCCCCCACCATACAAGTGCATACCAGCCAACAGTAAACAAAATACCTTGCCAACTGCCTATCACATTTATGATAAGTATATTTTTTAAATATAGAACATAATTTTATCTCTAGGGCTTTCCCCTTAGTAGACAAGATTGTCCCTAATACAACTTTTTCAAACCCAAAGGATGTCATACAAAAAGTGCCTACCCCTGGAATGGGATCCATGTCATGTGGAATTTATCAAAGAACTTTTTATGGGTATGTCAGCACACATGAAGTCACAGTTCATTTTTAGACTCTCCATCTGTCTTGTTTTACAGAGGATGCATGGGTTCTGTGTAATTGGGAGGCTCTGAGTACCTAGCCAATTGCCAATAGCCATGACTGTGGCTCAAAGCTTCTCAGCACTATTTTAACAAATTTGAATAAATTTGTATCTTAGTTTGTTCATACTGTATAACAAAATACCTGGATAATTTATCAATGGTAGAAACATACTTCTCATGGTTTTAGAGGCTGAGAAGTCCGAGGTCAAGGTATTGGTAGATTCAGAGTCTGCTCTCTGTTTCCAAATTGTACCTTGGTGCTGCTTCCTCTGGTGGAAATGAGCATGCCCAAGGATCAGAACAGCAAGAGGGATGATTTGCTGCTTCAAGCCCTTTAATATGGTTCCTAACCCCATCCATGAAGACTCCATCTAATCACCTCCTAAACGCCCAACCTTTTAATACTATTACATTGAAGAACATATTTCCACATGAATTTAGGAAGAGACACAAATATTTAAACCATTGCAATTAGTAGTAGATATTTAAGTTGAAAGTAATCATATTTGGGGGCAGTAGATGGCATAGTGGTTAAGAGCACTGGACTCCCCCATGGCCAACTGCTGTTTGAGTACTGGACTTAGTGGCTTGCTTTCTCACTCCCCCTCTTTCTGTCTCTTGCTCTGTCCCTCTCAGGTCAAAGTAAAATAAATAAACACAGATAGATAGATAAATAGATAAAGTTAAATAATTCTTTTTTAAAAAGTAATCATAATTAAACTCTGTCATGGTTTAGTAATTGACAAAGTTTCACTATTAAAAGAGTGATTGACTTTCTTTTTTTTTTTTTTCCTTTTTTTAGAGGTTTTTGCTATAGGGCGCATGCGCTTGCCAGAAAGACAGAGAGAGACAGAGAGACAGAAAGCGAGAAATCACTCCTCAGGGGGGATGGCCACGCCACAATCCCTTCTCCTCCATTCTCCTCTCAGGATCTTAGGCACACACACACACATGCGCCTGGCATGAGTTTAAGCCAATGGGTCCGGGACTCGAACTGCATTTGACTACATGGGAATCCAGTGACATAGCCATTATGCTAACTGCTGGTCCCATGATTGACTTTCTGTTACTAACTTTATTGGATATTTTATCAGTTCTTATTTTATTTGGTCTTTTACTGTAGCAGTAGACACTAGTAAGTACTTTAAGAAATTATTTCCTTGACTTCATGAAACTACACAGTATTATTTTTTGCTTAAAGGACACTCATTGTATAAGCAACAAAAATATTAAAACCTCCATATGCACAAAACAAGACATTGTTCCCTTCTCATCATACACTTACTACAAAGAAAACCTCATTATTTCATAACTTTTCAGTTGTCATCTACATGCGGATGCTCTCCAATGTTACACAAAAATGACCATTATCTGAACTGCAGGTTATTATAACCAGTGACTCGCTTGTATCTTCACTTTCAGGTCTTAAAGATACCTCACACATAAATAAAGTGCACTTACCTTTTCCCCAGACCTACTCATCCTCCTGTGTTTCCACTCTCAGTAAGTGGACCTACAGTCTACCTCTCACTGCAGTCAGAATCCTGGGAGGGCCTCATCTACTCCTGCTCATCATTTCAGTAACCTATCATCTCTGTTCTGTTTTCTATGGTTTCCATCAACCTGTGTTAACTGTAATTCCAACTACCATCTTTCCTTGCCTGAACTATTTCATTGTCTTCCTAACTTGTCTCCGTTTCTACTCTCACTTTTTTTCTTCAGGAACTGGAGCATAAATCAGTAATGCTCATCACTACTTACACACGTCCAGTGTGTAACTCCTGTTCTCAAAATATTTGCTGTTGTTCACAAAGAATGGCGTTACTGTTTTCTGCTTTCCTCTTTATATTTTCCTGTAGCTACCTGCATTGTGGCTACCCTGTGTTCTTTTAATACTTCTTCATTAAATGCAAAGACTGTCTTTTCTCTCTGGAAAGGCTGTCTTTTCTGTCTTTCCATGCTTCTTTTGGAAAGGGATTTCTTTCCTTCTACTTTTATTTTTTTGATTAATTAGCTTTTTTTTTTCATTCTAATTCCTGGTTACAATTGTACATCTTTGTGGAGTATAGTGTGGTTTTTCAAAGCATGTCTATTTTGCAATAATCAAATCAAGTATATAGACATATTTGCTTTTTCCACATTGAACATTACATAATATTCTTCACATTCAATAAGAGTTTTATTAGGTCCTTTTTTTTTCTTTTGAGAGGGGAGTTATATATTGAATTGTCAGTGCCATCTTGATGCAGCTGTGGTGCACAGCCCCAAAGCCTCTTCTACTTGTTGGCATGCATTTCTGTGTCTGTTAATCATTTTCTTCTGAACTTTTCCACTCTCACTTGAAGCTTCTGATGTCAACCTCCACACTCTCTGTTTCTTTGTCATCAAGGACTTCAGTTTCTGCCACAGAGTGAGGATATTCAATGTATGGAAAGTAGAGACATATAGTATTTGCCTTTTATAATCTGGCTTACTTCATGTAGCATTACTATAGTCTTACATAATAATGAACTTACATTATAATAGAACTTATATTCTAAGTTCATCTCCTTTGTGTCAAATGACAAGCTTTCTTATTACTTTTTATAGCTGAGTAGTATTCCATTGTGTATTTGAGCCACATTTTTAAAATTTATTTTTTATTTTTTTGGCTAGAGGATACACCAACTCATGACAGAGAGACAGAAACAGAGAGAAGGAGGAATGAGCACCCTCCCCCCATGAGGAGTAGTCATTTCACAGTTTTCTCTCCTCCCTTTCTCCTTCCTTTTGGAGACACCTGGCATGTTTCTTAAATCGCTGGATCTAGGGCTTGAACTGTGTGATCAGCCAGGTTGGGAACTGGCTGCCTAAACCACCAGACTGTGGAGCCAGCTCAACAATTACTTTTCTTTCCTTTTTTTAAAATTTGCTATAGGACACATGCACTTGCCAAAGAGGGACAGAGAGAAGTAATTCCCATGGGGGAAAGGACACACTACAAGCCCTTCTCCTCCTGTCTCCTCTAAGCTCTCAGGAATTTGGGCATGCACACACACACATCTGGCATGTTTTTCAAGCCACCGAGTCTGGAACTCAAATCACACTTGTGGGATCCAGTTCCCTAATCACCACATCACTGCTGGCCCCAACATTTTCTTAACCCATTCATAACCCATTCTTAACACATTCAGTTGTTGGACACTTCATTGGTTCCATGTCTTTGCTAATGCTGCTATAAACATGGTAATAAAAATGTCTGGTTGTGTGATTTCCTGTTGGGTATATACCTACGAGTGGGATAAGTAGGTCATATGATACATCTATTTTTAGATTTTTGAAGAAAAGGCATACTGTCTTCCACAGTGGTTATACCAATTTATATTTCTACCAGTTTTCTTTGCTTTACAACTCCCCAATTCTTTTTTTAAAGTAATTATTATATTTAACTTTATTTATTTATTTTATTTTAATTTGACCAGAGAATGAGAGAGAGAGAGAGAGAAAGAGAGAAAGTGAGAAAACAAGTCACCAGATCTGGGATTCAAACTGTGGTTGGTCATGTGGGAGTCTAGCACCCTTAACCACTACACTACCTGCTGTTTTTTACCTCCCCGATTCTTCTTTTCTTCTTCTTCTTCTTTGTTTTTTTTTGTAGTTTTTAAATTTATGTTCTCTTATGATGAGAGCAGAGTCAAAGAGGGCACAGGGGCACTCAGGTGTGGCTCTCAAGCTCTAGCAAGAGCCAGTGAGTTGTAAGTACACTCTGGGCAAGCCTTCAATGGAGAAGAGTGGGGTCAAGGGACGCTCTGGATGGCCCCCTAGGTGCTAGTGGGGGGGTTATTAAGACACATGGCTTCTCTGAATAGGCCTATACACTGCTGGCAGATGCCAGTGGGTGCTTTAGGGGAGCCTTTGCATCATTCCCAGTATCCTTTCCCTTGACCAAGTGAAGGGGATCCCCAGCACCTTCCTCTCCATCAGCCACTCCTCTTTTCCATCCTCTTATATTCACATTTCAGAGAGATTAGGAAAAGATGTCCTGCAGTTGACAACAGAAGGGGCAGGCACCTGTTTGGGACTTTGCATTGCGAAAGGAGAACTGTGAGTGCAGGTGTCCCAGTCAGTCGTGGGTGGGAAGGGGGAGTGTAGTACGAGGGCTGTTCTCTCTGTTCTCATGTTGACACCTTCATGTCCTCCAGAGGTTGTGTGCTCTCAAGGTAGAAATTAGAGACCCAAAGTGGCAAATTCTATTTGAATCATCTTTTAGGGGTCCATTAATCCATTCATTAAGGCAAAACCCCTATGATTTAATCAATTATTCAAATAGATCATAACTTCCAATACCTTTCATTGAGATTAAGTTTGAACCTGAATTTGGAGGAGACAGCATCGTTCAAATATAGAATTGACAATGTGACTGAGAGTCTTAGACTATTCCACATTAATCAGTGGATAGTGAACATTGTTTAGTCCACTCAATTTTTGTGATCTTTACACACATTTATTTTATTTTATTTTTTTAGAGGTTTTTGCTATAGGGAGCGTGCACTTGCCAGAAAGAGAGACAGAGACACAGAAAGCGAAAAATCACCCCCCAGGAGGGATGGCCACACTGCAATCCTTTCTCCTCCATTCTCCTCTGGGGATTTTGGGCACGCACACACACACGCGCACCCGGCGTGATTTTAAGCCACTGGGTCCGGGACTTGAACTATGGTAAACTACATGGGAGTCCAGCAACATAGCCATTAAGCCATCTGCTGGTCCCAGGATATGTTGTCATAAGCTTAGACAGAGAGGAATAAAAGCCAACTGTAGGGTAATGGCTTCTCTAAGGACCAAAACTTTGCATTTCCCTTCCCCTCTCCCTCCTGATTCTCATGGACTGACTCCCTCTCCTGTGCAGACACAGGCTTGCCCCAGTCATTCCTTGTCTCTCTCAAACCCGCATAAAGGTGTGGAATTCATTTGCATTCATTATGGTCTCAGGGCAACTCATTTACTTTCATCTTGCAATATCCAAAGAATTACTCATTTACTTAGATCATTTAAGGATTTCCAGGAGTTCTACAAAGAAGACATTAGGCATTCTCCTCCTCACAAGAGTGTGGCCATCCTTCCTGGGGGGTAATTTCTCACTTTCTGTCTCTCTGTCTAGTGAGCACACGCACCTTCTAGCAAAAATTTCTCTAAAAACAAAAATGTGATTCTGGGCATACAACCTCACTTGGAACAATATATTAGTGAGTAGTTATAAGGAAACCTTTTACCATTATTTTTACTCCTAAAACTTAGTGTAAAGAGGCCTTTAGTAGCTCCATTTTTGAAAGGGATGGTTATGGATTTTTGTACTACCAAATTTATTTTCACTCCAATGTAAGGAGGTTAAATGTGTCTTAACAGCGTGATTTCTTGGGACCAGCAGTTAGCAAAATGGCTATGTCACTGGACTCCCACGTAGTCGATCGCAGTTCGAGTCCTGGACCCGGTGGCTTAAACTCACGCCGGGTGCCTGTGCGTGCATGCCCAAGATCCCGAGAGGAGAATGGAGGAGAAGGGATTGCAGCATGGCCATCCCCCCTGGGGGGGGTGATTTCTCGCTTTCTATCTCTCTGTCTCTCTCTGTCTGTCTGGCAAGCGCACGCGCCCTATAGCAAAAAACCTCTCAAAAAAATAAAATAGTGTGATTTCTTGTCACCAAAGGCCATTGCCTGTCAACGCACCTGTATCAGAACCTTTCTGTAGAAGCCTTATGTGGTGTTTCTTCACTTGAGCTAAATAAAAAGGTAAGCTGAATGCTTTTTTGGGCTCCAAGTGTTAATTACTTCCTAATAAATTCATCTAGTTAAATTGTCTGCTTTGTAGTATAGCATCACAGAGAAGAGATATTTAAGGAAGTCTCCTAAGTTGATTGTGCTTCTAGATAATTAATTGAAATAAGAGAAACAACCCCGAAATGATAATTTTGTAGTCCTTATTTTTCAGCCTATTTTTATGTTTCCAAGTTTACTTGTACTAGAGAGAGAATTCTTTAGCTGAAAGTTTATCATTTTACTGTAGCCCTATATCCTTTGTATTTGACTAATTTCTTTCAATATTCAAAGAGTAAGAGATGAGAATCAAAGTTATTAAAACACCTTGAGAAAATAAGCAATTAGTTTACACTAATTAGGAATGTGTCTTTAAGAAGAAGAAGAAGAAGAAAAAAAAAAAGACAAAACAGTGACTATTAGCCAGTTCAGATTGTTGGTAGTTTCTAGTATTCATTTGTATAATTTCTGTGTTTTATTTTAGTTGCAAGACTTTCACTTGTATTTATCTTCCAGAAATAATTTATTTTTTTACCTATTTTTTTGAAGTAGATGATCAATATGTTATTTAGCTTTGTACACATGTTAATTCATATCAGTGTCTTCTGCACTAAATTCCTAATATTGTGATATTGATTTCATTTCCTGTCCTTCTGATATCAGTTATCAAATAAAATTACCCTTTTTTTTTTATTTTTGAGAGAGAGAGACTTTTGCTATAGGATGCATGTATTCTTTGGAGAGACAGAGAGACAGAAAGCAAGTAATAACCTCCTGGGGGGATGGCCACCCTGCAATCTCTACTCCTCCATTCTCTTAGGATCCTGGGCATGCATGCACACATGCCTGGCACAAGGTTTAAGTCACCAAATCTGGGACTCAGACCTGGTTGACGACTACGTAGGAGTACAGTGATGTACCCATTTTTAAATGATCTATTAAATAACTAAGTGATTATATCCAAGACCCAAGTCTTTATTCAATACTTTCTGCTGTTTTCATACGATGTTTCGTAGAAACAAAACTTTCTTTTACAACAAAGATTCTAAAACATTATAACCTACTATTAATAGAAATTCAACTACTCTTCTTACTCTATCCTGATAAACTAATTTTTAGCATCAAAAAAACCCAGCTTCAACTCAGAGTCTATTCCTTTACCTGCTTTTATAACTCATATTTCAACATAAACATAAAAGTATTGCCCGCAGCAGAATTGTTTAAATGATGACAAAGACAATCTTCAAGGAAATTCTACATGATTTCCCTCTCACTTTGCTTCTCATTCACATCAGTCATCCTGATTTTATGATGAATAGATGACAGGTAGATAGATAAGATAGATGATAAATAAAAATGTGATTCAAAATGGTCTCAAATCTGACTATGGATTTGACATATCTAAACTTATTTTCATTTCAGTTAGTCATCCACCATTTTTTTAATTTTTATTTTTTGCAACAGATTGCGTTTTCCTTCTGTTATTTCTTCTTTAAAAAAAAAAATGCCAGGCCCAGCAGTTAGCATAATGGCTATGTCACTGGCCTCCCATGTAGTTGACAGCAGTTCGAGTCCCGGTCCCGGTGCGTGAGTGCCCTAGATCCCGAGAGGAGAATGGAGAAGGGATTGCGGCGTGGCCATCCTCCCTGAGGGGTGATTTCTCGCTTTTTGTCTCTCTGTCTCTCTCTGTCTGTCTGGCGAGCACATACACCCTGTGGCAAAAACCTCTAAAAAAACCCCAAAAAAACAAAACAAACAAACAAAAAACCTGCCAGTGGACACATATAGTTGCTAGAAACAGAGAAAAGAAGAGAATGGAGAAGGGATTGCGGCGTGGCCATCCTCCCTGAGGGGTGATTTCTCGCTTTTTGTCTCTCTGTCTCTCTCTGTCTGTCTGGCGAGCACATACACCCTGTGGCAAAAACCTCTAAAAAAACCCCAAAAAAACAAAACAAACAAACAAAAAACCTGCCAGTGGACACATATAGTTGCTAGAAACAGAGAAAAGAAGACATGGGGAAGCCAGTGGAGACATATAGTTGCTAGAAACAGAGAAAAGAAGACATGGGGAAACCAGTAGTTGCCGTAATGACTATCATGCTAGACTCCCATGTAGTCAACTACGGTTCGAGTCCCAGACCCAGTGGCTTAAACTCACGCCAGACGCATGCGTGTGCCTGCCCAAGATCTCGAGGGGAAAATGGAGGAGAAGGGATTGCAGCGTGGCCAGCCCCCTTGGGGGGTGATTTCTCTATAACTGTCTCTCTGTCTCTCTCTGTTTTTCTGGTGAGCGCACGCACCTTATAGCCAAAACCTCTCCAAAAAAAAAAAGAGAGATGGAAAATGAGGAATGACCACCACACACACACTTTGAAGGATAGTCACACCCCAATTCCTGTTCCTCTAATTTTCCCTGTTTTCAGAATTTGGCCAAACCAACTCATATACCTGGTATGTTTTTCAAGTCTTTGAATCTGATTCTCAAACTATGCAGTTGACCTTATGGGATCCAGCTGCCTTAACCACCATGCCACTGGTTGGACTGCTATTTACTTTTAATGAAGGTTCCTCCACAATCTTACATATTAAAATAGTGCTGTTTTAATAAATTTCAATATACTTTTCAATTGTGATCTTGATATGTTTTCTTAGTCCTCATTACACAAGTCCTGCATGATGATTCTCACTAATGTTCTAGGAAAGGGTTGTGGAAGTCAAACATAGTGCAGAGCCCCAAGCTTTTAGATTTCTTCACAGTAGCTTGTCAGAAGCCTGGGTTACTAAAGTTCCAAGGGAGATGCAAGATGCATATTGAAGGAGCATGACTTTCCATTCTTTTTTTTCTTTTTTAAAATATTTATTATTATTCATATGTTAAATCACTATACATCATTTAGATTGTGAAGAGACTTTACCCAGCATAATATACACCTCTGTCCAGCCCAGTTGAGACCACCACACACATCCTCGTCAACAGATAATAAACCTTATCTGTGACCCACAAGAGTCTTACCACTCCGTTTTACCCCCAGATTTCCTCTACATTTGAACATTGCAAAAACATTTCACCTTTTTAAAGACTGTTTCTGCCTCTGCAAATGCAGATGAGTGTACTTCCCTCTCTGCCTATTATTCATTTAGAAACTCACATTTGACTTGGCGCAGACCAAACTAGAGGGTTCCCATTTGTCAACGCAGTATGCTGTGATCGCATAAAGAGGGAAGAGCACATCAGATTTCTGGTATCATCAGTCTGACTTACGATAGATGCTCAATTAATATGTTAGGAAACACTGAGTTTATGATGATATAACAGCTTAAAATGTAGTTTAGGGTAGCCAAATAACAGGAATTAAATTGTGTTTAGGCTTTTCTAGGTACTGCTTTCTTTGGCTAATTTTTAGAAAGTAATGTCATGCATTAAGATAGTCCTCTGAAGAGATAATTGGATTGTAGTTATTATCTGCTTTAGGCCCAAGAAAACAAAGAACAGTGCTCTAGTGTCTAATTTGAAGATGAGGAGCTGGGGCATACAATAGATTGGAGATGCTGCATTTGTAAAATTAGACACTCAATGAGCTGAGCTGAGATGAAGTGTCCTTTATCACCAAATGTCATTGCCTTCCTGATAATAATGATGTGATTATTGGTTCCAGCAGTTATAGCTCCATTATAAGAGATGTTAACATTAAAGGAAGTTGGGTAAAGGATATATGTGTACTTTCTGAACTATTACTTTTTTCTAACCTTTCCATGAGGCAAAAATTACTTCAAAATAAAACATTGAACAATAATAAAAATGATTACAGCAAACATTGAGATAACATTGAATAGTCTTAAGGTTACTTTTCAAAATGCTGTATCAATTGATTTTATTATGTGGAGTTAGAGAAGTGCCAGACTTGAAGCCTCAGCTTTCAAAGCTCAAGCTAACTGACTATTTCACCATTATTAAAATACGAAAGTGTCTTTTATTTGAGAATTATTTATTAAATTTTTAAAATTTTTTTTTTTTAATTTGCTTAGGACACATGTGCTCACCAGTGAGAGACAGAGAGTGAAAGTGAGAAAGCAAATCACCAGGTCCAGAACTTAAACCACAGTGGAGCATGTGACAGTCCAGTGTCTAAACCACCACACCACCTGTTGGCCCCCAAACAGGTACTTCTGTTTATTATTTTGTTACAAGGTGCCTGTGATTGCTAGAGAGAAACAAAAAGAGAGAGGGCAAAGGGAAAGTGAAAATTCACCGCCCCCCCACCGCTCCACCCCCTGCTGTCTACCAGAGGTAGTGACTACCACTTAATCTCCTCTTTCCTGTTTCCCTCAGAATGTTGGGCATACATACAGCTGACTGGCCCTAAAAGTATCCTCTTAAACGCTGAGACGTGAAGATGATATTTGTGATCAATTGGTACAAAAGAACATAAGAATCATTCAGATACATAGCCTAAAAGAGGAGGGTCTGAGGAAGGACATTTAGAAGAAAAATAGGGAGGCAAAGCATTAATGCCACAAAGAATTGTGGTATTATCTGTTGAAGATATTTTCTAATTTTATCAACTGGACTAGGGAGAAATGTTCACCTGTTGAAATATCCACTTTGTAAGCCAAATAATAAAGTGTTGAATGTATAAAAGAAAATTAAATTAAAAAAAATTTTTTATATACACACAAGAAGACAACTACTAAGTCATAAAATGAGAAAAAACAATACTCACTATAGACAACATCATAAGGGCTGGCTTGTGGTGTGCTGGTTAAGGCAGCTGGATCACACATGGCTGACTGAGTGGTTCAAATACTGGGACAGGTGGCTAAAAAAAAATACCAGGCGTGTGCTCATACATGCTGAAAATCCTGAGGAAAATAGAGGAAAAATTACTGCAGTATAGCTATCCATACATGGAGTGCTTCCTCTCTTTCTCTCTCAAGGGCATTCACCCTGTAGCCAATTTTTAAAAATAAATAATCGAAGGGCTGGCCAGTGGCATGGTGGTTAACGGCGTGGGACTCCCACACGCAACTCGAGTCCCAGATCTGATGGCTTGCTTTTCACTTTTCTCTCTCTCTCTCTTTCTCTCTCTCTCTCCCCCGACCTCTGGTCAATTTAAAATGAATAAATAAAATAAATAAAGTTAAATAAGATAGTTCTTTAAAAACTAAACTGGAACTAAAATATAATGAAACAATTATGGGATTGACAGTTATATAAAAAGGGGGCTGAACAAGACCTCAAAATTGTTAAATTATATATGACAATACAATTGATCTTATCCTTTTTGGAATAAAAGAAGCTTTATTTAGGACACTCCAATTAGGGAAGAGCCACACTAAATTTAAGAAGTGTTTTAGTTTTTCAGCATTATTCTCCCCAAGGTCTTTCAACTCTGAACTCTTCTCTATTCCTCAATATTTTTACCCTTTCTAACTCATAGTATAAATAGGTATGTAAAATCTAATCCAATTTTAAAGTGTTACATATGGCAATTTTCTAAAATAATCAAACAATTAATAGATTTATCTGGTATTTCAATAACGTAAACCTCACGCAGGCACAGTTGTACACAACCAGGCACTTTGAAGGACGACTCAATTTAGAGTTGTTTCTGAAAGTTCTTTTCATTTTAAAAAGGTCAGATTATTGAAAGGAAAGTTGACATTGAAGTTCAATTTGATATCTGAAGGTAGCGAATGTTTATTTGCTTAAAAGAACTGCAAGGAGCTATTTCATTCACGGACAAAAGCACTGAAAACTGGAAATTCTTGTAGGCACTCATTACCATACCACAATTCAAATTTGTAGAGAACCTCTTTCTTTCTTTCTTTCTTTCTTTCTTTCTTTCTTTCTTTCTTTCTTTCTTTCTTTTTCTTTCTCTTCCTTCCTTCCTTCCTTCCTTCCTTCCTTCCTTCCTTTCTTTCTTTCTTTCTTTCTTTCTTTCTTTCTTTCTTTCTTTCTTCTTTCTTTCTTTCTCTTTCTTTCTTTCTTTCTTCTTTCTTTCTTTCTTTCTTTCTTTCTTTCTTTCTTTCTTTCTTTCTTCTTTCTTTCTTTCTTTCTTTCTTTCTTTCTTTCTTTCTTTCTTTCTTTTTTTCTTTCTTCTTTGTTTCTTCTTTCTTTTTTTCTTCTTTCTTTTGGAGATATTTTTGTTATAAGGTATAGAGAGACAAAAAGTGAGAAATCACCCTCCAGGGGTGCTGGCCATGCCACAATCCCTTTTCCTCTATTCTCTTCTGGGATTTTGGGCACGCATGCACACAAACCCTATGTGAGTTTCAAGCCACCAGGTCTGGGGCTCAAACTACAGTTGACTGACTGCATGGGAGTCCAGGGACATAACCAGTATGCTATTTGCTAGTCTTTGTAAAGCACTTTTGAACCTCATTTTGCAAAAGCAGGTAACTGAGAAACAATCATTTTATCAGTGTTTTAATCTAAGATCTCAATCCATAGAATTGCAATCTTATTCTTTCCTGTTGTCACCTGACCCTCCACCACACACTTCTGCACAATTTCTGCCTTTTCTTGCGGCATTCCAAAGAGTCCTACAGTACCAAAACACAGGGGAGTTAGTTGTACATAAGAGATGAGTGTTGGGGCTCTCTGGGATGATGAGACTACTTTGCTGGTAGTATGTGTTACTACAAGATGCCCACTGTCTCCGCCATCAAGAATATTAAGGAACTTAGTGGCTTTAGTATAAAGCATATAGACAGATAGATGATCCACTTTCCCAAGAGCAATGGCCATTTAGCTATTTTTGCTCTCTTTCTAATAAACACAGTTCAAATTGCTCCACATGTTCCTCTCTTCCATTTGTTATGTACGGCCACAGTTTCCTTTTGGCTTCCTGGGGGAATGTTTTTCTCTTCATGAATTTTTTAAAAAATCATTTTATTTAACTTTATTTATTTATTTAAATTTGATCAGAGAGGGACAGAGCGAGAATGAGAGAAAATGAGAAAGCAAGCCACCAGGTTTGAGACTTGTACCATGGTCAACCACATAGGAGTCCAGTGCCCTTAACCACTATGCCACCTGCCAGCTCCTCCTCATGCCTTTTTTATACTAAATCTCTTCTTTCCACAATCCCTATCTCATTTATATCTTTCCAATCAAGTATAGCAGATCTACTTAGAGTGTAGGTTTTAGAGTGGGGTATGTTTGTATATACGTGTAAGGAAATAGTGACAATTCCAAGTTTTTATTTATTATTTTTTAGAAAGATTTCCTTTTTAAAATAAAAAAAAACGTCTTATTTTTAATTGACACAACAATGGTACATATTTATGGTTACACTGTGGTTTTTGCTGTTGTTTTATATTTTGTGTTGTGTGTGTGTGTGTGTGTGTGTGTGTGTGTGCGTGCACACTCCAACACTGATAGCCTTGCTTTATGTCTTTCCTGAGGCCTTTATGTCTTTCCTGAGGCCTAACACATACCCTTCCTGAGGAAGAAAAATGTCAGACATAAGGAGTAAAAGCATGCAAGATCATATGTTAAAATGTTATCAAGCTACATACGGCATGTTTAAGCACTTTGAATACTATTATCTACTTGCAGCCATTCATCAAATACAATATCTTTATTTGGAATAAACTGTGCATAAAGATGACAGCAAGTTCGATTCAGAACAATAGGGGTTAACCACATACGCCAGGACTGGGATTCTCTTTATTGTTAAAACATATTGCATTTGCCGAAGCCTGAGGAAACTCGCACAGTAATATGAATAATCCTTCTTGCTCTGGGGTACAACTAAGTCAGCATAGACATCATAATGTTCTTTTGCTGTGAGCTACTTCACAGAAAATTCAGGCAGCCTTTGCTTTATTTTCCTCTCTTCGTTCTGTATTTTTAAACCATTCACTATACAATGGCCAGCCTTCTTCCCTCTCACTAAGGTAATGTCATGAGAAGAATGGAATTAACTATCTTTCTGCTGAAATTACCCATGCCTTTATTTTCTTTTATAATATGCAACTTTATGATCCCTTTAGAATAAAAATCTCAAGTTTTACAAGCTTGGAGATTTGAAATGTTCAGAATAGAATCTAAATAGTACAGATACAGTTGTTTATGTCTGAAAAGATTTCAGGGCTCTTTGTTTAACAAAATAGACCATTTCTATCCTTCTCTACATAGTGCATTAGTTTATGTCTCACATACAGGATTCTGAGATGCTCACTGGTTAGGTTTACCTACCAAAACCACATACCTCCCAATACTCTAGAAAGAAAGATACATATAATTAGATTACTATCACAGAATGTCTCATTTTAAATTTGGATCACGTTTTTGAGACTTGTGACTTTTGAAATATCAGTTATTGTGAAAATCTTGAAGGAAGTTTTGGTAGACTGTTTCTAGTATAAGAGGAAAACTGAAAGAGAGAGACAGAGAGCTGTTACCTCTCTTCTAATATTCTCTTTCTTTTCTTAAGAATGTTACTATATTCAGGACAACTAGGTGATGTTATGGTTAAGGCAACTGGATCCCATGTGGCCAAATGTGCAGGTTATTTATTTATTTATTTATTTTTGAGAGGTTTACGCTATGGGGCGCGTGCGCTCGCCAGACAGACAGAGAGAGACAGAGAGACAGAAAGCGAGAAATCACCCCCCAGGGGGGATGGCCATGCTGCAATCCCTTCTCCTCCATTCTCCTCTCAGGATCTTGGGCACACACGCACACGCGCCCAGCATGAATTTTAAGCCACTGGTCTGTGACGCGAACCATGGTCGACTACATGGGATCCAGTGACATAGGCATTAGATCAACTGCTGGTCCCAAATGTGCAGTTTTAATCCAGACATGGCAGCTTGATAAACATGCTGGGTGCATATGCATGCATGCCCAAAATCCAAAGAGGAGATTGGAGGAGAAAGGATTGTGGTATGGCCATCCCCTACAGGGGATGATTTCTCACTTTCTCTTCTGTCTCTTCCTCTCTGTCTCTTTCTGGTGAGTGATGCACCCTATAACTATCTATCTACCTATCTACATAAAACTATATTCAAAGAAAAATATTTCTTTGACAGTAGTTATTGTTATTCTTTTCACACAAAAAGTTATATTTCCTGGAATAAAGGTGAAACATAGTTTTCAGATATAAATTGCAATTTATTATGGCTCAATATAGCAAGGTTTTTAAAAAATTAGTTAATAAGTAATTTTTAATTCTTAGCTACCAAAAGAGTCCAAGACTTCAATCTCCTACCTCTTGTATTACAGTGAGCCAAAAGAAGTTACCTTTCTGCCCTCCTCTTTCAAAGTAGTTAACTACATCAACAGAAAAAAATCTGCTCTTGACGGATTATTAGCTAGTGAAACAATAAAATATGGAAAAATGCCAGGACAAAAATAGATTATCTCAAATAAATTAAAAAAAAATTGTAAAATAAGGCAAGAATTAAATGTGTGGTTTCCTCACCAGAGAGGAAAGAAAGAAAAATCTCTCAAGGGGTAAAGATAGCACATCTGTTTGAAGGATCATTAGGTGAAGGGTAGCCACCTCCAGGGTTGTTTGTCTCAGATCAAACAGTAAATTTTGACTTCGAACAAGATAATAAGTGTTCTGGAAAAGAAAAAGTACATTGCATAATCTAATTGAGAATTATGTTAGAGTAATGAATGTAAGAAGACCACATACAAAGAAATCACTATAAATCAATCATTGGGACCAGGCAGCGGCATGGTGGGAAAGTTGTCAGGATCTCACATGGCCTACTGTGTCATTTGAGTACAGACTCAGCAGCTTGAAGGACATGCCAGGTGTATGAACATGGGAACTCAGAATCCTGAGAGGAGAATAGAGGAAAAGAGACTGCAGTGTGGTCTTCCCCACAGGGAGTAATTTCTCTCTATGTCTGTCTCTATGTCTCTGTCTCTCTCTGTAAGCATACTCATCCTATAACAAAACCTAAAATATAAATAAATAAATAATTGATGAGGTAAATAGTAGTAGATTTCTACCAAAATAAAACAAATACAGATAACAATTCGGCATGAGAGAACATATAAATAAACTTAAAAATCGGATCATTTGCTCTTTTGTTAATTGTTCCTGCCAATATTTCTTATAACTAAATGATTCAGAGAGCTTGCTTTCTTTGTGTTTTTTGTTTGTTTGTTTGTTTGTTTTTGCCTGAGGATGAGTGTGCTCACTAGAAAAGGACAGAGACAAAAGAAACAGGGAAAATGAGAAACCACCCCATAGGGAGGACAACCGTGTTGCACTTCCTTTTCCTCTCTTTTCCTCTTGCACATGTGCCCAGTATAATTTTTAAACCACTGGGTCCAGGACTTGAACCATAGTTGGCCAGGTGAGAGTTGGCCATAGTTGAACCATAGTTGGCCAAGTGACTTAATTACCATACCATCTGCTGACCTCCAGAGAGCTTTCTTATCTTCTTTTTTTCTTCCCTGTGTTTGTTTTTTGTTTTGTTTTGTTTTGTTTTTGCCTTGTTTTTCTAGAGGTGTGTGCACTCACCAGAAGGAGACAGAGGGAGGAGAGAAGAAAAAGTATGACAAAAGTGCATGGTCATGCCATAATCTCTTCTCCTACATGTTTCCATCCTGCTAGGATGTGTGTCATGCACACATATGCACCTGGAGTATTCTTCAAGTCACCATGGCCAGGATTCAAACCACAGAGTAGACCATGTAAAATCCAGCTCCTTTAACCCCAGAGAGTTTTTTCACGTGTTCATTACTGATTGAATAATTAATGTAAATATGTACTATTTTTCGGCATATAATATGCATTATTTTTCAATGTTATTTTAAAATGTAAAAAAAATCTAGGGCAACAGAAATAAGCAGTCACCTCACTGTGAGACCAGTAAATTAATATGATGAAAAGAAATAATAAAGATAAGCTAAATATTGTTCTTAAAGAAACTAAGTTTTACTTTCAGTTTACGGTATAAAAAAAAAAAATTGCCAGCTAACATAGAAACCTGTAACTTTGTTTAAACCCATTAGGGTACTAAGGGAAAAAAAATCAGATTAAACAATTTCAAAAGGATATAATCCCCTGCTAGAATAGAAGAGTCACAACGACCTTCATGGTAAAGCAGTGGAAGGAAGAGAAACCTGCCAGAAAGATGGTAAGGGCAAACCAGAATTCCTAAAGGCCAAATATGATGTAAAACTGGCAAGAACCTTAACTATAAGGATATTGTATACCACTAACCAACTTTTTTCCATGGACTATTACCAAGTTCTCTTCTAGAAGGGTGAGAGCAAAGCAAGAGGGCTGAGAGTCACCACTCACCACAGAGGCATAGCTGTGCAGCAGAGGTTAATGCATAGGAGCAGGGCACAAGAACTGGGTTGAACTCTCTGAACCTTCTCAGGCTCTCTCTGAGTACTAAAGGAAGCGTTGCTTAGTGAAAGCCTCTTGAGGCATAAGTGCACAGAACTAGAAGGGAACTGTGGATAGAAAAGGATAGCTAGGAAAAATCTCTCTAAGGCATTTGGGTCCCTTACTGAACACCCTGCTACAGCCCCTTCTTACTTCCAAGCCTGGAGAAAGGCAGCAGAGGTGTAGAGATTTGTCAAGGGACAGACCTTCATGGCAGGAGAAATTCCTCAGGAGCCAGGACCAGAGAGCAGTAAAGCAATGCTCTCAGATGCTGAGCCCTAAAGGGAAAGTCCTAGGTTCACATACAAAAGCCTCCCTGTACGAGCCTGTGAGAAGACTGGCTGGGGCTAAGACCGATTGCTACCTGAGGACTCTGTTGGGAATGCGATGGTCTCTCAAAAGAGGTAAATGAATAAACTCAGAAGACAAGAAAACAAACAAAACTCACTAGCCTCAACACTGACAGCTAGCCTGTGAAGATTCCTAGTTCTTTTTGGGGGACAGGTTTTTTTTTTTTTCTTCTTTTTTTTTTTATCTTTTTTTTTTTTTTTTTTTTTCTTTTGAAGAGGTTTTTTGCTATAGGGTGCGTGCACTCACCAGACAGACAGAGAGAGACAGAGAGACAGAAAGTGAGCAATCACCCCCCAGGGGGATGGTCATGCCGCAATCTCTTCTCCTCCATTCTCCTCTCAGGATCTTGGGCACGCACACACATGCGCCCAGCATGAGTCTTAAGCCACCGGGTCTGGGACACGAACCACGGTCGACTACGTGGGAGTCCAGTGACATAGCCATTACGCTAACTGCTGGTTCCCAAGATCCCTAGTTTTGATAACTTGTGACTGGACTATAGAACATAAAGAGATCTTTGGAGTCTCCCCAGACTTGACTCTTCAAGTCCTTCTAAAGGAGATTCTGATACAAAGCTAAAATTATTTGAATATCGTAGTGAATTTTTCCAGCTAAAGAAATAGCAAAGCCCAGACCCTGCTTAATTACAGATAAAGATTCTGTTCCTCACACTAGAAGGTTGACAGAAAGCTGCACCCATATTTAGGTGTAAATATAACTTATTTTAGACATAGTTTTTATCCACATTAATAGAAATAATACAATTAAATATTACAGAACACATGAAAAGAAAATAAATGGGAGTAAAGAAAAATAACTGTCAAAACAACCAAACTTAAGGCCAGTACCATAGTCTAGTGGTTAGGGGGAGCTGGATACCACATAGTCAACCATGGCTTAAAATCTGGCCCCAGTCACTTGAAGAATATGCCAGGCATGTGTGCATGTGTGCCTCAAATCTCAACAAGATGAAGAAACAAAGGAGAAGGGATGTAGCATGACCATGCTTCACTGAAGGAGTGTTTTCTTCTCTCTCTCTCTCTCTAACTCTCTTTCTCCATCTTTCCCTGGCAACTGCACATCCTCTCTTACAGTTACAGAAAAACAAACAAACAAACAAACAAAACTAGGGGGACCAAAGTTAGACATGGACTAGATATACGAATAGCCATAATAAAACTTAGAAAATGACTGTGATTATATCTAAAACAAAGTTAAGGTTTGAACGTGTTTCCAAAGTTCGCGTATTAAAAAACAATCCTAAGTGCAATGGTGATGAGAGGATGAGGTCTTTTAGAGATGACTAGGTCTGGATTAATCTTGTTTTCAAAGAAGTGGGTCAGTTATCACAAGGGCAGGTTGTTATATAGTGTGTTCAACCCCCTTTTGCTCTCTGTCTCTTGTGCTTGCTTGCCTTTCCACCTCAGATCAAAGATGACGCAGCAAGAAGGCCCTAACCAGAGGCTGAGCAGATGCCAGCACCATGCCCTTGGACTTCCGAGCCTCCAGAATCATACGCCCTCCCTCCAAAATCAATTTTCTCTATACATTTTGAAGTCTATAATATTATGTCATCACAATACAAATTGGACTAAAGGTGCAAAAGGGACAATATTTACTAAGAAATGGGAAATGTTCAACAGAAAGAAGAAATATATTTAAAAAGACCCAAATAAGAATACTGTGAATGAACAATGCAATTTGAAAATCAAAAATTATTTGATGAATGAGAATATTGAACATAAATGAAAATTTATCAATTAACTGAAAATAACTCAATAGAAATGACTAAAGCTAAAACATACAAAGATGACAAAATGTGAAAAAATGATGCAGCTAAAATTTATGTATGTAATTTTAGTTAAAAAAGAGTGAAGAACGAGAATGACACGGAAACTGTTTTAAGATATAGTGGTAGATAATTTTCTAAAATTGATAACAAACAGAAGTCTACCCATCTAAGAAGTTTAGTAACACCAAGCAGAATAAATCACAAGGGAAATCACACTTATATATAACATAGGCAAAGTACCAAAAACCAAGCATAAATAAGGAATTTAAAAGCAGATGGAAGAGGAGTGGTATATTTATCACATGTGTGTATGTAACACTAAGAATAATGGCTGATATCTCTTCATAAACAATGAAGTTGTAAAGAAAATATAGAATATTTTTCAAGTACTAAATGAAACAGAAAAATGTACAGTCTATTTGGAATTGTACATTTAAAATATATACTTTATAAAGGCTAAAGGCATTTTTTTTAGGCTTTTTTTTTTAGTTGTTTTTGCTATAGGATGTGTGCACTTTCCAGAAAGACAGAGAGAGACAGAGAGACAGAAAGTGAGAAATCACCCCCCAGGAGGATGTCCACACCACAATCCATGCTCCCCCATTCTCCTCTCAGAATCTTGGGCATGGACACACACGCGCCTGTTGTGAGTTTAAGCCACCGGGTCCAGGACTCAAACCGTGCTCGACTAGATGGGAGTTCAGTGACATAGCCATTACACCAACTGCTAGTCCGAGGCTAAAGGCATTTAAAAGTGGACAAAAATATTGAAAATTCATCTTTAGTAAATGTACCCTAAAAGTAATACTTAAAGAAGTTCCTTAAGTTGAAGCAAAATAATTCCAAATACAAATGCAAACCCATGTGAAAAAAAATAAGAACATAGAAAGGGTAAATTGATTGATAAATACAAAAACCTTTTAAATTTTATTTTATTATATACTTGTGTATTAGTTTTTTATTGCTGCTATAACAAATGATCACAATCTTAGTTGCTTAAAACATCGATTTATCTTACATTTCTGTAGATCATAAAGCCAACACTGCTTTTACTAGGCTAAACTCAAGAAATTGTCAGAGCTACACTTGCTTCTGAAGTCTCTACAGAAGAATGTATTCCTTGACTTTTCAAGCTACTGGAGACTGCCTGCCTTCTTCTTTGACACTATTTCTCATTGTCCATCTTCACAGCCAGGAGCACTGGGTTAGGCCTTCCTTAAATCACATCACTCTTACCTCTTCTGTCTCTTTCTTCTACTTTGAAGGATGCTGGTGATTATATTGAAGTCACCCAGATAATCCAGGGTAATCTCTATATTTTAGGTCAAATGGTTAGTATCTTAGGATGTTGTTTTTTTTTTTCTAATGTACAAAATATAATAAAGAACAGACAGTGATTTTCCAGTCCTGAGGACTGGGAAATCCAAGCTCAAGGTGCTGACAGTTTTAGTATCTGGTAAGGGCTTGGCTCTTTCTTCCAAGTTTCCTTGTTGCTTTATCCTTCAGAAGGAATGAATGGTATGTCCCACCTGGTGGAAGTGACAAAAAGGTAAAACAGATGAGTACTCTTCTGTCTACCTTTTGTAAGGCCACTAATTCCATTCATGACAGTCTGCCTTTATAACTGACTTCCTTCCTAAAGGCCCCATCTTTTAACACTGTTGCATTACAAGTTAAATTCCAGCATGAATTTTGAAGATGACATAAACCAAACCACAGTATTTCGACTCTAGCCCCTAAAATTCTTGGTCTTCTCTCATGCAAAATCCATTATTTTCTCTTGAGGACAGATGGTGCAACAGTAAAATATGACACCCACTGCAATGCAACCCCAGATGAAAAGGCTTCCAGTACAAGTCCAAAAACCTTCCTGCGTATGCCAGGCATGTGTTTGCCTATGATCCAAGGTTGGCTGAATGCTAGAGATGGATTGAAGGGTCGAAGATTAATTTGGTATACTGTCTCTCTCTTTTTCTCTCTGTATTACTTATTGAAGAAATTATTAAAATCCTCTTTTAAAAATTTATTCATTTCATGTAAATAGCTCGAATAGCTTGATTTCAGCATTAACTGAAAGTCTAAAGACCAAAGGTTCTCCTAAATCAGACATGGGTAAGTAAGACTTAAAGGTATGTTTTATCCTAAGAAGATTTTCTCTTCAGCTGTGAGCCTGTAAATCAACCAAATTATATGATCCTAAAATGCAATGATGAAACAGACATAGCATAGACATTCCCATTTCAAAAGAGAGCAAAAGTAAGGAGAAATAAATAACAGGTCATAAGTAGTTCCAAAACCCAGTGGGGCAAACAATATTAAATTTAAGACCAAAGAGAAAAACTATAATGGAGGAGAAGGGATTGTGGCATGACCACTCCCCATCGGGGTAGGTTCATGCAATTTTGTGATGTGGATGTAGGTGGTAGTGTGTGGGCAAGTGTTTGTGTATGGTTCATAAATGAGTCATTTCAGATGGAGAGAAGCTCTAGGAATGTCTACCATTCTTTATCAATATTTAACTTGCTCCCACTATGGAATATCCTATTTTATTATTCATTTCCATCTGTATAAGACATATAATGAATGTGTGATTACAAAATATGTTTTTCATATAGACATATTATTAAATGCCTAACAATATTGTAGTAAGTAGAAGTCACAGCAATACCTCATTTAAACTAAGCTGAAATGTAGGAATTATTTGTCATTTCTTCTCGGGATCTTGGGCACGCACACACACACACACACACATACACACACACACACAGCGTGAGTTAAGGCCATAATATTTTACCAATATTCAACAAATTTTAAACTTCCACTGTGATTTTCAAAAATATCTAGTCATGTATTCACTGATAAGCCAAGGTGTGTGTATATATACATAGATATGGATACATATGGAGAGAGAAATTTTCCAGTCCTGAGGACTGGGAAATCCAAGCTCAAGGTGCTGACAGTTTTAGTATCTGGTAAGGGCTTGGCTCTTTCTTCCAAGTTTCCTTGTTGCTTTATCCTTCAGAAGGAATGAATGGTATGTCCCACCTGGTGGAAGTGACAAAAAGGTAAAACAGATGAGTACTCTTCTGTCTACCTTTTGTAAGGCCACTAATTCCATTCATGACAGTCTGCCTTTATAACTGACTTCCTTCCTAAAGGCCCCATCTTTTAACACTGTTGCATTACAAGTTAAATTCCAGCATGAATTTTGAAGATGACATAAACCAAACCACAGTATTTCGACTCTAGCCCCTAAAATTCTTGGTCTTCTCTCATGCAAAATCCATTATCAGATGGTGCAACAGTAAAATATGACACCCACTGCAATGCAACCCCAGATGAAAAGGCTTCCAGTACAAGTCCAAAAACCTTCCTGCGTATGCCAGGCATGTGTTTGCCTATGATCCAAGGTTGGCTGAATGCTAGAGATGGATTGAAGGGTCGAAGATTAATTTGGTATACTGTCTCTCTCTTTTTCTCTCTGTATTACTTATTGAAGAAATTATTAAAATCCTCTTTTAAAAATTTATTCATTTCATGTAAATAGCTCGAATAGCTTGATTTCAGCATTAACTGAAAGTCTAAAGACCAAAGGTTCTCCTAAATCAGACATGGGTAAGTAAGACTTAAAGGTATGTTTTATCCTAAGAAGATTTTCTCTTCAGCTGTGAGCCTGTAAATCAACCAAATTATATGATCCTAAAATGCAATGATGAAACAGACATAGCATAGACATTCCCATTTCAAAAGAGAGCAAAAGTAAGGAGAAATAAATAACAGGTCATAAGTAGTTCCAAAACCCAGTGGGGCAAACAATATTAAATTTAAGACCAAAGAGAAAAACTATAATGGAGGAGAAGGGATTGTGGCATGACCACTCCCCATCGGGGTAGGTTCATGCAATTTTGTGATGTGGATGTAGGTGGTAGTGTGTGGGCAAGTGTTTGTGTATGGTTCATAAATGAGTCATTTCAGATGGAGAGAAGCTCTAGGAATGTCTACCATTCTTTATCAATATTTAACTTGCTCCCACTATGGAATATCCTATTTTATTATTAATTTCCATCTGTATAAGACATATAATGAATGTGTGATTACAAAATATGTTTTTCATATAGACATATTATTAAATGCCTAACAATATTGTAGTAAGTAGAAGTCACAGCAATACCTCATTTAAACTAAGCTGAAATGTAGGAATTATTTGTCATTTCTTCAAGTTCATAATATTTTACCAATATTCAACAAATTTTAAACTTCCACTGTGATTTTCAAAAATATCTAGTCATGTATTCACTGATAAGCCAAGGTGTGTGTATATATACATAGATATGGATATATATGGAGAGAGAGCAAGCGAAATTTCTCCCAGAGGCAAAAGCTTAGCGAGATCTGTCAGAATATATGATGTATGCTTTTGTTACAACGATCTTCTGTAACTTCTGATGTAGGGCACTACAATTATAAGTTGAAAGAATAAGCAATGTATTAATAAACCAATGTATATGCATTTCTTACTTATAGGCATTACCTCCTCAGGCCCAGTGACAATTGATATTTTTTAAAAGTGCATGTGGATATATACAGAGGGAAAATAGAATTCTCATTGTAGACCTTAGATAGAAACTTTAGATAATCTCTTCTAATCTGTTTTATTTATTTAGGAATGTCAAGATAATCGTTTATTTATTTCTTCAATATAGCATTCACACTTTTTTGATGAATTAGTTACCTTTACTAATTATGCAATTATTGATGGTATGTTGCCCATCCTAACAACTAGCCCAATTACATTTTTTTATAATAGCACATGTACATGCATATAAGATGAGAAAGAGAGCGAGAAGACTCTTGACAAGGTCTCTTCATGCCATGTGTCCTTTTCGCAGTGCTCCAGCTCCTTTGTGTCTTGGGCATCCTCTCATTTCCCTAGCCATGTCTCCATAGGGATTTGAACTTGATGTTGGTCATCTGGCCTCTAGCACTGCAGTCCATTACACTATTGACTGCCACCTACCTCGTCAATTCCATAAATTCTAAAAAGCATTTCTTAGCTGTCAGCAGGTCTCATAGTGGTTAAGGTCCTGGACTCTTACATGGCCAACTGTGGTACGAGTCCTGGACCTGTAGTCTTGAAAATCATGCCAGCCATGTGTGTAGATGTGCCCAAAATCCCAGTAGGAGAATGGAGGGGAAGGGATAGTGGTGTGGTCATTCCCCTGGGGGGGGGGTGATTTCTCACTTTCCCTCTGTCTCTCTCTTTGACTCCCAGGCATGCACATGCACTTGATGGCAAAGTCCTTTTAAAAAATGCATTTCCTTTTTAATTTTTTTTTGAAAAGTTGTTGCTAAAGGGTGTGTGCACTCACCAGAAAAACAGAGAGAGAGAGAGACAGAAGTTTATTTATATATTTATTAAATTTACCAATTTACAAATATTGATTGTGGTAAAAATTCCAAATGTCCCACAATATTCTGATTCTCATCTCGTTCCAGGCATATGCTGTTTTTGGTATCACCTGTGTTTTAGGTATTGAATGTTTGCATCCTCTCAAACATTCATATCTTGAAAAAATATGAAGCATCACTACAATTGTGCTACCAACTCATAGAACGACCATGCCTTCACCTGAGATAGGGGACAAAAAAGAAGAAACTGATTAATTAACTCAATGTTCATGGCTTAGGAAAATTGTTTTTGAAAATTATTATTAAAAATAAAATCACCAAAAAAAAAAGGAACCAGCAGTTAGCGTAATGGCTATGTCGCTGAACTCCCATGTAGTCGACCGCGGTTTGCATCCTGGACCCGGTGGCCTTAACTCACGCTGTGTGTGTGTGTGTGTGTGTGTGTGTGTGTGTGCGTGCCCAAGATCCCAAGAGGAGAATGGAGGAGAAGGGATTGTGGCATGCCATCCCTCCTAGGGGGGTTATTTCTCACTTTCTGTCTCTCTGTCTCTGTCTTTTTGGTGAGCGCATGTGCCCTATAGCAAAAACCTCTCCAAAATAAAAGTAAAATCAGTAAAATGTACTTTGTGACTCTGATTCATACTATTTCGTCATACCAATATTTTGTTGTTCAAGGACAAAATTCTATGTTTATTAGCCAAAATGAAAGACAACAATTTTAAAAGATGTAATGGTAATGTGTCCTCATTAGCTTTTTAAAACTAAAATACGAATTTGTAAATAGCACTCCATATAGTTATTTTGAAATGATTAGAAGCTCATTGAATTTCTTTCCTGCCAGATGCTTCATCATTTGAACATTTTTCCATGATTTGTGTGGAAAAAAATATTATATCTGCAATTCTAGGAACTACGTTCCTTCCAGAACTTAACTTCAAGGTTTTCATATGTGCCAAGTCTTCTCCACAGACTTTGACATATTTTATTATTAAACCAGTATCTATTATTGTGTCCTGACTCATGCCTATCTGAATTGAAACCTATCACATCAACCTTATTTCACATTCTGCCCACCCACCAGTTGACTTTGTCAACCCCTCAGTTCTATCATTTTTAATTAATTTTTTTTAAGTTGATGCTATTTTATTTGCTTTCCTATGAACTCAAGGTGAAATTTGAATCATTATGTTTTATCTGTATCATCCATTTGAGGAGAAAGAAATACCTTGCTCTTGGTTTATCAGTCTAATTTACCAAAAAACTGACTAAGGCCAAGAAAATGTCCAAAGACATGGAAAATGTTTCTTTTCTCTTCAAAACATGCACAACACTATTCTTATGAGTAAAAACTCAGTTTTAAAACTATTTTTTGTCCTAAGAATTTTCTGCTCAAGGCCTCCTAATTATAAAACAATATCAAACTTCTGAAAGTTTCCATACATGGTAGTGAGCACTCCTTTGTTCTCCAAAGTATAATAATGTAGGGTCATTGTGACCCTCACTGAAGACAATTAAAGATATGTCCTTTTGAAAGAAAATGCTTTGTTTCAAAATTTGAATAGAAAGATAGTTTTTAAAAATCCCATTAGCTAAAATTATATTTTCACTTAAAAAATCCATGCAGAATAATCTTTCTCTTGGTACTTCCTTATTGTCAGTAGATCAGGTATAGATAATGTTAAAAATTAAATGTTTATGAGCCCCCACCCCAATTCATATGTTGAAACTTTATATCCATTTGTAGATTGAGACTTTGGGAAGTGATGCCAAGGGTATTAGTATAGAAAGAATCACATGAAAACTTGACTCAAAAAAGGCAGGGTCAGGACCAGCATTTGTCATAACGGCTATGTCGCTGGACTCCCATGTAGTCGACCACAGTCTGGGTCCCAGACCCGGTGACTTAAACTCACGCCTGGTGCATGTGCGCGCGTGCCCCAGATCCCAAGAGGATAATGGAGGAGAAGGGATTGCGGCGTGACCAACCCCCCTGGGGGGGTGATTTCTCGCCTTCTTTCTCTCTGTCTCTCTGTTTTTCTGGTGAACGCATGTGCCCTATAGCAAAAACCTCTTCAAAAAAGAAAAAATAAAAAAGCAGAGTAAAATACCAGTTATCTATGAACTAGGGAATGAGTCCTCACCAAACACTGACTTGCACTTGAACTTCCCAGTTTCCAGATTCCAAATCCGTAAGAAAAAAATTTCAATTACTTTAAAGCCATGGAGTCAATGGTATCTATTCTAACCACCCAAGTGGATTAAGACACAAACTGGTACCCAGAAAGTGGGTATGTTGATGTAACCAGTACCTAAAAATGAAGAAGCAGCTTAGGAACTCAGAAATGGCAAGAAGCTGGAAGACTTTGAAGGTGCCGAAAGACTACATTGTTTTGAAGACCATTATGTTGACCCTGGTGAGGTCTCAGAAAGAAAAGTGTAGAACTCCAATAAAGGCTTCAACATTCTTAGAGAATTATCTAAGTAATCCTGAGCAGCATACTGATAGAAACATGAATGGTTAAGACCATTCTGATGATGTCTGAAACTGAAATGAAGAATATGTTATTAGGATATTGGTGGAAAGGTCATCCTTATTATAAAATGACAAAGAAAATTGCCTAAATTATGCTCCTGTTCTAGAGTTTTTTTAGGAGGTATAACTTGTCAACAATGAAACTGAGTATCTTGCTGAGTAAATCTCTAAGCACATTGTTAAGGAAATGGCCCAACTATTCCTTATTCCTTATAATAAAATTCAAGAGGGACAAATTACTTCAAGATGGAATTGCTAAGGAAAGGGGAACCAGCACTTTAAAATTCAGAAAAGTTTTATCCTATCCATTTTACAAATAATGAAAAATTCCTTTTGGGAGAGAACACTGAGGTTGTGACCAAAAGACAACAAGAAGCTTAGCCAGCTATTTTGACAGAAGCCAATAGCTGTTGTTTAAGATGATAGAAGACCCCACAGGCAATTCAGAAATCATGGGCTGCCATGCCTATTAAAGGCCCAGAGGGCAAAGTCCCAGGAGACAGAGTCAGTTTCAAAAGGTAGGGCTACATTCCCAGGTCAGGTAAGCAGGAATGTGCTGACCCAGTGGCTCAAGTTACAGCCCCAAGTTGCTACAAAACTGACTCCCCAGCAGAGCTGTGAGAGCCTGACTGCCTTCAACTATATTTCAAGGGAGGTGGGAGATGACTAGCAGAGCCATAGGCTCAGGATCCCAAACTCCAAAGAACTGTAGCCATGGGGCCCTGACCTGGGAGAGTAATAGAACACAAGCAGAGGTCTGTGGTTGGATTGTTTCACTGAGTAATGGGGATGACAATGCCACCCCACTGGTCAGGAAGGTAGTATATTAAGCCGAAGTGAATTATTCTCTAAACCTTAACATCTGATACAATTTCTTTCAATAGGATTTGGATTTATTTAGGACCTATCACTCTCTTCTTCTATTCCGTTTCTCCCTTTTGGAATGGGAATGTGTCTCTC
Organism: Tupaia belangeri chinensis; assembly: GCF_000334495.1. Lineage (NCBI taxonomy): Eukaryota > Metazoa > Chordata > Mammalia > Scandentia > Tupaiidae > Tupaia > Tupaia belangeri. The sequence continues at coordinate 1,331,089 of NW_006159649.1, forward strand.
AGGTTTTGCCTGACCATTGTATTTTGAAAGAACATAATATTTTTGTTTGTTTCACAGATAACAGCTGGAGGAGAACTCACCTCAGGATGAATCATACTTTGAGTCTCATCCATATCTAATTTAGCAGATAATTAAGTGAGATGTTGTACTTTAGAATTTTGTGTTAGCACTGGAATCAGTTAAGACTTGGGGACTCTTGGAATGGAATTAATGTACTTTGTATGTGGGAAAGACATGAAGTTTGAGGAACCATGATTAAATGCTATATATTGAATGTTCATGTCTTCCCAAATTCATGTTGAAAAGAAATCTCCAATGAGATACTTGGAGATGGGATTTTTGGGAGGATTTTAGGTCATAAAGGCAGAACTCTCCTAAATGGGATGAAGGCCTTTAAATTGAATGAGGCCCAGACAGCTCAATTGCCTCTTTTGCCATGTGAAAACACAACAAAATACAGCTATCTCCAATCCAGGAAGCATACCTTTACAAGACACTAAATGTGCTAGTGCCTTGATCTTGGACTTCTCTCTCTCTCAAACCATGAGTAATATATTTCTGTTCTTTATAATCTACCCAGTTTATGGTATTCTGCAATAAAAGCCAAACTAAGATGTACACCTTCTGTTCCCTTTAAACTCTGGTTAAGCATTTCATACCTCTTTAATTGGCTTACAACCAATAAAACAAATCAGTTACTTTGTTTATGGCTGCTTAGAAATAGAGTTCTCTCAGTCAGAATGACTAATATTAAAAAAATGAAGAATGGGGGCTGGCAGGTGGCATGGTGGTTAAAGACACTAGACTCTGAAACGGCCGACAATGGTTCAAGTTCAAGACCTGGTGGCTTGATTTCTCACTTTCTCTCTTGCTTGCTCTCTCTCACTCCATTCCTCTCTGGTCAGATTTAAATAAATACAAGCATACATACATAAAGTTAAATAAAATAATTATTTAAAATAATAATGAAGAATTGTAAGTTCTGGCAAGACTGCAGTGAAGTGCAGTGCTCCTATACTGTTGATGGGAATGTAAATTAGTACAGACAGACACTATGGAGAACAAAATAGAGGTTCCCCAAAAACTTATAAATAGAACTACCATAGAATCCAACAATTCCACTCCAGGGTATCTACCCAAAGGATAGAAATATACCCAGTCAGAAAAACACTTGCACATCCATGTTCATTGCAGCATTACTCACAATCTCTATGACATAGAATCAACCCAAATATCCAAGAGCAGATGAATGGACTGAAAAAGTGTGGCAGATACACTCTATGTAATATTACTCAGTCATAAAAAACATTGAGATCCTGTCATTTTATACTAAGTGGACAAATATATAAGATTTCATGCTAAGCTAAGGAAGCCAGACTGTGAAAGAGAGGCATTATATGTCCCCACTTAACATAAGCCAAATGTCTGTGCTTCATAGTAGAAACAAAAGATTAGAAGGTATAAAAGCAAGGAGAGCAACTGTGAATACTAGAGACAATGTGGGAGGAGGATGGACAATGGGGAGCAGGAGGAAAGGAATCAGGGGACAAAAAGCAAAATATTTAATGAACAAAAATGAAAAATTATCTACTGATGATAATGTGTATGTTAATATCTTTGACAGAAGTAATATTCAGTGCATTCATGGTGAGAAAGTTTATTTTGTATGGTGTAAAGATGTACAGTAATTAAATGTAAAAATTTAGAAAAAGACGGGACCAGCAGTTAGCGTAATGGCTATGTTGCTGGACTCCCACGGGACTGACCGAAGTTCGCGTCCTGGACCCGGTGGCTTAAAACTCACGCTGGGCGCGTGTGCGTGTGTGCCCAAGATCCCGAGAGGAGAATGGAGAAGAAGGGATTGCAGCATAACCATCCCCCCCGGGGGGGGATTTCTTGTTTTCTGTCTCTCTCTGTCTGGCGAGTGCACGCACCCTATAGTGAAAACCTCTCCAAAAAAAAAAAAAAAAGTATTAGAAAAAGATAAATAAAATAAAATATAAAAAGGAATAGGGTCCTTTATATTAACTGTATTTTTAAAATAATATTGTTGTTCATAAAATATACCTCTCCATTTCCTATTACAATTTTAGGAGAGACTATATTTCTCGTAACTTTTCCACTATAATTATTGGAAACCCTTCCCCTGTCTGTATAGCACTCTTAAATTTCTCTTCTAATTTGCACAGAGATACACTACTTGTCCCTATCTCAGGATGTGAACTGATGCACAGAATCACATTTGCGATTTCATACTCTGGGCTCTCTACTCCAGAGAAATAGGCCATTAGTTCATAGCACTTTATAAAGTATTACTACACATGTTTTCCTGTGGGAAAGTTGAGTGGTTTGAGGTTCTATTTTCTTTTAGTTTACTCATTTGTTTTCATCTTTCTGATGCTGACTTTAATTTTTATATTTTATCTTATTTTACTAGAAATTACATGTGCTTGCCAGAGAGAGACAGAGAGGCGGAGAGAAGGGGAGAAGAAAAGCGCAAAGCAACCAACTCCCCATGGGAAATGGTCATGCCACACACAGTCTATTCTTCTACAGTAATTCCTTCTGTTTTTTTCTCTTTATGAGATTTTGAGCACTCTTGCACATGTGCCCAGCAAGTTTCCCAAGCCATGGGTCCAAGATTCAAACTTCATGGTCAGCCACATAGGATTTGGCTGCTTTAAACACCAAGCCACAGGGCTGGCCTTTGGTGCTGCCTTTAACATCTTGTTTTTCACTGCATCTTTCCTGAGTCTTCTACACTGCTCCACTCTGCACTCTCATCCTCTACCTCTGGATTGAATCTTTACCATGTGGTTTCAAACTTAGCCCCTTAAATACTTGTTGAGCTGGACAACAAATATTCTCTTTTGAAGCAATGTTAAACAAACACTTTCAGGCCAGCAGGTTGTGTGGAAGTTAAGGCACTGGATCCTGCATCATGAAGTACATGGTTTACATGCCACACCCATAGGTTTAAAATCATGCTGGGCATGTCTGCATGTATGTGAACATTCATGCCCAGAATCCCAATAGGAGACTGAAGGAGGAGGGATTACAACATGGTCATGACCTCTGGGGGAGAGGGGTGATTTCTCACTTTCACTCTGTCTCTCTGGTAAGCAAATGTGGTCTATGGCAACAAAAACAAAACAAAACAAAATAAAACAAAAACCTTTCCTACTTTGTAACTTATTGACACTTGTCCAAAGCAGAGGGTATTATAAGTGACAATATTTGTCAAGATCCTGTTTGTTATTGTGAAAATCTACTTCGGAAATAATGTCTATGGCTCAGCTTGGATGCTATATACATTAATGTGTGTCCTTGAATCGGTCTTTGATTTCAGCTATTTTGCATCAGTAATCTCTCTGGTCACCATGCTGTTAGATTAAATTTTATTTTTGGATTCTGCTGATCAAATCATGCCTCTCTGATGTTTGCTCATGTCATGCCTCCCTCTCTCTTCTCATGCTTTCTATCATCTCTCTGCTTCAGCTTCCACTGTCCTGCTGAGTAATCAAACAAACCTCTCCACACTGTGGTCTTGCAGCTCTTCTCAGTAAAGGAAAAAAACAAATAACAGCTGCTGAAATTGTGAACCTTCCTTCCTGGCTGTCAAATTTAGTGAAAACAGATGCTTCAAGGAGTCGTTTGTAATTCAAGCAGGCATAGAAGAGAAAAAGAAACCTCTTATTTGTTGAAACTAGAGAAGTTTTGCTAGGTCAACTTAGCTTCCATCTCACACAGTGGCTGAGAGAATTAGTAAACATCTTTACTGTCTTGCAAGTGTCCAGCACTGCCTTTCTGGAAAGGTCATCACTTCCACTAGCAACTTCTAAAAAGATGTCCATGAGAAGTGCATGTCTTAGAACATGATGCTGAAAAATTATTATGATGAAATAAATTAAATGTTTTAAAATAGTGACTATTCTTCTAGAGAGGTAAAATATTTCTATTTCTATCTGCTTGCACAAGAACCAGAATACCTAACTCACTGGAGAGGCTACTAAAGCAGAGTTGAGAGATCTCTGGTCTGGTTAAATAAACTTCTACAAGTCATCTACACCTCTGAATCTTATTTTTCCTTAATGGTGAAATGAGTGGCATTAAATGTGATGCTTTTAAAGACTCTTACAACACCAAGGTTCTATGACTCAGAGAATTGAATACTGCTTCTAATATTTTGTTAGTAAATTATCCCAAAATATCATAGTCATCCTTATAAATACAAAAACTTGACAATATATATTAATAGAAAATGGAATTGAATTTACCAAAATATTGCCTGTGCCCAGATTGCGTAAAGCTTATTATGTTGTTAGCTACTGTTTTAGCTGTCTGGCCAACTCAGTCTGTCATCTTATTAGTATAGGGGGAAAAACTCCAAACAAAAAACTCTGTGATTGGTTCTGGATGAATAGAAATAAGAATTCCAAGTGTATTTGTGTCTTTATACAATTTGAGAATTATAAACAAGCTAAATAGGACCTTGGCATTTAGGGAGGAGGGAGAAGAAAAGGGGATAGTTAGGGATCTGTTGGGATCATAGGATGAAGAAAATGCTAAAAAGTGGACCCTAGGAGAAAAATCAGCCCTGGGGCAGATGGAAAGCATTGAATTGATGGAAAGGAAGAGGACAGTAAATGAGAGAAGAATGAAGCTATCTTTGAACTGTAAGTAATCATCATTAATATGTTTTTCTCAATTCATAGACATTTCTTGAATACTGGAGAAAGTCACCTCTAGATTCCCCATCATCCTCAACTTTCATTATAGGAGGATTGATATAAATGATCATAATCAAGGACATTTACTGTATTATACTACTAAAATTGAACCTTAAGTGTGATTCACTTAAAACCATATGTTTCCATAGAGATGTTCTCTGATACTTTTTCTCATATTCAGCTTTTTTGAAATTCTGGACTTTTTGGCCAATATCTTAGAAATCTTAGCTCCTTAGTAGATTGGTGCAATTATGTGGGGTCTTTGGTGTCCTTTTCTTTACAAAGAAACACCCTCTTCTATACCAATTCCCAGACAAAAACAAGTAAAATTTTATAGAGATCTAGGTGAGCACCAGGATAAAGGAACTTACATAGATGCCTATGCCTTAGATAGAAACTATTTTTCTTTGTGTACTTTTCTTAGTACTACCTACTTCAAGGCTGTACAAGTGGACTTCAAAATTTTGTGGAAAAAGGAATAAAATAATGAGTTTATTTTGGTGTAATTAAAAAAAAATCATTTATAGATTTTTATATGCTCTTTTTGAAGACTCTTCTTCAATAATCTTCAACATAATAATGTTCAATAATCTTCAACATAATAATGTTCAATAATCTTCAACATACTTTACCATGAAAAAAAAAACCAGCAAAAGAAGTAACGTAACTTACAATTGTGTAAGACTTTTCTCGACCAATATTTTGCTTGTTCCTCCAAAGAGCCATCCTAGATCACTGTGACATTCCATTGGAGATGTAGTAAATAAAACAGGCAAAAACAAACCAGAACTCTTATAGTAATAGACTAAATTGATTGCTTCTAAATATCACATTGGTGTATTTCCTTCAAGAATCATGCTGGTAATAGTTACTTGAAGGCTGTGTTAAGAAAGCCTAGATGATAGCCAAATGGCATCCCCTTTAATACTAATAACTGTCAAAAATGAATAATTAAAACAATATCTCTCACTGTAGGCTCTCCCTTAACTTACTTAGAAGTTATCCAGCTCTATAGGTATAAGAAGGGAGACCAAACTTTAAATGGTGTAGTTCTGGGGTCAAAGGGTGACATGGGATTAAGGCACTGGACTTCCACATGACCAGTCAGAACTGGTGAATGCATGTGCCCTATAGCAAATTAAAAATAATAATAATAATAATAATACTTAAAAATTAAATAATTCTTTAAATGAAGAAAAGTATTGCTCCACTATAATCTGATCTTTGCCTCCATTGAAACTGCCATTGTAGAGATCATTAATGACCACAAACTTACTGGATCTACTAGTCAGTTTTCAGTTATCTTCTTTCATACTCCATCTGTAAGTTTGGTACAAACGATCACTCTCAAGTCCTAGAACCTTATTTTTCACATAAGTTCCAGAACACTGTGTCTACTTGGTTTTCCTTTTACCTTTACTCACTGCTATTCCTTCCTGTCTTATTTATTGGTTCTCATTTTCCTTCCTAACCTCGTAATATTTAAAAGCAGTCTGTAGCTCAGACCTTGTCCTGAAGAGTCTCCAGTTATACACACTTCTTGGTTGATATTATTTAAATCTTCTAATTCCCAAATTTGTGTCTTCATCCTAGACCGCTGTTTTGAGCTCTCAACCCACCTATTCAGCTGCCAACTTGACATCTCCATAGTGCCTTCAATATGCATCTCCTATTTTATCTGAATTTAATATTTCTAAAGTTAGATTGCTGATCTTAATTCCCAACTTTATTTTACCTATAGTCTTTTACATCTTACTTAAAATCAATTCCATCCTTCCAGCTATTCAGGCCAAGAAAATGAAGAGTCATCATTGATGCTTGTCATTTTCCACACACTACATACAATCTGTCAAGTAACCCTGTGGGTTTTCCCTTCAGTATATATTCATATTCTGATCCCTTGTCAGCACCTCACTGCTATCACTTCGGATCAAATCACATCATTTCTTCCCTGGATTATTGCAATAGTCTCTTAAGTGGCCTCTCTTTGTCTATCGTTTTTGTCCATCTGGAATCTATTCTCAACGTAACAGCCAAGTAATCTTTTTAAAACATTTTCATATTATGCTCACCTCTGTTCAAAGTTCTTCAGTGTTTCATTTTTTTCTTACTAAAAATTAATAACTAAGTCTACACAGTGCCCTATAAGATGTTGTACCATTTAATCTCCTAATATATCTTTGATCTTATTTCATTCTACCCATTCTCTTACTTCTCTTCCTGGAATACTCTTCTATATGTCTTCATCACTCACTCCATTATCTACTTTAAAATTGCTTACCTTCTCAACGAGGACAACCCTATCCAACTGTTTTGTAGTTACGATCTCTTTTATATGCCCTTACCTTATTTTTCTCCAAAGACCTAATCACTTTCCAACAATAAAAAATTATTTACATATTATGCTTATTGCTTGATATCCAATATGAAGGCAGAAATTATTTTGGTTATTTTTAAGTATCTAATGGCTAACACAAAGTAAGCACTCAAAAACTATTTACAGAAAAATGAATAAAATAAAACAAGTGAAGAAAAAAGTTAAGGATCTTCAGGAGGACTAACCAAATATTTGATATGACTCAATTTCAGCATTCTTGCTGTCCTCAGCACCCTCTGCTTCTTTCTCTACAGCAAGACTCAGCAGCCAGATTCAGATTCATCATGTCTATTCTCAAGATCCATACTAGAGAGATCTTTTTTTTTGGAGAGGTTTTTTCGCTATAGGGTGCGTGCGCTCGCCAGACAGACAGAGAGAGACAGAGAGAAAGAAAGCGAGAAATCACCCCCCAGGGGGGATGGTCACGCCGCAATCCCTTCTCCTCCATTCTCCTCTCGGGATCTTGGGCACGCACGCACACGCGCCCGGCGTGAGTTTAAGCCACCGGGTCCGGGACACGAACTGCAGTCGACTACATGGGAGTCCAGTGACATAGCCATTATGCTAACTGCTGGTTCCCATGCTAGAGAGATCTTTGACTCTCGTGGGAACCTCACTATTGAGGTTGATCTGTTTACCTCAAAAGGTCTCTTCAGGGACCAGCAGTTAGCATAATGGCTGTTTCGCTGAACTCCCATGTAGGCAACTACGATTTGAGTCCCAAACCCAATGGCTTAAACTCACGCTGGGCACATGTCCATGCATGCCCAAGATCCCGAGAGGAGAATGGAGGAGAAGGGATTGTGGCATGGCCATCCCCCTATATTAACAAAAAGGCCTCTTCAGAACTGCCGTGCCCAGAAGTGCCTCAACTAGGATCTAAGAGACCCTGGAACTGATCCTTCCCATGGGTGCAGCCAACTTCAGGGAGGCCATGTGCATTGGAGCAGAAGTTTATCACAACCTAAAGAATGTCATCAAGGAGAAAAAATATGGGAAAAAAGCCATCAACATGAGTGAGGAAGGCAGGTTTGCTTCTAACATCCTGGAGAACAAAGAAGTCCTGGAGCTGCTGAAGAATGTGATCGGGAAGGCTGGCTACGCTGACAAGGTAATCATTGGCATGGACGTGGCTGCCTCTGAGTTCTTCAGGTCTGGCAAGTATGATCTGGACTTTAAGTCTCCTGATGATTCCAGTAGGTACATCACACCTGACCAGCTAGCTGACATGTACAAGTCCTTCATCAAGGACTACCCAGTGGCGTCTACTGAAGACCTCTTTGACCAACCCAAAGCACATTGCCATGGCCATGGGTGAGAAGTCGTGCAACTGCCTCCTGCTCAAAGTGAACCAGATTGGCTCCGTGACTGAGTCCCTTCAGGCATGCAAGCTGGCCCAGTCCTATGGCTGAGGCCTGATGGTGTCTCATCATTCTGGGGAGACTGAAGATACCTTCATCACTGACCTGGTGGTGGGGTTGTGCACTGGGCATATCAAGACTGATGCACCTTGCTAGTCTGAGTGCTTGGCCAAGTACAACCAGCTCCTCAGAACTGAAGAGGAACTGGGCGGCAAGGGCAAGTTTTCAAACAGGGACTTCAGAAACCCCCTGGCCGAGTAGACTGAGGGCAGCTGACCCAGAGGCCTCTGTCACTAGGTGGCTAAGTAGACTCTGACTTCAGGCTGAGTGTGCTCAACCAACACTTACAGAGCCTCTGGTAGTTAGTGCCCCTCTCCTAGCTCTGTGGTGCACATGCTGCTTCCTCAGAAGGTTCCACCTGGAACACTGTTGGAAACCCTAGCTCTGTAATCATGTGATTGGCCCAAATCATTGTTTTTCTCCCCTTGCTTCACACCAAGTGTCTAGAACCACTAGCATCTCCAGTGTAATCTCCCAGAGGGCCATAAGCAAGATCCCCAGTGGTTTTGTTTGTAAAAATAAAAAGCTTCAGTGACCCATTAGAAAGAAAATTGATATGACAACAGTGAGTGCAGCAAGATATATATATATATTGATTCCAACTAGAGTGACTCAGGAAAATCTTAATTTCCCTCATTAAATTCAACAAGCAGTAGAATTATTTTCACTATTTACTATTTTCCAGTGGATGTAGTTCACTTTCTATCATTCACACGTATATTCCATATTTCATTTTCTTCCTTAGTACAAATTTTGCTTCCCATACATTTCCTTTGCATTCCAGTCCTACTAATTCCAGTTGACTCAGCTGTATGCTTTTCTTAGTTCAAGTTCCTAACTTAAACTTGATTTTTTAGCCTACCCCGTCTTTCCTTGGTATTTCACCTCTGGCTTTCTGGGAAATTATTTGTTGACAATAATACATATGTTGATGTGCTTGATTGAGCCAATATAGAGTGTATTCTGGATGGAAAAAATCTCACTTTGTATGCTGTAATGATGTACAGTGAATGAAGGTAAATAAATAAATAAATAATTTTTTAAATTCACTTCAAGGCTGGAAAAGGGCTTCTTAATTTTATATGAATAGATTCATATCTCTGCCTCTGTGAGTAAATTGTGATACTGAGAAAAAAATACAATAATAACAATAAACGCCAACTTCTAAAGGGACATCTATACTATGTGTTGGGTAAGAGTATCATTTTTTTTCAGATAAACAAACTGAGATTCAGTTTTTAATTGACTTTCCTTAATTCACTTGTTTGTATACAGCGTGTCTAGACGTCAAAGTTACGTATATGTGCCTTCAATATCAATGTTCATTTTACAAAGTTACATTGCTTCTTTAATCTAGGTATCACAATTTACATTCCAGTGCTTTTCCCAATATGTATGTATTCTTTCCTCATATCATAGGAATAAATATACTGTTTACTGCCTCATCACCTTTTAGCATTTAATAGTCATATATTCCTCAAATTTTACTTCAAAATATATTGTACATACAATGCATTCATTATGCATACCAAAATTGCACTCACAATAGAAAAAGTCCAACTATTTGCACATAAAAATATGTGTTAGAAAGAGTAACTCTTTCACAGATTATGTTCTTTAATTTAGGCTACTGACCAGCCCCAAAATTTATCATACTCTTTTTTCGAAGAGGTTTTTTTTTTTGCTATAGGATTTGTGTGCTCTCCAGGAAGACAGACAGAAAGCGAGAAATCAGTCCCCAAGAGGGATGGCCACGCTGCAATCCCTTCTCTTCTATTCTCTTCTCAGGATCTTGGGTATGCACACACACACACCCAGTGTGAGTCTAAGCCACCAGGTCTGGGACTCGAACCATGGTTGACTACATGGAATTCCAGCAGCATAGCCATTAAGCCAACTGCTGGTCCCGAATTTATCATACTCTTAAGTTCAGATTCTTTTTGCATTTATTTTTTGAACCCGTCTTTTTCTTAGTTAAATTGATAATTCAGTTAACAATGAAGTAGATACAACACAGACACACGAATCAATATTTTAGTCTAAATTTACATATTCCCCAAAAGAAAAATAAGTATTTTCTCTTTTTAATAGAAAAAACATCTATTTTCTCTTTTGGGCCTCAAAAAGAACGAAAGAAAAAAAAGGTAGTCAAAAAAAGAGAAGAGAAAGGAAAAGAAAGTATCAAAACTCAGGATAGTCATACTGTTCTTACTAAAATTGGAGTAATCTCTGAATGCATACTAAGGCCATGTTTTACTTCCATCTAAAATAGGAGAAAAACGTTTTCCAAATGTTTTAAACTGTCTCTGGATGCAGTGTAGTCAACTGTCGCTTTGACTTTCGCAGTGATTAATTTGCTTACTCCATAGAGTGTCTACTAGGAGGTGAAATGGAGATGACATAAAAACCAGACCTTTTATAGGTATTGCCCAACTCCACGGCCACATGATGAATCCAAACTAAAAATGAGTTACTTATAATAAAGTTAATTAAATCCAGGACTTACAGAACTCTTCACAAAATTTTGTAGTTTTTCTAAAAGTTTCTTCTAAAGCCAATCCCCATTTGCAACTTTTGTTTTTAAAATTAGAAATTATATTCTGATTCCCCACATGACAGCTTAACAAATATAACGAAAATGCTGATTTTTTTTCCTTAAAGTTTTTACCATAGGGTGTATGCACTTGCCCGAGAGAGAAAGAGAAAGAGACAGTAAAAGGAAAAGTGAGAAACCAGCCCCCAAGGGGAATGACCTTGCTGCAATCCCTTCTATTCTGCTCTCCTCTTGGGACTTCTGGCACTCACACACAGGTCTGGGATCAGAATAGTGGTTAGCCATCTGGGAGTTTGGCACCTTAACCAATATACCACCTGCTTGCTCCAACATGCTGATTTTTTTAAAGAAATTAATCATTTTTTTTTTTTTATCTAACTTAACTCTTAGGTAAAATAAAATATGTGAACTCTATTCACAAAGGAAAAAATTCAACATGGATCACGTGGACAGAGTAGTTGAAAATCATTTCATTAAAAAAATAGACATTATTGGGACCAGCAGTTAGCATAATGGCTATGTCACTGGACTCCCACGTAGTCGACCGTGGTTCAAGTCGTGGACTGGTGGCTTAAAACTCATGCCGGGCGCGTGTGCATGTGTGCCCAAGATCCTGAGAACAGAATGGAGGAGAAGGGATTGCGGCTTGGCCATTCCCCCTGGGGGATGATTTCTCGCTTTCTGTTTCCCTGTCTCTCTCTGTCTGTCTAGGGAGCGTACATGCCTTATAGCGAAAATCACTCCAAAAAAAAAAAAAATAGGCATTATTACAGCAATGAGAAAAATGTATACTAGGAAAAAAGAAAAACAACTGGTTATAAGAATGAGCATAAATTAATTTAATTGTTTTAATCAACTGTGTAACATAAAAGTGGTATTTAAAGAAGTTGAAATGATAATATGGTCTATGTGAAAAATTTAATTTGCTAAATCACAAAAGATTATCAAAGAATGAGAAATTCAAGGTTGGAGTTATGGCAATAGGGATAGTATTTAATTCGAAGGGGAGAAGTCTATAGGATATGGAAAATAACTCAGTGAGGAATATGAAGAATGTATTTGAGTCAGTGAGCATTTGAAATAAACTTTTACTTCAGAGTACATATAGGGTCCTGCCAGAAGCATGATGGTTAAGGTGACTGGATCCCATATGGCCAACTGAGTGGTTTGGATCCCTGACCAGAGTCTTAGAAAACACACTGGGTGCACAGGTGTGCCCCAAATCCTGAAAGAAGAATGGAGGAAAAGGGATTGCATCATGGTCATACACCTGTAGGGGATTCCTCAATCTGCTCTCATTCTCTCTCTCTCCAGCAAGGGCATGTACTCTATAAAAAATTAAGAAAATTCAGAAGAATAAGAATAAAATAAAAGAGAAAGAGCATATAGATTCATACCTGGGAGAGAAGTTCTTGAATTTGAACTGAGAAGAGGAATGGAATAAAACTAATCTGTTTGACTTTAAGGGAGATGTGGAAATGTCTTCCAAGAGCTAAGCCAGAGCACAGAGTGGGAAGCACGGTGAACTGTGCTTAAAGGAAGTGAGGCTTCAGACTGACATGACTTTTTCTGAAAGTTAATTGTGATTCTCATTTATGATTGTGGTTCTCATTTCCAACATTCTGTCTGTGGCTAAAAACAATGATTTAGCATATATCTTAGTAAGTTAGAAAAGAACAGAAAACTAAAAGCTAATAAAGCAAAAGGAAAAAAATAACAAAATATAAAATAAACCCAATAGAGAGAATAAAAAAAAGCCAAAATTATTCCTATCTGACCTAAGAAAAATAAACATGTTGCTAGAACCAAGAGTGGATAAGGGGCCATTTATATAAATTCTTTAAGTGTTATGTAGATAATGTTAAAAACTTCTAAACAACATGGTAATAATATGTTTACAATGGAAATTTTCTAGAAAAAAATAGTTTTGCTAAAACTAGAAATTTTGAATAATTTTATGTCTATTATATAAATTACACTTGCTAAAAAAGATACCCTCATTTGTTAATTAAAAACATAAAAGAATTATCATCAATCTTATATAAATTATTCTAGAGACAAAAACAGGAGAAAACAGTTTCTAAAATATCCTAAGAAGTCAGCATTTTACTGTTACTAAAACTTGATAAGTTATAAAAAAAAAAAAAGAATGTTACTATGCTCAGGAAATTTAAAAATATCTAAACAACATGTTGATTTAAATTCTACTTACCAAAAAGATAATATATCTCAAATTAGGTGTGTCTAGTTTAGGAATTAATTTGATTTAGTAAAGCCAAAAAAAAAATAAAAAAAAATAAGTCTATATAATTCCTCAGCTAAAGTTAAAAAGATTTAAAAATAGCTAAAGAACATCAAAGAACATCTCAGATAAATATTAAGCACTTGAGAAAATTAAAGCAGACTTTTTATTTTTTTTTTTGAGAGATTTTTTTGCTATAGGGTGCATGAACTCGCCAGACAGAGAGAGACAGAGAGACAGAAAGCGAGAAATCACCCCCCAGAGGGGATGGCCATGCCGCAATCCCTTGCCCATTCTCCTCTCGGGATCTTGGGCACTCACGCACACGCGCCCGGCATGAGTTTAAGCCACCGGGTCCGGGACTTGAACTGTGGTTGATTACGTGGGAGTCCAGCGACATAGCCATTACGCTAACTGCTGGTCCCAAGGCAGACATTTGAATGATCTTCATCTTTCCATAATCTCCCCTAGAAGGTAAACTGAAATTATGAATAAGATACAATACTGCTCCTATGATTTGGTTACTTTACACAGCAAAGGAATTTGCAGAGATAATTTCACATGCCTGTCAACCTTGAAATAGGAAGATTGACTGGTTGGGACTTACCAAATCACATGAGCCCTTTAGATGGATGTAGAGGTCAGAACCTGGGAAATTGAAAGGTTTAAAATATGAGGATTTGACATGCTGACTCACGCAACATGGTAAAGAATGCACACAGCCTCTAGGAGCTAAGAATTCCCCCAGCCACAGCCAGTAAGAAGCTGGATTATGGGGACCAGCAGATAGTTTAAAAGTTATATTGTTGGACTCCCATGTAGGTGACCGCAGTTCGAGTCCATGACCCAAAGACTTAAAATTCATGCTAGGCGCATGTGTGTCAGAGACTTAAAATTCATGCTAGGCGCATGTGTGTGCATGCCCAGAATCCTGAGAGGAAAATGGAAGAGAAAGGATTGTGGAATGGCCATCCCAGGGCCGGGGGAGGGAGGGAGTGAGTTCTCTCTTTCTGTCTCTCTGTCTCTCCAGCGAGTGCACGTGACCTATAGAAAATACCTCTCTAAAATGAAAAAGAAGAAAGAAAGAGAGAGAGAGAGAAAGAAGAAAAGAAGGAAGGAAGAAAGGGAGAGAGAAAGGAAAGAAAGAAAGAAAGAAAAAGAAAAAGAAAGAAAGAAAGAAAGAAAGAAAGAAAGAAAGAAAG